>NC_092649.1:13982190-14299403 GCF_032118995.1 Asterias amurensis
CCCAACCGTCAATCAACGTTGTGTATACACAACACGCGACACTAATTTTACAGAAGCTCATTTTGTTTTTTGGTACAGGTCCGAAAAAAGGAATGACTTTACGGTGTCCATCAACGTTGCCGCTGAGGGCGCCCTTTCATTCAACCTGACCTACGAGGAGCTGCTGAAGAGACACAATGGCTATTTCGTAAACGCCATTTCTATTTCACCTCGCCAGGTAAGATCCCTAAGATGCATTCAAGGGAGACTGTAATATGGTAATAACTCTAAAGATTGTCCCAAGTAACATTATTACTCCAAAAGTAAAAGATCGTTAGAAGCGACTTTCTTTTTAATAAAAAAAAGACCCTCTTTATTTAAGAGTTCATCAGACAAGTCTTATTTCAAGACAGAACTCTGAAAGCACACAGTTCTACGCAACAAATGTGTTGTTGTTGTTGTTTTCCTAATTATTTTCTAGCAACACCGACGAACGTTTCTGCGCGATTTTTCACAGTTGTTATATTATGCAGAGGATACCGTTGTGGATTTCACAAAGAGTTAAAACAAGTCTTATCTCAAGTTGGGACGAGTTACTCGTCCCAACTTGGGACTAGCTTTAATATTATAATATCTCCTAGGATTAGCCCTAACTTTTGTTTTTGAAATCGACTCCTGTGTTTTTTTTTACAATTATTACCAAAAATACACCCTATTCTTTATTTCACCATCTAGTGGTTAGCATTAGACTGTAATTTGATGCAAAAAAAAAAAAAGGCTAGGTTATGTATGCTGTGTACAAAAAAAATTAAACTAAATTAATCAGTACACACACTGTAAACATTCGATAGTATTACATCTGACTCCGTACGCCGTGCTCCGGGAGGTCTGCCCTTACCCAAGTTAGGACCGTCTCCTGGGCTCGTGGGGTAATTACTGGTCTATTAATACTAGCATTAATATTTTTTTAGCTTGTAAAGCATCTTATTGTCGACGTTCACATCGAAGAACCTCAGGGCATCGACAGAGGTAAAATAGATTTCTTTTTGAAGCGTCCCAGCTCGACAGACTTTGCAGTGCGCCCTCAATGGGCAGAGATGAAACAACTTCAACGTGACCGTGTCCACGTGCAGTTTCACCCAACCACTGAGGAGCAAGAGCTGCTCGCATCTGATGGCGTGCTGGGTAAATTCGTAGTGAGATATGACGTCATCCATGGAGAAAATGCTGGCAAAATTGAGGTTTGTCCCTGAAATTATAATACAAAAATACATCATTATCCCAACTGTAAAAACATTTCTCTTTTTCAATTTGTTTTTCCTTAAGTAAATTCAATATTTTTTTGGTAAATTTGTGCCAATCTAAAACTCGAAAACACGTGCAGCAGCAACGAATGGAAGATAAAAAATTGTAGAGTTAGCTAATTATCGAATTTGACTCAGAGGTTATTTTGTTTACTGTGCTTTTTTGGAACAGATTGTCAACGGCTATTTCGTGCACCACTTCTCCCCTGCTGGATTACGACCAGTTAGTAAGAACGTGGTCTTCGTTCTGGACACCAGCGGATCCATGAGTGGTACCAAGATACGGCAAACGAAAGAAGCAATGGGGAAAATCTTGACGGAACTGCGCGAGCAAGACAACTTCGGATTGATAACGTTTGCGTCTCAGACCACAGTTTGGCGTGAGACCATGATGTCGGCAAATAAAGATAACATCGAGTTAGCCAAGGGAAAGATAAGTCAACTGAGAGCGAACGGAGGTTTGTCGAATGTACATTTTCATTCGAGTTTTGTATACTTGACTGTCAGTTTGGCTATTAAGCGGGGTTTGAAACTATGTATGCATAGTGGAATTACAATCTAGTAAGGTTTGCGGTAACACCATATTATAATATTATCTAATTGAGTCGGGTGGTTCTGAAAAGAACTCTTATGTTTCAACTCGTGCTTTTTTTATTGTTACAATTTTTCAACTTTATACCGTGTTGTTTATTCTATACAGGAACTGACTTACATGGAGGGATCGTAGCAGGTATTGATATGTTGGAAGACTTCAAACGTAACGAGCTCGGGTCTGACGGTGCTTTCCCACTCATCATCATGTTGACTGACGGGCAGCCAACCTCCGGTCGAATCACACACGCTGACGGCATCGTTTCAGACATCAAATCGAGAATGGAAGGGAAATTTTCCCTGTTCTGCCTCGGTTTCGGCAACAATGTGGATTTCTCCTTCCTGGAAAAGCTCTCCCTTCAGAATCGCGGTCTCGCCAGGAAGATCTACGAGGATGCCGACGCAGGGCTGCAGCTGGTGGGGTTCTTCGACGAGGTAGCCACCCCTTTGTTGACTAATGTTGTCATCAAGTACGAGAACACCAACAACGCTATCCAGGTCAACAGCATTTCCCAGAGCGAGTTCCCTGCGTACTTTGACGGCACTGAGTTGGTTGTGGCAGGCAAGTTAACTACTCTGCTCGATGATACCGATGGTGAAGTTTCGCCAGAACCGGTGAGGATTATCTGCACAGTCCTTGCTACATCCTGGGAAGATGAAATTATACTTGAAACCGAAACTGAAGTCAAGGTGGGTGTATTAAAAGTGTACTCACAAAATACAACTGCATGCAACTTGCCTACTGACAGTTACATTAATTTTTAGCCTGTTAACCAATATTGGTCATGATTCAGGTCATGGATCAGTCGTTTGGTCTACACTCTACAGGGACAACATGAGGAGCTGCTGAAAGATATTTTAGAAACGTTGTGCAAGGAACACATCTAGCCGTGTAGTAAGAGACACACCTGCTGTTTGCATTGGACTTAATTTGGGTAAACTAACCGAGCCAATGGGTAACTTACCCATTTTAAGTCCAATGCGAACAGGCCATCCGGAAGTTTTCCTCCCAGGTAATTTACCCGACCCGAATGGGTAGTTTAACCGAGCCAAAGGTGCCCAGGAAGATTGACCAGGCCAGTTTAACCGAGCCAGAAAGTCCAATGCGGACGCGACGACTCTGTTAAATCTCCCATCCGTCCGTGACCCGAAGAAGCTGACATGTTTTGTCATGGAAGAATAAGATTTTCGTGATTATCGAACTATTCGATGTTACGCATGCAGGTGGCCAGCTCGGTTAGTTTACCCGATTCAAATAAATCCAAGTGCGGACGGTGGAAAAGTTAACCCGTCGGAATGTTACCCAGCGTCATGGTTAAGTTACCCAAAACATTAATCCAGTGCGAACACGGCTTTATTAAATACCAGTTTCGCAAGACAGTTTCGCTACTCTGATTGGTGGAGAGCGCGTCACGTGTGGTGTTTAAACCTTTGATAATGACCAGTCAAAAGTGTTGAAACATGGGCGTGGTACGCGAGCTTGCACCTGTGCTTATAAGACAGTTTCTTCGTTCCTATTGGTCGAGAGCAACGGCCGGGACAGTTGTGCCACATCACGCGATACGCCCGACGCGCACAGCAATCTCCTTATAAGGAGTTGTTTACCCGAGGGTCTTACCATTTCATAGCTGGAGGGGTGTTGTGTTGAAAGAAATCATTGAACAATTATATTGATTGAATTTATTTCACTCCTTGGCCGAAAAGGTATTTGAATGGGAAACAAAGTGTGTTGAATCGGTTTTCAACTAGTGGTTTAAACTCGGCGAGGCCATGTTCTTGATAATTTTACCGAGACGGATTATCAAGAACCAGCCCTCACTCGGCGGGTTTAAATCAGTAGTTGAAAACCTCTTCACCACACATTGATTCCCTCATTGAATAAATTGTTCTCGTGCAGAAAGAGACGGAGGGGATGTTGAGTCCACGATCCGTAGACGACTTTGCGCAGAGGTTATGGGCATTCTTGACCATCAAGGAACTTCTGCGCAAGCGTAGTGCATCCGACGGCGACGCCGAGAAGGCAAACCTGACGGAGAGGGCGCTAGAGCTGTCTCTCAAGTATCACTTTGTGACGCCACTGACGTCACTGGTGGTGGTGAAACCTGACGAAGAACCTGTGGTTAATGTAGGTAAGTATCAGGGAATAACTTTTCAGGAATGAGTTATTTCTGAGATCATTCTCAAAAAGTGTCTTCTTGGACTGTTAAATACTAACATTTAAAAATGATTTATATTTCTTTTCTTAGTAGTAATTTCAAGTTTCATTGCTGATGGATTTTCTGAATGTTTTTGTTTCGGGTCAGGGCCGATTAGAATTCAAGACGAATCTTCACAGGATCGACTAGTACGCAAACAATCAGTGCCATCATTTCATCCACGTCATCATCTGCAATATGGTGAGTTTTTGTTTTGTTTATTATATGCTTCGGACATAACAATGATTAGTAAAACAAGCAAAGGCCGTCAAGGGAAAGGCAAAAGCCAGAAAACTGTCATCAAAAAAGATGTGCTCTAAAGACCTTGCTCACAAAAAGGATAAACATGCATATACAATACATCTAAAGTTGTAGTAACATTTAAAACATAAGATGTCAAGTATAAGCAATACAACATCGATATAAGGATATTAAAGTTTAAAGACACTGGACGCTCTTGGTAATTGTCAAAGACAAGTCTTCTCAAATGTGTATCTCAACATATGCATAAAACCACAAACCTGTGAAAATTTGCGCTCAATCGCTCATCGAAGTTGCGAGATAATAATGAAAGAAAAAACACCCTTGTCACACAAGTGCTTTCAGATGCTTGATTTCGAGACCTTGAGGTCTCGAAATCAAATTCGTGGAAAATTACTTCTTTCTCGAAAACTACGTTTTACTTCAGAGGGAGCTGTTTCTCACAATGTTTTATACTATCAACAGCTCCCTATTTCTGGTTACCAAGTAAGGTTTTATGCTAATAATTATTTTGAGTAATTACCAATATAGTGTCCACTGCCTTTAATGTGAAATGATAATAATACAAATTTATAATGCGTACAGTATATATCTGGAGTAAAACCATCGAAAGGTGCCGGTTGCTAGCAAGTCTAACAGATTGAACAGATGAGTCTTGAGGTTACGTTTGAATGTTGACAGATCAGGTGTGCCCCTCAGCTCGTCTGCTAATAAATTCCTGGGATACGGTGCGCAGCTGGAAAAGTCCACTTGCGCAAAGTTAATGGCACAACTTACGCAATAAACGTTGCGTAAGTGGACTTACGCAGTTTCATAAACTTTCGTGAAATCGGCTGCTGGACTGTAATGTAACAAAGGGCCCATCACTTTACAATGAACGACCATCACGTTTCCATTTTTGCCAAGTAAATATGAGGAAAGAAATTAATAGACGTATATAAGATGCTTCCTCCGAAATTCCATTTCAGTACAATCAGTATGTCTTTCAGAAGAAACTATAAATAAATAGTAAACTTGCGGCTACAACCATGTGTAAATATCTTATGATTTAGTGTTGGCTCTGAAAAGAGCCGGTTTGGTCTCTGTTGGTCTCTGTTCAAGTATGTCTTGTTCTTGTATATAAGAACGGTGAGAGATGCTTATACATCAAGGTTTGCCTTGGATCGGACGAGTTGGTCTATAAAAAGCGTTTGTAACCGTTGGTATAAAATGCATATGGTTAGAAAGATGTTTTAAAAGTAGAATACAATGATCCACACAAGTTTGCCTCGAAATTGCGTGGTTTTCCTTTTACTGTGCGAACTAACACGGTCGGCCATTTCTGGGAGTCAAAAATTTGACTCCCATAAATGGCCGACCGTGTTAGTCGACGAGGTAAAAGGAAAACCGTGCAATTTCGAGGCATGTTTGTGTGGATCATTGTATTCTACTTTTACAACATCTTTCTACCCATATGCATTTTATTAAAAAATTAAAAAAACGTTTACAAACGCTTTTCAAAGACCAACTCGACCGATCCAAGGCAACGTGTTCCTTTAAGTTTGAAAGGCAGTGGAACTCCCCAAATTGTATCATTATAAAACCTTACTTGGTTACGAGTAATGGGGTGAGTCTGATAGTATAAAACATTGTGAGAAACCGCACCCTCAGAAGTAACGTAGTTTTCGAGAAAACAGTAATTTTCCACGAATTTGATTTCGAGACCTCAGAATTAGATTTTGAAGTCTCCAAATCAAGCATCTGAAAGCACAAAACTTCGTGTTTCAAAGGGTGTTTTTATCTTTCATATCGCGCAACTTCGATGACCAATGAGCTCATATATATTACCAATAATATGCTGTATGCTCCTCTGTAGCCGTCATTTTGTCCTGTTTATTATTATTTTTATAGATGCTTACCAGTATTTTATCAATAGATACACCATCATTGTGTCTGTGTATTTCATCACAGCTCTGTCTCGGTTTATTTGCAGCTATAGAACCGATGAACTTTTTTCCAAGTGTCTATAATTATTATGGCAGATATCGAGGAAGACCAAACCTCTTCCTTCCAGTATTGCCCACGCGTAGACCACCGCCGCGTAAGTAACTTGAATTATTATAATGATGTCGGTTTTATAATTTAGTTCCTTATCGTCAAACTCCTTCCTCGTTTGTTTGTTGTTGTTTTTTTTCTTTTACCAGTTCTTGACTGTCTTTGAAAATGTGTTTCTTTTCTGCTAAGCACATGCTTGCTAAGCAATGCTTAAAGTCACCTGGAAGTGGTATTTTTTCAAAAAAGCTTTTGTCACTAATATATGTGTTTTGATGAGTGGAAGTTAACTAAGGTTTTAAAAAATCAGTTCTTATGTTATTTACAAATTTAAGAGTAGACCCCGACCCGAGAGGGCGCTGTTCGTGACGTAAATCGAGGCAGACTTTGCCTGTAATGCGTAGAGTAAACACAATTGCAAAGTACATGTACGGACCAAGTCGTGAGTTTGTACGTTTCAAAAAAAAAAAAAAAAAATTTTCCGGCAATGCCGACCAGGTGTATTGCTGCTGCTGAATGCAGAAAAACACTTTTTGAAATGTACCAACTCACGACTTGGACGTACATGTACTTTGCACGTGTGTTTACTATACGCATTGCAGGCAAAGTCTGTCTCGATTGACGTCACAAAAGGGGTAGGCGGAGTCAGCCCCCCAAACAACTTTATATATTTTTTAAACATATAAATCGTGACAAACAATTACTAAAAAAATTGTTTTATTGTTCGTAAGCATATACTCTTATGTTTGAAAGAAAAATATTTTATTTCCAGGTGACTTTAATCTTCTTTGTTTTCACCACTATTATGTTGTTGAATTGAATTAACTTGAAATCCACGCAATGTTCTCATTATAGCCCAATGATATATTGAATTATTTTAAGCCACTTATACAATAATTTTCGTACTCGTGAACACATTATTTCCTCTCTCTATCTCTCTGCTGGTAGTTTCTGCCGTCCTTTTTTATTTTTGAGAAAAAAAATGTAAGTTGACTTTGTAAGCTCTCAAACATAACCTTTTCATTAAATACTCAATTAAAATTTTACTAGCTGTTTACAAGTGTTGTTGAATGGTGCGGCCAGCCTCTGTCTGTTTGGTTTTGTGAAATTAAACGATGTGTGCGACCTAATAATTTGTTTTATTTGAGTGTACAAATGTTTACCAGTGAATGCTGAACTGTTGAAGTTCATATATCTTTTGACTGTGAAATGGTGACTCGTGAGAGAATTGTTTTTAATTTTTTTATCCACCAGTGCGACATGTTTTTCTACGTATATAAACATTAAATTTGTTTACTGTGGCGTTTTATCAATGTCATCAATGAAACTCATTAGAAATGAAAAATAAAATGAAGTTTATAGGCAGTTAACTTTATCTCAATGCAGGCTCGGAAAAACTCTCTTCTTTGTGAGCTCACAAAGGCAACTTACAGTTATTATAGTTAAGGTTTAATGCATTGTTGTTAATTATTAATCTTAATAGAGACACACATGCGTACAACGACTACAACAACGCCGACAACGCACACAACGACTACAGTAACGTCTACAACACCGTCGCTCACCACGCTCCGCGCTTCACAGAGAGGTGGGTATTCTTTGGTGTATAGGTAACAGGAAACTCAATTCTCATTTAGCCCTAAATAACAGAGTTTGCTTCTTTTCCTCTCCGTCCATTCATCTTTTTCTCAACACCATAGTTGACGAGAATGCCAATTTTTTGATGCGTGATGTACAGACGAACGTCACAATGTGCTTTGATACCATCGCGGTGCCTGGAGATCGTCTGGTTCTGCTGATAGACCCTGTTAACGGTGAGTTAATGTTGTTCATTAGCGTACAAAATTGCATGTTTTTGTTTCACACACTGTTTGCAACTTCGGCATCTTTACTTGAGGTTCAGTGGATTTTTTTTTTTTTAACGTGTTGAAAAAGATAATTTGGCTGAGCAAAAGACGTACAGCTTTAGGTTGCTGTTTTCCATTCCCTATAAACATTTAAAAGTTCTTAGCTTACTTGAATTCTCGTCCTTGTTTCAGATTTGGAAGTCAGGGCTCAAGTAGCAAGTGCGTTGAACAGTCACTCAGGGAATGGCCCCGCCCCGCTAATTATCGAACGACTCTTCGTGAATGTTGGTAGCCAACACATCGTTGTCTCCACAGAACAAATATCGTCTGCAGATGGCACATTCTCAGTCCCTTGGGTTGGCAACCAGATTCAGTTATACGGCGGTTTGGCTCTATCGGTGTCTCAAGATGGTGCCCGTCTGACCCTCCAGCCAAGTGCAGACATCAGCCTCGTTGTGACAAAGCATGTAGGGCGCCACCAAGAAGATACAGCCGACTATCTGGGATTCAGCACGGACAGTGGTGAAGGTTTTTCTGACTCTGTGGGCGGATTGATTGGTAAGTCAACTTGATCCATGGTGTAAACAAAAAAGTAAATAGAGTTTTGTTTTGATTAAATATGAGTGAGTGAAACTAAATTTATCAAGAGAACCCAAGGGGTCATGCAATCTTACTTAAAGGTAAATTACTAGCTGTTGAATTGTTTGGGGGAAATTACACCAGCTGAAAATGTTACCTACATTACATTTTCTGAAATCAAAGCGTATGAAGTGATGCAAACTCGTGTGGTATTTCTGTCAACTTCGTCAGCTTTGCAACATTTTCCATTAGAAAATTAGATAGAACCAATGGGAGACTTTGGGATGCTAGATGGCAGCAGACTTACCAGGTAAGTATCCATTGTTTACGTAGTTCTGAGCATGCGCACATTACCGAGAACAATGGATTTTACCTGGTACGTCTGCTGCCCCCATTGTTTAACCTTACGTGTGTGTTTATTAGCCAAAATTATATAAAAAGGATATGGAAATTAAAGTTCTTGCAAATCTTTCCCAAATAAGGTACCTTCGTAGGCAAAGAAATCCGCCTCATCCAAGACAGTGGAGATGCCAAAGCTTTCATCAGCATCGGCGGTGAGAAACGACAAGAGGTCACCCTAGAGGTCATGCGGGACATCCGGGAAGACACAGCCAAGTCATGTTGGTATTCTGGCATCAAATCGGCTTGAAGCAAAATGATAATAATGTTAAAGGTATATCCCAATGCAGGCTTGGTAAGAATACACAACATCATTGTTCAAAATGTTTTTTAGTCTGAAAGCTATGAAGTCCATAGTAGAACGAATTTCTCATCTGTTAATTTCCCCCCTCTGATACGAATTAGTCATATTTGAGAAAACTGTATTGACATTAAAAGAACAACGGATGTTTTCAATGGTTACAACAAAATTATTAAGGACAATTTGTTTACATGCCGAAAATCTTTACATTCCAAAAATTAACGTGAGTGGGTTTTCACTATTAGTATTAGTCTCCCGACTCACCCAACGGATTAAGCACACATTTCCAAATGCTTATGGTTTCATGTATTATGGTTGATCATTAAAAAAACATGAACTCTGCCTTTGAATATTTTGTCAGCGCAACCGATCCTGTATTATAGGCTACTTTAAATGTTCGCCGTTATACACTTTTCTGTGTTGTATTAAATATAAACTTATTACTCCGTAATTTCTTTTTAAAGGGCACAATTAAAAATAAAATTAGATTATGCTAGTTGAAGTAGTTGTCAATCATTAAAGGCAGTGGACACTATTGGTAATTACTCAAAATAATGATAAGCATAAAACCTTACTTGGTAACGATTAATGGGGAGAGGTTGGGTCTAAAAATTACTGCTCCCTCTGAAAATGAGTACTTTGTGTGATGAGAAAGAAGTTATTTTCCACGAATTTGATTTCGAGACCTCAGATTTAGAATTTGAGATATCGAAATCAAGCATCTGAAAGCACACAACTTCGTGTGACAAGGGTGTTTTTCTTTCATCATTATCTCGCAACTTTATTGATCGATTGAGCTCAAATGTTAACATGTTTGTTATTTTATGCAAGTGAGAAGTCTTTGACAATTACTATTATCTTCAAGTACGCGCTAATCCTCCAATCAGATTGGCAGAATGGAGTGGTGATAAAAACCTATATTGCACGGCTAATATTTGTCCGTATTCCACTCGCGCTTGTGTGATAACTTATAATATTGCACGGCTAATATCACTACCATGCGTCTTGTGTGTTCTATGTCACGCGCCAAGTTTGCTTGAAGATAAATACGTTATCACACGCGCGCTCGTGGAAATACGGAAAATATAGCGCGTCTGCGTCCCATATCCAACTCGGCCTTCGGCCTCGTTGGATATGGGACGCAGAAGCGCTATATTTTTCCGTATTCCACTCGCGCTTGTGTGATAACTTATAATAGTGGTCAGTGTCATTGAGAGATTGCCGCTTGATAATCTTGGCACATCATTGCGGGGAAATTATGTAAATCGAGCTGGCATAGTTCCATTGTCATTCATGTAGTGTTGTGACAGTTTGTAATGTAGTGAATTATAAATATAACTCTTTTTGTTTAATGTAGCTGTCTGTTTAAGACGTTCACGGAATTAATGAATTAATGAATTGTTACATAATTCTTCTGACTGCACGATGAGGGGTTATCTTTCAAATCCTTCAGCCGGACTTTGCTGAATCTGCCTCAATTTGATCGATTGGGGGAAATATTGCCTTGTGAGCATGCAAGTGTAATAAACTAAGATACTTTTTAGGCAGGCAAGATAGCAAACAATCTGTTGGTAAAAAAATGTTTACAATTTCATAGCACTGATATAAGCACAAAAAATTGCTTAGCATGAAATTTCTCCCTTGATAAAAACAGGAATGGCACCCAAATTTCCACGCGATTTTCAGTACAAGCAAATCAACAGCTGAATACCAGTAAGAAGCAACATGCAACAAATGGAAATTTGGTTGGTAATCCTGTTTTTATTAAGGAAGAAATTTCATGCTAAGCAAATTTGTGTACTTAGCAGCTCTATGAAATTGGGCCCTGTTCAGCACTTCAATTCTTCCAAAGAAACAATGGCTATAATAGTAAAAGCTGACCGGGTTTTGAAATTCTTCCATTTTCTCCTTATATCAAAAGTTGGCAAACTCTTTGGCTGCAAACTATGTATAGTTTGTATTGTCTTGGATTGTGGTGTGTAAATAAATGCCTGCAATTGGTTCATAAAGCTGTTTAAAACTCTACATTTCAAAAGAAAATCTGAATAATGTTGGTTTTCGCGTACCGCGCAACTTGCAATGACAATGTATTAGACCAACTCAACCAAAGCTTTAGGCACAAATCTAACGTGACAATAATATTTAATGCTACCCTTCCTTGCAGAACATAATCAAGTCTTACCGATGGCTTGGAATGTGTTGTTTGCCGAGTAGGCCTACTCTATTATTTAGACCGTTTGGGGTCTACATCCGAATAAACTATGCATGGTGAGATTATGCGAGTGTACACACAAATTTTGATGGTGATCAAAACATGTCAAATCAAAACATATGATAATTTTATGCCGTGAAATAAACCAGTCAGACACAAAAGTAAGGGCCTACAATGACTCTTTTTGAGCTGTTGCCATTTTTTTTTCATTAGCACGGTTGTTATGTGCTTGGAAATTTGTCGTGCTAAGCAGTTCCTTGAAGTTGAACCATTGCTATTGTTCTCCTTTTTAAAGATGTGATGCCATGATTGGGTATAAGATGGTATTAAAGATACGGCAAATGCACGATGAATTTTTGAGGAAAGGCTTGAAGGGGCACTCGCATCCAAACAACTACTTCCAACTGCCTAGGGGGGGGGGGGGTAATCACAATCACTATGTAAAAGATATATTTTGTAGCAAATGATTCCATTATAATAGTCGTATTGTTACTGTACAGTATTATGGTTTACTATAGGGTATGTTTTTTTTTTTTTATCAACTTATTTTGCATGGCAATCATTAAGCATTAACATAGCTTTGCCTTGAGTGAGAATGTTGTTTTATAAAAGAATGTTGGTAATTAAAATATACAGTCGGTGAAATGATATTTTGATAATGAAGAGGTCAATCATTGTAAACGTTAGTTAAATTTAAGGTTAGTAATGGATTTAAAATTTTATAAAATTTAAAAGAAAATCTGTGTCACTTCAGAGGGAGCCGTTCCTCACAATGTTTTATTCTTACACGGCAGTTAACGGTTGTATGGCTTCTGACTGGCACCCCGAACAAAGATATTGACAAAATAGGGACACCGCCAATATAGGGCTAGATAGCTCAGTTGGTAGAGCGCCGGCACGTTAATCCGGAGGTCGTTGGTTCGAATCCCACTCCAGTCAATTCTTTGTTCAACCCCCAAAATCAATGTTTTATTCTATCAACTTCTCCCCCATTATACTCGTCACCAAGGTTTTATGCTAGTAATTGTTTTGAGTAATTAACAATAGTGTCCACTGCCTTTTAACTTGCCCCTATTTGTATTCTTGAACTGAAGCAAAAAAAAAATTCATGAATTGGGACAGTTATACATTAACAAGTTCATTCAGTACATTCCTTTGTACTGGGGTGGGGTTTACTGTGGAATGCGGTCATCACCTGTATAGGATCTTCATTGTTAAGCAACAATGAGTTTAGCCCCGGCGTCTTCGAGGTAGTCGTTGTATAGATCATTCAACTGTCATTCAGATAGACGAGTCGCGTGCAGCAGGGCGGACGTCTGTACTTCAGCGTGGGATGGACATCGCGTTTTCTGATGAACTTTTGATAGTGTATGATAATTCTAACCATGGTCGAAATTTTGTGCATTCAGAATTATCTCGGCAAAAAAGCTGTTGGGACTAATTGTGATTTTTTTCTTCTTCTGAGGATTGAACAAGATATGAAGGACAAGAAATGAATCAACCTTGTGGATTATATTTGTCACACTGGCTAGTTGTTTTACGAAAACCACAGTGCAAAATTAACATGACGGGTAGAGGCCTTTATCATGAGATTCACAGAAATAACTTTGTTCCGTCTACGAACTTTGAAAACCAATTAAGTCGGTGTAGTTGCAGTATGAGCAGAACCGCCAGTGAGTTGCCGTCGACTAAAGACGCACATTGTTCCAGTAACTTTTTGGAGGTAAGGCTATTAAGTTACACATTTTCACCAATTTCTCCGAAAAGGCATAATCGTTGGATTAATAGAATAAAATAATTGTCTTCTGTTTCATAGCGAGTGAAAACAATGTTTTGATCGTGAATTTTGCCGTGAATCTTTTTAAAAACCTTTTCCACATGTGGTTCATTCTATGAACAGTGAAGTGCCATTTTGTAATTTTTTTTTAAACCAAACCGAAATCTTATATTAAATGACATTGTTAATTATAACTGTATCAGTGTGGTTAAGGAATCTGATATGATTGATACGACTCTTTAGGATCAGAGTAAAAGGTTTGCTGACGTTCCTCTCACAGCATCCAACAGTCACAAGTTTATGAAGCAGTTTTGTTTATCAGAGGGTGCGATTGGTATCAACCACGTTTCTTTTAAATATTTATTATCACTGAAGAGTGAAAACGTTCAAATTTTATTGTAACGAACCAAAAATTGTATTTCAATCAATGGGAATTAACGGCGATACAAAGTTTGGTTGAATGACTTTGTTAACCAATAGAGGGCGCAAATGTGCTCTAATGGTAGTCGCACTGATACACACTTCATGGATGTAAAAAGGCATAACTTTTGGGATTATTTTGTCGTATTATGAATTTAGTCTCAATCTCGTCATCACACCTGGTATGTAAATTACTCGTACACATTTATACAAATAATTCACTATGTTGTTTTCAAGGTGAGATTGATAATTAATCAGTGAAAGGCGTAGTATTTCTGGCTGGGTTAGGCGGTCGGGTCTATTTGTTGCGTCCTTCTGTGTTTGTCTCTAAAAGTTGACACGTTTCGAAAACGACGAGAGAGTAAATCCAACATTTTGGGTGGAGAAAGCGAGTGAGGAGACCCGCTCATGGTGCCAGTTTAATTAATAATACCTGGAGAGGCGGTAGGTTGGTGAGTAGGATTTTAGAATGTTATTTTGGGTAAAACTCGGTAACAATTGTTTGACAAATAAATTGCACATGACATGTGCGCTGACACAGTGTATGGATCAGTATTGCTCTATAGTATAACTACTGTTCAATGCATGCTTTAAAAAAGTGTGAACTAGGGTGGATGGTCACCTATGGAAAAGTAATCTTTAACATTGGTTTTTACATGACATACGAATTTATAAGATTTATGGATCCATTTGTGTACTAAATTTTCTGTAGCTGGTGAACAAAGCTATCTGCAGAGTGCAGTAATTTTGAGCCTACCTGTACCAGTACCACTGTGAGCAACCCAAAACAACTAGGTGTCAAAGCTTGTATCAATTGTCTCTGAATTTGTATAAAGAACTCTAGATTATCATGAATGCCTGTAACCAAGATTGAAATTAAATTGTAATGTTGAACTGGATGGGCATTAATTCAAGGTCTGACCCATCCACTTTGTTCTTCAGGTTCTGTCAACAAATCAAAAAATATATCGTAAGAGGTCCTGTTTTCAAGGTGTCCCTAAAATCGTGGCAAATCTTTTACCTCTCTGTGCGCGATGTAAACAGCCCTAGATAAAATTTGTGTGGTTTTCTTTGCCAAGCAAAGAGTCTCCTCTCCCTTGACCAAAACTTAGAAACACATAAGGCTCCACTGGTTTGTTGCACATGTAATGCAAAAAGTTTGGTATTTTAGGCATTTGTACAAGGTACAAAAAAATGTCATAATGTTGAGGCCATATAAAAAAAAATTGCTCATCGAAATAGTTGCATCAAACACTATTTCAATTCACAATTCAAGATGATCAAATCTTGTGACTGAACATTCTGCTGACTATTCTGGAAATAAAATACAAAGGCTTAAAGAAGCCATGTGCCTTATCATTTTGTAATATTTTTCGAGGTTTTTTTTTATAACCCTCATATCAATATTATTATTAATATTAAAATATAAACATGGGCTTGGTGATTCAATTATCACTGTTTATTTTACGCTTAAATATTTTTTGTTTTTAAAGAAGAAAAAAAATTATATAAAAATCAGATTTGAAAGCCAACAATTATTCACACTTTTTATTTAATTTTTATTTTTTTATATCTTTTGGAAATTACCATGGTAATTTTTAAAATGTCATAAAAAAAACATTTTGAATAAAATGAAGACAACTGCTGTCTATAGAGTCATACTCAGAGTCTCACAGACCACTTGCATTCACTGCGGATGTTTCTTTAATGAATGGCTTCACTGGGAAACCATACTTTCTCGTTTGCCTTGTAAACAGGAAAAACTCAAAACAAATGGGACCAGTTGAAGTCATCGAAGATCAGTGAGTGGTGTGAAAATTTCAATGTTCATCAAGTTTTAATATAAGTTTGCATACTTCTTATAAACAAATGAAGGTTATTATATTAGGGCATCAGTTGACATATAGGGCATCATAATTCTTTTCCCAATTCAAAGAAAAAGCCATAATACCAGGAAAACTGGTAAGAGGAGGATAATATTATTATGTTTGGTTTGCGGTAACACCATCATACTTGCCAGGTAGAGTTCCTCTGAGAAGTAGATACACCCATGGTGTTACCGCAAACCAAATACATATTGATACCTCACCGTATGCAATGCCTCAAAACACATAAATCAAAAATAATTCGCCCTCCTCCACAAGCCCACACTAATAGCTTAAGAATGTCAATCTTGCCCAATGCTTGCCACTTATTAAACCAAATTCAAAAGATAATCCCCTGCTTTTTGTCCCTCTTTTGTTGTTCCTGGTCTGCGTATCCACTAAAGATTTTTTAAGCCTCCTTTGTTCATGTGTTTCTAACCTTCCAGTACTTACAAAACTGTAACCATTAGGTGTGTATTAATTGTTGGTCACCACCCTTATAAGTGTTGGTGAATAAAGAAACTCTGTCACTGTATTTTGATTTTTTTTTTAAGGGGGGGGGGGCCTTTTGCCTTTCTGTAAACATTTTTACAAATTTATCTCTTTTCTTTACTGTAAGTTGTACCTAGATAAAATGTTAATTTTTTTTAACTGACATTTTAGTTTTAAAATTGCAGTGAGTTGAATCGGAAACTGTTATGTGGTTGCCCTGGTAACAGCTGACCCCCAAAGTTGTGTGTTTTTTCCAACACTATGACGCCAGGCAAATATTTTGGTAAAAACGTTGGGGAGGACACATTTCTTCCCTAAACTGTGCTAAAATGATAGCCAAATTGATGAACTTTGTTTGATGTCTCTTTTGTTCTGGTAGGAGGACCACGATTGGGGACGACTGCGGCAGACCCAGCTCACAGCAGCCAGGACTCAACACCCAGCGGTGGGCCAATTGGTCAGATAGATGAGACTGTGAGCTGATGACCACCATGAAGAAACTGTGATATGGTAGCAGTTGATGAGTAGTAGCAGTATCTGTGGATATGTTGAAGTACATTGGAGGTCACCAAAGGACCAAGGTAAAAACAACTTTGCACTATATCCGACCTCCACTCTGAAACTTTGTCTGATGACATTCACTGCATTTAAAAACGGACTTCATTTCCATTTCTGTGGTGTTTTGTGATCTCTCAAGCAACTTGCAGCAAATAAACTCATATTTTTCACACTCGACGAATAAATGAATTGAATGAAATTGAGTTTTCAGAACATAAAACTCATTTTGGTGGTTCAGGAAATAAAAAGACTTTTCACTACATGATAAATCATACAATAAGATTTTGACCCTTCTAAAAAAATAAAATAAAGGTCAAATTATTGATGGATTTAAGTGGAGGTCGGATAACGCAAGTTGAATTTCAAGACCAAGACAAGATCAAGACAAGCTGAAGACTTCAAAGAGTAAGAGAAGATCTAACCCGTTCTCTTGCAGAGTCCCACCCCTAGTACTTCCCCTTCCCCCCACGATGTTCGTCAATCTTGTTGATGTTGTCCTTACTTGTATAGCTTTTCTGGTGACGTCACAATGTCTTGGCATTTCTTGAGTTGCATATTGGTCGAAGCCAATGATGCTTTTTAATTAGGAGACTAGTCTTACTGGACATTTTTGCAGCTGTTTATACTTCAAGTCGTCAGTTGTCATGTTCATTTATAATCGTCATCGTTTCATTTAAAAAATAAATTAAAATACCGTTATGTTTAAATGAGGAGTACAAAATACCATTACAAAAAAATCATTACAGCAAAAAGCATTAAGTTAAAGCAAAAGCATTAAAACTAATAAGTAGATAATTAGTTAAAAAAAAACATTTAAAAAGATTTAGAAAGATTTGTTATTATGACCCCTTGGTGCTTTATGCTCTTATGGTTGACCATAAAACCCTGCACCATTTTTAAGTGTTTTTAAGAGATTTAATTGTGCAGTAAAATAGTTCAGTCCGATTTTTCATTTGACGATTAATGTTTGACGTGGGAGTGTTAATATATATAGTTTAGACATGTGTGCTAAATACATGTTTACACATTCTTATGATCAGCACTACATCAATTCTGAATGAGACATTTTCAGCTAAGCATGACCACGAATAACCTAAATTCTTTGAATACACAAATTCAAATAAAAACACAGCTGTAACCTTTCCTTCTCTGTCATGTCAAAAAGAGAAGGGGTTGGTTCCTGTTCCAATCACATAAATGTTTAAAACTCGATACCAGCAATTGCGAGCGCTGTTAAACCAAGAAAAACAAACTAGGGACAAAAATAGACAATGGACAAAAAAGAAAAGGAGGGTGCAACGGATGGAGAAAGGGGAAGATCATCAGTTGGAGATAAGATGTCAGTGATGTTTAGGTACGTATGAATGTTAAGACGGTAAAAGGAGTAAAGTATCTAAATTGGTGGCCTGGAGATAAAGACTAAATTATAACTCTCACACACTCTCTCATCAGCAGGTTCACTGACAATAGGTTAATTATGAGGTGTGACTGGCGTATTACTTATATAGTCTTGGTTCCTAGATGTTCACTCACAGTTCTTTTGTGGTATTTTCAGGCTAGGTTTTAAGGGCAGAAATTAGAAGTCCCTAAAAGAATTTGTTTTTGTCATGTTTTGAACTGCTTTGTCACAAGTAAATACCGAGTTGACGCTGAAGACTCTCCCTTTATGATGTCCCTGATGAGTGACTGGATGTCAGTGAGGTCAACTCCTTGCAGCAAAGGTCAAGTTTAACAGGTCAAGTATTAGTGTAAGTGTCAAGAAAACCAGCAATCCCTTTTCTCAACAGCTTCTAACCATCTCTTTTTGCAGCTTTTAATTACCTCTTCTCCATTTGCAGCCATAACCCGTTTCATGTACAGCGCTAAACGGGGACTTTTTTCTTTTCCAAAGTCTTTGACCGGTTATTGCTAAGGTAGTTGTTGTGGCTAACAATTGTGCATAGATGACAGCTCTGGGACTCCATGGAAGGCACTTGCTGTGGTAAATAAAGAATACTCAACATCCATCAGTTTGTTTGCATTAAAAACATGCAATGCAACCAACTGATAATGGGGAAAAGGTTTTGAAAGCACACAATGAACATTCCCTGGAATATTGTGACATTGTGTACAGTTCCATTGCAAGTCAATGGTTTAAAGGACTGAACAGAGGAGATTTTTGTGCACATGATTGGGAGCATTCTGCTTTAAATATTCTTTAGACCAGTGATACTTGTTTTCAACTAGCTTACTCTAATAATCTTTGCAAATCGTTTTTTTTTTCCTACTGCAGCTTGAGACAGTGATGTGGGAGGCGACATACAGCCATCATCTGAAAAGGTTCCATCATTGTCATGATGGTGATGAGGCCAAAAACCCTGTTTACACTGTCTGTCACCGACTAAAGAAGTACTGTGTCAGTCTAGTCAGATGACTATCAACTACACAGTGAACTGTTGAAGTGAGGTAGGGTTGGTGAGGCTAATTAGAAATGTTTGAACTGTATATCACATGGGCTCAATTTCATAGAGTTGCTAAGCACACAAAAATTGCTTAGCATGAAATAGCTCATAATTATATAAAAACAGACATACCAACGCCATTTCCATTTATTGCATTAAATTGCTTGTTACTTTTATTCAGCTGTTATTTGTCTGAAAATCATGTGGAAATATGGTTGGTAATTCTTTTTTTATCAAGGCAGAAATTTCATGCTAAGTAAATTTGTGTTCTTAGCAGCTGTTGGGAGTGTCGTGGCCGAGCGGTTAAGAGCACCGAATTCAAACTCTGGTGTTTCTGATCAGCAGAGTGTGGGTTCGAATCCCCAGCCGTGACACTTGTGTCCTTAAGCAAGACACACAACCATTGGTTTGTCCTTCGGATGGGACGTAAAACCGTTTGGTCCCATGTGTTGTGTAAACGCATGTAAAAGAACCCAGTGCACTCATCGGAAAGAGAAGAGGTCCGCCCCGGTGTTCCTGGCTGGATTGGCAGCATATTGCGCCACAGCACCTTGTAAACCATTACATGGTGCTTAAGGATTAGGTCTTATATCTCAAACTTCGTCCCACTCCTTGCAGTAATAATACCCGGCGCTTTGTATCCTTTGGCAAAAGGCGCGTTATAAATATGGTTATTATTATTTATTATTATTATTATCAAGTCTAGCCATGTGTATTTGGATGTCTGACAAAACAAAAAGTGGTCCAGACAGTGCTTCAATGCAAATTTATTGTATTAATTGAGATCATACAACAGCAAACTTGTACAACCAGCTCACCGAGGTCAAAACTAAGATTGCGTAAATGTGAAGAGAGAACTTTGTCTCAATCTTCCCTCAGTTGGGCAGTCTCTTTTGAAGTGGTGACAAAAGCAGGCCCCAATAAGCATCAGAGCCACCAACAGAGCGGTTGTTAAACTTGAAGAAAAGTCCCCTCTATGAATCCTTTGTCAAAAGAAAAGGACCATACCACGAATAATTAAAAGAGTTGAAACTTCAGAATAAGAATATATTAGAGGGTCTAAAATAATTAAAGTATGAAACAATCCATGAATTCCCCTCCTTTGGTTTGGTGGGAAAATGCTTTTAAATACACTTAACACAAAATTTATGTTCCAATGTTTTGTCATGCTGTGTAAATTCAGTGGGTTACAGAACTGATTTAAACTGGACAAGCATTTTCTTCCATGAGAGCATTCAAATTTTATCTATTCTTTAGCAAATACTTGACACGAAATAGTTTATCAAAATTAATATTAAAAACGGTTTATTTTCTAATTTTCTACTGCAGATTGAGACGATTCCGTTGGAGTTGACAAACACCCGACAGCTGAAGTAGGTGTGACTATCGCAGGGGTGCTAGAGCCAACCACGCTTTGAGGACTGTATGCCACCAACTGTTGAAGGGTCCTGTGTCATCAACTTAACAATTAAGGTACTTACATCACCAACTGAAGTAGAACTGAAGTAGGACTGTATGTCACCAACTAAAAAGTTCCCAACTGAAACACAACTGTGGTACAATCTAAGTCCCCCGACTGAAAAGGACTGTATGTCCCGAAACTGCAGAAGGACTGTATGTAATACAATTAAAGTAGGACTGTGTGTTCCCTAACTGAAGTAGGACTGTGTCCCCCAACTGAAGTAGGACGGTTAGTCCCCCGACTGAAGAAAGACTGTATGTTTCCCAATTGGAGGACTGTATGTCGCCAAGCTGAAGAAGAGCTGCATGCGGTCCCCCTAACTGAAGGACTGTATGTCACCAACTGAACAAGGGTTATATGTCGCCAAACTGAAGACGGACTGAATTTTCCCAACTGAAGGACTATATGTCTACAACTAACGTAGGACTGTATGTCACCAACTGAAAAATCCCCCAACTGAAGTATGACTGTAATACACCAACTGAAGTAGGGACTCTATCCCCCGATTGAAGTAGGACTGTAGGTCTTCGAACTGACGAAGGACTATATGTCCCTCAACTGTAGAAATTGAAGAAGGATTGTTAGTTCCCGAACTGAAAGCATATATATATGTCCCCCCAGCTGAAGGACTGTATGTCCCCATTGGGAGAAGGACTGTATGTCCCCCAACTGATGTAGGACTGTATGTCCCCAAACGGACGAAGGACTGTATGTCCCCCAACTGATGAAGACCAACTGAAGTAGGACTGTATGTCGCCCAATGGGAGAAGGACTGTATGTCCCCAAACAGAAGAAGGACTGTTTGTCCCCCATATGGGAGAAGGCTGTATGTCCCCCAACTGAAGTAGGACTGTATGTCCCCGAACGGACGAAGGACTGTATGTCCCCCAACTGAAGACCAACTGAAGTAGGACTGATAAGTCCCCCAATGGGAGAAGGACTGTATGTGTCCCCAACTGAAAACCAACTGAAATAGGACTGTATGTAACCCGATGGGAGAAGGACTGTATGTGTCCCCAACTGAAAACCAACTGAAGTAGGACTGTATGTCGCCCAATGGGAGAAGGGCTGTATGTCCCCAAACAGAAGAAGGACTGTTTGTCCCCCATATGGGAGAAGGCTGTATGTCCCCCAACTGAAGTAGGACTGTATGTCCCCGAATGGACGAAGGACTGTATGTCCCCAAACTGAAGACCAACTGAAGTAGGACTGTATGTCCCCCAATGGGAGAAGGACTGTATGTCCCCCAACTGAAGACCAACTGAAGTAGGACTGTATGTCCCCCAATGGGAGAAGGACTGTATGTCCCCCAACTGAAGACCAACTGAAGTAGGACTGTATGTCCCCCAATGGGAGAAGGACTGTATGTCCCCCAACTGAAGACCAAATGAAGTAGGACTGTATGTACCCCAATGGGAGAAGGACTATATGTCCCCCAACTGAAGTAGGACTGTATGTCCCCTAACGGACGAAGGACTGTAAGTTCCCCAACTGAAGACCAACTGAAGTAGGACTGATAAGTCCCCCAATGGGAGAAGGACTGTATGTGTCCCCAACTGAAAACCAACTGAAGTAGGACTGTATGTCCCCCATATGGGAGAAGGACTATATGTCCCCCAACTGAAGTAGGACTGTATATCCCCGAATGGACGAAGGACTGTATGTCCCCCAACTGAAGACCAACTGAAGTCGGACTGTATGTCCCCCAATGGGAGAAGGACTGTATGTCCCCCAACTGAAGACCAACTGAAGTAGGACTGTATGTACCCCAATGGGAGAAGGACTATATGTCCCCCCAACTGAAGTAGGACTGTATGTCCCCGAACAGACGAAGGATTGTATGTCCCCCAACTGAAGACCAACTGAAGTAGGACTGTATGTCCCCCAATGGGAGAAGGACTGTATGTCCCCCAACTGAAGACCAACTGAAGTCGCACTGTATGTCCCCCAATGGGAGAAGGACTGTATGTCCCCCAACTGAAGACCAACTGAAGTCGGACTGTATGTCCCCCAATGGGAGAAGGACTGTATGTCCCCCAACTGAAGACCAACTGAAGTAGGACTGTATGTACCCCAATGGGAGAAGGATTATATGTCCCCCCAACTGAAGTAGGACTGTATGTCCCCGAACAGACGAAGGATTGTATGTCCCCCAACTGAAGACCAACTGAAGTCGCACTGTATGTCCCCCAATGGGAGAAGGACTGTATGTCCCCCAACTGAAGACCAACTGAAGTCGGACTGTATGTCCCCCAATGGGAGAAGGACTGTATGTCCCCCAACTGAAGACCAACTGAAGTAGGACTGTATGTACCCCAATGGGAGAAGGATTATATGTCCCCCCAACTGAAGTAGGACTGTATGTCCCCGAACAGACGAAGGATTGTATGTCCCCCAACTGAAGACCAACTGAAGTAGGACTGTATGTCCCCCAATGGGAGGCGGACTGTATGTCCCCCAACTGAAGACCAACTGAAGTAGGACTGTACCCCAATGGGAGAAGGACTATATGTCCCCCAACTGAAGACCAACTGAAGTAGGACTGTATGTCTCCCAATGGGAGAAGGACTATATGACCCCCAACTGAAGACCAACTGAAGTAGGACTATGTCCCAAAACTGAAGGACTGTATTTCCCCTTTCTGAAATAGGACTGTATGTCCCCCATATGGGAGAACGGGACTATATGTCCCCCAACTGAAGTAGGACTGTATGTCCTCAAACTGAAGGACTGTATTTCCCCTTTCTGAAATAGGACTGTATGCCCCCCATGTGGGAGAAGGACTAAATGTCCCCCAACTGAAGTAGGACTGTATGTCCCCGAACGGACGAAGGACTGTATGTCCCCCAACTGAAGACCATCTGAAGTAGGACTGTATGTCCCCGAATGGGGGAAGGACTAAATGTCCACCATTTGATGAAGACCAACTGAAGTAGGACTGTATGTCCCCCAATGGGAGAAGGACTGCATGTCCCCCAACTGAAGACCAACTGAAATAGGACTGTATGTACCCCAATGGGAGAAGGACTATATGTCCCCCAAAAGAAGACCAACTGAAATAGGACTGTATGTCCCAAAACTGAAGGACTGTATTCCCCCTTACTGAAAAAGGACTGTACGTCCCCCAATGGGAGAAGGACTGTATGTCCCCCAACTGAAGGACTGTATTTCCCCTTACTGAAATAGGACTGGTTGTCCCCCAACTGAAGAAGGACTGTGTCCCCCCTACTTAAATAGGACTGTGTGATGAAAAACTGTAGGTCTCCCAACTGAAGAAGACTGTATGTCCCCCCACCGAAGAATGACTGATATCCCCAAATGGGAGAAGGACTGTATGTCCCCCAGCGGAAGGCCGTTTGTCACCAACTTAAAAAGCACTATTTGTCCATCAACAGAAAAATGACTGAGTAGTCCCCAAACTAAAGGATTGTATGTCTCCCAATGGTGAAGGACTGTATGTCCCCCAACTGAAGAAGGACTAACCCCAATGGGAGAAGGATTGCATGTCCCCAACTTAAGAAAGGATTGTGTCTCCCTATTGAAGAAGAAACTAATGTTCCCCAACTGAAAAAGACTGTTTGTCCCCCAACTGAAGAATGACTGTATTTCCCCCAACTGAAAAAAGACTGTATGTCCCCCAACTGAAGAAAGACTGTATGTCCCCCAACTGAAGAAAGACTGTATGTCCCCCAACTGAAGAAAGACTGTGTTTCCCCCAACGGGAGAAGGACTGTATGTCCCCCAACTAAAGAAGGACTGTATGTCCCCCAACTGAAGAAAGACTGTATGTACCCCAACTGAAGAAGGACTGTATGTCCCCAACTGAAAAAATACTGTATGTCCCCAAACTGTAGAATGACTGTATGTCCCCAAACTGAAGTAGCACTATTTTTACACTTCATGCTGTGTTAGATCTGCACTAGTGAATGACAGCTCTGTGGTAATGTTTTCATGGCGCCGTTAGTTGATGATTTACATGGTTTAACAATTTAAAAAATGTAACTCCTGAAGTACATAGGCCATTTTTACAATCTACATAGGGCGAGTTGGTGTATAACAAGTTAATTTCCGTCTCAGCTTTGGCGTGTAGGGGCGTATTGGCCATTATGGGATGTTTTGGTATAATATCATGGCTGGTTGATGGGTTTTTGCATACTAAAATTATGTTCATCGCACTGAGACGCAATATGTTTTGTGACTTGTTTTGCTCATTTCTCAGGGGCTGCAGAGCTTTCTACTGTCATTGTCTTCGGGCCCTGTAGGTTTGGTGTGAATCTGTGGACATTTTGAAAAAGTACCTTGTGTATATCGTTTGTGTAATTGCTTTTTACTTGCCATCTTTTGTTTAAATTTGTACTGCAATTTTAGAGCGTTTAATGTATAGTATATAAATGTGTACTTTTTATGAGCAAGGTCTGGGAGGGCACATCTTTTTTGATGAAAGTTTGTTGACTTTTGCCCTTCCCTGGACGGCCTGTGCTTGTTTTAGTGTTTGCTTTTTTGTCCCAAGAATTAAAATAAAAAACAAATAAAATAACACTGTTTTATACCGACTCGACCCATCAATGGCAACGTGTCCCTTTTTAAACTACTAAATAAAGTTGCACGGGCGTTACAAAAAATGTGACCTTGACTCATAATTAATTAATGTGAGCTTTACTGATTATATTAGAAATACAAATTGTTATTGCAGATCATTTATATTGCATTCTAACTACGAGATCGTGATTTATTAAGCAAATAACTTGTAATTGATATATTTAAAGCTGCTAATGAGAGTGGTGACTGTTGTTGGGTAATTGTTCCTGAATTTGTGCAGCACAGCATCGTTGAAACTTCTGTCGCCTGTGGGCTTGGGTACAAATAGTAGTTTGGTATCTAGAGATGATGGGAGGCCTATGGCTGGCTTGTACAGTTCTATGAGTTCCATTAAGAATGAAGGGACAGAGTCAGTATTGAGACATACCGTAAAGGGCAGTGTTAAAGCCAACTCGGTGGAGAGATTCGCAGCTAACATTGGTCTTGTTCTTGTTTCGTTATTTTATCATATATGAAAAACAACAGGATCGAAATCAGCATGATGCCACTGTACATAATGAGAGCCCCTTGAAAACTTCCTGTCCATTCGTAAATCAACCCTGAAAGAAAACACAAGAATAAACAAAGTTTTATTTTGGGTGTCAAATGTCATGTCAGTGTGCTTTTCGTCCACTGTATTGGGAGTGTTTTAAAAATGTCCACCGATTGAGACTTCGAACTGTGTTCCTTTCTGGAGGGAGAAACGTCGCCTTGGTCAGCTGGTAAGGATGCATTACTTGTAGGCACACGGTGGCATGCTTGAAGTTATTCGCTGATTCCACAATGAGTATTGTCGTGTAGTTACTTAATCATAACTTATTAATTTATTTATTTTGTGAATGCGTTTAATCGAAGGCAATCAGGCCATCAAGTAAACATTTCGGCATCGCATAAAAGCTGCAAACAAAAATAACTTTATATACCAACCTGTAAGCAATCCACTTCCCATCGTACATAATCCACCTAAAAGTGACTGCCAGCACATCACAGCTACGAGCCGATCAACGGATGTCAGAAACCGCACAATGACGTCACGTGACTGTGATACAATACCATGCCCCATTCCAATGAAACATGTGACGATCATCTGCACAGGGAAAAGTGTCATGAAAGCTTCGGTGAGATATGAGGCACTCATGAGGATGCAGCCAAGATAAACCCAGCTGATGGTAGGAAGCTTGCATCGGGTGCGATCCGTAAGAGGAGCCATGAACTTGCCGAGGATGTATCCAATCCCAAAGGTTGTTGGTAAAAGTGACGCTTGGTAACTACTCAACCCTTGGAATATACCGTGTGACACCATGTACACCACCCATCCATTGAAACAGAAATCAACGCCAATCATTGACGCAGTCAGAAATATGAATCTTTTGTTTGCCAGTATGTTAAAGTCCATAGATGTAAAGAAACTCTGGATGTTCCCCTTTATCGTCAAACACTTTCCCTTGTGAGTTTTCGAAGAAGGAATGTTGTCTCCCTCCGTTGAAATGTCGTCTCCCTCCGCTGCATCGTCTGGTACCTTTTGGTACTGATCTTTATCTGTTGGTGATGCTACTGCAGGAGCTATAAGCAATTCACCGCATACTAAGATGTGGTAAGTAATACCACCCATTATCAGCATGGTTCCACGCCAGCCGTATGTATCCAGAAGTATCTGTGTCAGGGGACCATACACGATCATCGAGATTGGTATACTTGATGTTGATATAGCAATAGCAACGGAATAGTTGTCACTGAAGTAGGACGCCAGAACACCAAAGAAGGAGAAAAAACTTAAAGCTTTGCCAAGACCTGTAAAAAAGACAACTGACATTAGCTAAAGATGTAATTGAAACAAAAAAACGCTTATAAAAAGAGAAATCGGACTTCCGATCAAATACATGGTACTAATTTGATATGTCTAAACCGGAGTGCCTGTATAATGCTTTGAAAATGCGTTGTTTAATAGTTTGTAGGTTGAAATGTAGATTTTTTTCATTGCTTTACCCTTATTAAACATCAATAATAGTATTATTCTTAAGGGAATAAAAGGGTAGCGACGAGTTATTTAACAGGTTTAAAACCGGCAGGGTTGTTGTGTCATGACTCGTCTTGTCTAGGAAGTAAGAGGTGCGAACCATTTCAGGGCAGTATTTCGGATGGAGACGACGCGTCGCAGCATTGTACTATGACCAAGGGTGTCAAACGCAGCAGACAAATCAAGAATAACTTATGGTCTGGTTTAAAGAAAAAAGACCAATAACGTCACCAAATTTAAGAGCACCCTAAAGCGACAGGTTGAAAATGGTTAAAAATCACTTTTACTAGAAGTCTGTGGCAGAGTTTGTGATAATTGTTTACAAATTGGTACATATAATTTACTTTATAGCATAAAGCAACATATCCGACGTCTAATGCTGTGTATCTGCTAAACCAAAAGTCCCTACTGAGCTGAAACTTGGTGTATTGTTATTAATAGAGGACATGCAGTTAAAACTGCTTAAATTTGTCAAATCACGGTCATCTGTCTTTTTTTTTTTGTTTTTTTTTTAAATGTCGACCATTTATTACATGTATTGAGAACAAAGCAAGCTGATTTTTTTTTTCCCAACCTGGCTTATGTTCCGGAAGCCAAACACCTAGTGTTTGTTATGTATATCTAGCTGTTCTTTTACACACACAACGTATGAAACGGCAATAATGACGAACAACTGTTTCACTGACTGTGGGAGGATCATTGACACAAATTTTATAGAGGGAAGATGGTGTAAACGGAACCTCAATTCTTCACTCGGCCTTTGCCTTTAGAGATTCGAGTAAAGTCTTAAAACAAAATAAGCCGGTTTTGTGAGCATCAGTATAAGTTTAGTAAGTAATTATGTTACCTGATAGAACGGCAACAGAAAGTGTTAACTGTAACACTGTAGTCGACTGCGAGCCGATCATGAATCCAGCTGACCCCAGTACTCCACCCACGATAACAACGCAGCGTCTGCTGCTAACGAGACGATCAATGCTGGCAACAAACGGACCTGCAATAAAACAGTAATAAATCTCTCAATAACATGCAATATACCAAAGTCGAGACAAAGTACGAGACTGGTAACTACCCTCTAACTCATTGTATGACTGTCGCAACTGAAATGAACAAACTGGCCACTACAAACACGCACAAATTTCGCTTCAAAATATGGAACAGTTTGATCAAGTTATTTTCCTTAGATCGATGGCAATTGACACGCACAGACACACCACTAACTCAACATTTTTATGCAAAACAAATAATTGCGAGTCATCAGTCCTCGGTTAAACTGTACTTTATTTAATAATGATCAAACACCTTTGCTGTTCACACATAGAATTCATTACCAAACTTAACAGGACACTCCTGATCCTTCCATGCTAGCCCTTGGGAATATTTGTCAGTATAACACTGAAATTGAAAATAGAAGTCGAATTGCAAACGATGCAGGCTCTGCTGACAATCTTTTTAATTGTTGACTTCTTAGGTCAATGTTATACTGTTCTTGTTCAGTCCAAGTACATAATGTATGGATAAAGGTCTGTAAGTTTCTTACCGGATAGGAGACTTATTGAGTTATATAGAACGGCAATCCAACCAATTATCCACACGTCACTATTGAAGTCATTCTGCATAGCTAGGAGGAGGACACCAAGAGCCTTCAGATTTCCGTATGTGATGAAAAAGGCGACAAATGTTGCGCCCACAACGACCCAACCCCAAGGGTCCTCGTCCTGGTGATGAACTGGTCTTCGTTGAGATGCCATAAAGAATAGCTTAGTTGCTCAACTATAAATGACAACTGCGCCAACTAAACACAATAATGGATTTCGAAAGCTTGCTTATGAATTATATTCGTGTACTCGCTAAACACAAACAATAAGGTAACATTCAGATTAAGGTTATCGTACAGAAAATGTGCAACATTTTTTACTGATTTTCTGCTAATTGTCGTTTCACAGTGAATAAACTGACAAATCGTTGTTGGTTGTTGTAAAGATGGTAGCACCATAAGGCATACAACGAGACTTTTTACTGCCCTTTGGCTAAAAAATCGGGAGGGTCGGTCGGTCGTGTTTTTTTTTCTGTTTTCTTCTTTTTCAAAAGGCCCTACGTCAGAGGAGAAACAAAATACACACATGTTTTGACGATCTTGTCCCCAAATGTTGGCCATTAGTAATACTTTTTCCAATAAAACCATTTTCATGAATTAGTGATTAGCAGTTCCGGTGTTAAAGATCTCCTTTTGATATAATAACATCACCGAGATAACAAAGCACAGAACAATTATTTATCCGTGAACTTTGCCCCGCATCGCGCACGCCCTCAATCGGCGCAAGTTATACATGTTTGAATATGCTTCCAATCTGTACATTGCACCATGATACATGCGTGCGGCACACTGCGTGACAAATTCTTTCTCAGTTCGTCAATGTGCGAATTGTGTTGGAGTCTATTAATGGCAAATCATAGCGGGCGGGCTGTGATTGCACTTTGCATGCAGTGGGTATTTACATGGTGTGGGCGACAGATCGAACCATGTGGTTGGGTGCCTCGTCGTGTTTTAACATTTTGTTTGTGATCGCATTTCCGACGCTGTAAATTTTATGTTGGTTTTGGCTTGTCATGTACTCGTTTATTATCGTATTAAATGCAATCTAAAAATAGTCTATTAGGCAGGGCGGCCCAAATTTTAGGATGTCGGCCCGCCCTCCCGATACGTGTGTCTGAAGAACACCTGCACGGACAGACAATTTTAGACCATCTGACACTTTATCGTTCCATGATCGTTCATCGTGATTTCTGACAGCACTCAACAATAATATTTCAGTTTTGCATAAAGGGTTTATTGTCGTTTATTGGGCATTCAGAGTATAAAATACTTGTAAAAATACAAAAATAAAATGCCATTTGGACTTCACCATTCAAGTAATGCGTCGCAGTCAAAGTGAATAACTAATATTCAGAGTATTTTTCTAGTTGGCTATTCCGAAATTCCCGTTTGTCGTGCTATTCACTGAATGTGCCCCTCGCCCCATTGCATTTTGTTAAACCAGACGCCAGCAGATATGATTAAAGGTAGACGTTATAAATGTCAACGTCAGCCAGCTTACCTGCTTGCTAGTCAGAAAAACTTGCCTGCTCTTCTCAGAATATTTCAACCACAAGCTGTAAACTCAATTATAATATACGTCGCAGTCATGTACCCCTTCGATAAGTACTATGGATAGGCTTCACAAACTTATCTCCCGTCCCAGAAAAGGCGAAATGCTGCTTTTCCAAATTACCGTAGAGTTATCAATATGACCGTCATCTCTATCTGGTGTAGAATAATACGAGGCTAACACGCACTGTTGCACGACCGTATATCTGGTGTAGAATAATACGAGGCTAACACGCACTGTTACACTACATGAATGCACGCAGGTACACGGTCTTATGGCAACACAATAATACAATGTCATAGTACAATAAAGTTCTCTGGTATTACTCGAAGGTCTCCACTTTGCATACCCTTACGTGTGTGGCCCTATCATGTTGTTCGGGTAAAATGTACCGGTATGGAAAACAAAAAAGGCATTCAAGTATTTCTGGTGTGTCGTTTACTTCTTGAAAGACAACGAGACGTACAAACATTTTCAAAATTGCTTCTTCGATGTTTTCTAAGAATGAGAAATCGATACCTGTGCAACCGATATTGGTTGATATTCTAGAGAAATTGTAACTCGACAGTTGAAATAACATAAGAAACAATGTAGCAGGGGAAAAATTGTAACACGTGTTACCGTAACGCGTGTTACCGATTGAATTATTTTTATTATTCCAGTTTAACAAACCTTTAGCATAGTACTTGATGACAAAACACACCAATTTGTTGTAGACTGATAAAGTTTTGTATTTTTTTGGCCTTTCCATTCAGCGTAACGCGTGTTACCGATTTTCGCTGAGCTCTCTCAGCTTAACTAGTTGATCTTTCATTTTTGTTTGATGATTGGTATCTAGCCTAGAACCTTGGATTTTAAATTACATAAGATGAACACTCTAACCATTAGTCTTGCAGCCATAGATGAGAATGATGAATGACCCTCTAAAGCGTTATAACGTGTGTTTATTTGCCCACATACATGTTGTTGTTTGCGTTCTTATAAAACCCTATTCCCTCTAGGTATTATGGCTTTGTCCGCCTACCGGGATACTAGTACACAAACTTCAAATAAAACAGGCTTGTGAGACTTCTTATTAGAGAACACAATAGCTTTATTTAATAACTTAACTTACGAAACTTAGGTAAATTAAAGACGGAGACTCCAACCTCCCAGACCAGGCTAACGGCTACTGGCGATCATAGGCCGCGCCCTGGTTTAAGTACTATACCCCGTACTTAATTAGTATTCATAATATTAGTACGTCATCATACGAAAAGTAGTCCCATAACATATGCCTCTCTCTTCTAGAATCGGCTCCGTCGATTCCAAATTTGCATAAACAAATTGTCTAAATACACTTTGAGTTAAATTTGATTTTAACGGAATAGTCTGTAGAAGAGTATTCAATTTCTCCTAAAACTCTTGGCAATTATAAATTTTGCAACTCAATCTAAAACTTCAAGGTTGTGGTGTTACACTTGCCGGCCGGGCTTATGGAGAAGTTTTAAAGAATCACCAAAACTGATAACAGGGCTAAAATACAGACTGCAGTAATTGAGGTTATTTTGCGCAATCCAAAAGGCCTTAAAATTTGATGTTAACACAAGGTAATCTTGCAATTCCTTGCATCTTTTTTGTTTACACAATTACATATGCAAAATTAATAATATTATATAATAAGCAGTCCATATTTCCGGTACCTCTCACAAATAATCAACATAATTAATTAGCAACACATTATCTCGTTGCTTTGCCTGTTATTCGTACAGGATGTGTCTTCAAAAAGTCCATAGTCGAATGGTTCATGTGTTCAATTGGTTCCCAAGTGTTATATTTTGAGGGAAAGTTTTGCCACTTAATGAGGTAGTGAAGTTTGCCGTTGATGAATTTTCCTCGGATCACTTTTTCCACAGCATACTCTATATCATTTTTGCCTGTTGTTGACGGAAGTCCTGGGATCTTAACTGGGTTTTCCGTTGAGTGTTTCGCAGTTAGTGGCTGATAAGAGTCTGTAGGAAGATCGTTGTCACTAAGCTCTGTTATTGGATCTCTTGCGTCAAGTTCAACGGGAAAAGTTTCATTTGAGGGTCGTAGAAATCTATCATAGGCGAATTTCATGTGCGATTAACATGAATCGGTGAAGATAATAACTTATTGTTCTCCAGATTTCTCACCATGAAATTTGTTGGCCCATTTCGCTTTACTAGGATGTAGGGTCCGCACCACCGTTGTTGAAGTTTCTTTGAGAGTCCAGGTTGTGTCTTTGGGAAGAATATGAACACACAGTCTCCTACTTCATACTGGACTTCAGTTGTTTTGTCATCATAGCGCTGTTTCATAGCAGTTTGGTTTCTCTCCAGATGAGTTTTTGAAACCTTTCGGAAAGTTTCAAGTTGGCTTACCAGATGACTAATGTATTCTCTCACGGTTTGGTTGTGTGACTCGGTGGTTTTTAGTAGTGCAACGTCCAAGGGTAGAACTGCTTCTCTGCCGTAGAGGAGGAAGAAGGGGCTGAATCCAACGCTGTTATCCGCTGGGCTACTCCGATAGGCAAACTGGATCGAAGGAATGAACTCATCCCAATCTGTGTGAAACTTATTAACATAATGTGAGATTGTATCCAAAATAACACTGTTAAAACGTTCTTGTACCGCATTACACTGTGGATGATATGCACTGGTATTCAATTTGTTAGTTCCCATGATTCTACAAACTTCTATCATCAGTTTACTGAGGAAGTTAGTTCCTCTATCGCTTAAGAGAAATCTGGGGCAACTGTGGTTGCATATTATTTCTTTATAGAAACATGATGCTACTGTACGGGCATCGGTTGATTTGATCGGTACCAGAATTGGCCATCTAGTACAGTGCTCAGTGAAACACAGTACATATTGGTTGCCAGAACTAGATACAGGCAGTGGGCCAAGAATATCTACACTGACTCTCTCAAATGGACTAGCTGCACTAGTCATTTTGACTAAAGGTGCAATCGCCTTATGTTTCGGTGTCTTTCTAAACGGGAACATGATTTGCATGAACGAATCCAGTTATCAATATCTTTATGCATGCCTTTCCAAAAATATCTTTGTCTGATTTTGGCATAGGTTTTATGAAATCCAAAATGAGCAGACAATAAGTCATCATGATTAGCAGTCAGTACAATATCAATGTAATCATGTGGTACATACAATCGGACTGTGGTTCTCTCGGGCATGTGACGTTTAGCTGGTGTATACCACATGTGGTACAATGCACCATCTTGAAGAAAATAATGTTCCGCCTCAAAAAGAATTTGTCGAGCCTGTTTTTCGTCATCAGGCAATATATCTGCATCAAGATATTCAATCATTTTGGCTGCAAAAACACATTTTCTTTGTGACTATTTTAAGTCTTCAATTTTCACCTCTTTTTGATTGTGTGGTGTATGATCAAGCAATTCGTCATCATGTCGATTACATAACCGTTTACCTTTTTGAAACCTTAAGTTTCGAATTGTGCTCACATCATGTTTTGAATGACAAGGAATAATGTAATCATCCAAAATTCCAAATTCAAATGGAATCCATTTGACACTATAGATGTCACATTTTTGTCTTCATTATTGGCTCTATCATTGAAAGACGGCTCTTGTGGGTTATCTGAACCTTTTGTAGATTGGTCAGACGTATTAGCATGTATTCTACTCAAACCATCAACATTTGTGATTGTCTTTCCTGGTCTATGAATTATTTCAAAATCATAAGTTTGCAAGCAAAGAGTCCATCGAGCCAATCTACCTGTGGTTTGTTTCTGATTGAACAACCAACAGAGAGCACTATGATCAGTAATAATTTGGAATTTTGTAAGTAAGAAGAGTACTTTTTTACTCCTTCCACTACTGCTAGTGCTTCTAATTCTGTTATGGAATAGTTCTTCTCTGACTTGTTCAAACTTCGACCACCATATGCGATTACTTTTTCTTGACCATCTTGAATTTGAGACCAAATGTATGCTAGACCCGTCACTGAAGCATCTGTTTGAAGAATGAACTTAGTTCCATCAAACTTAGGATAGGCTAAAATGGGTGGTTTTACAAGTTTCTGTTTGAGTGTTTCAAACGACTGTTGGCAATCCTTTGACCATACAAATGGGGTATTTTTCCTCATAAGATTAGTCAACGGTTCCGCTATCTGGCTATACTTGTTTACATATCTCCTGTAATATCCTGTTATACCAAGGAACGATCTTACATTTGATACGTTTTGGGGCACTGGGTAGTTTTCGACAATGGTCGTTTTATCCGGATCGGTGGCTACTCCGTCCTTAGATATAATGTGACCCAAGTAACGTACCTTATTCTGACCGAACGTACACTTTCGAGGTTTTAATTTGAGGTTTGACACTCTAAACCTTTGCAGGACCTGTCGTAAGTGAGTAAGGTGATCTTCAAATGTCCTGGAAAAAATTATAATATCATCCAGATAAATTAATGCAAACTTCCAATGTAACCCTCTTAGAATTTCGTGCATGACACGTTGGAAAGTACTTGGGGCACCATGAAGACCAAAGGGAAGAACATTAAATTCATATTGGCATTCGTGTGTGACAAATGCAGTTTTGCTCTTACTTTCTTCTTCTTGTGCTATCTGCCAATAACCTGCGGCCATATCAAAGGTCGAAAAGTATACAGGCTGTGAGTTTCCCAAACTATCTAAAGAATCGAGGATATTAGGAAGGGGAAAATTGTCACGCTCACTGATTTTGTTTATTGGTCTAAAATCGATACAAAATCGATAGTCAGTAGATCCTTTCTTTCTTATTAAGACAATGTTGCTAGACCAAGGTGAGGTAGAAGGTGATATTACATTGTCTTTCAACATTTGTTGGATCTGATCTTCAATCACGTGTTTTAGATGGGGAGCATGTCTATACGGCCGAGATCGTATTGGACAATGATCTCCAGTACGTATACAATGTTTAATACCAGAATAGTGTCCCATCGGGCTACCTGTTGTTTGGAAAACATCAGTATATTCTGTAAGAACCGACTGTAACTGATCCTTTTGCTCCTTACAAAGATGTTCACCGGAAATTTTTGCTTGGTCAAGAACTTCTTGAGTCTGAGAAGCAGTACACTTTTGTTGATCGCTGTTCTCGTTGTGATTTGGTTCGATATGCTTCTCAGCTGGAGGTGCAAAGATATGAATATCTTGATCATTAATAACTGAAAATATGCCAATCTTCGTACGAGGGTACACTTCAATTACACTATCAGATGGATTAAGCAACATTACTGTGATTTTAGTGCTATCCTTATCCACTCTACTTCTAGATACACTATGTGCTAGATGTAACCCTAAGGTTCGAGTTGACTGACATGTACCAACTAGTCCTGCGGGTAAGTTGGATTTTATCTTAGCTTCAACCATGGTTTGTGTCTTAGGGGGAATTTGAATTCTAGAAGCTGAGCGAATTTGATGCTTTCGATCAAGTCTAAGTTTACTGGACCCAAAATTCATTCTTGCATTTTGTTTAACTAAAAATTGGGTGCCAAGTATAATGTCACGATCTAGATTGGTAGCATTGTGCATGGGAATCTGAAAGACTTGACCTGTAATGCTGAGAGGAATATCTGTTACTCCTATTATCTTCAGACAAGTTCCATTTGCTGTTACGGCTTGCGAAAAGTCAGACTTGTTAATTTTTCTCCGAACACATGTTGGTGAATTGCGAAAACATTTTTCGCTGATTAGATTGATTGAGGCTCCAGAGTCTACGAGACAAGGAATACTTAAAGAGTCTAGAGTAACATTAATACAACTACCTTGCATGTCTACTGAGAAGTTTGTATCCCCTTCACCTATAGTTTCTACATAGACATTGCGCTGGTTACCAGCATCTATAGGCGGGGACTTCAGTTTAAAGAATTTCCCTGAGCATGAAATTTCGAGAAACAGTTGTTTTGTATATGTGTCCAGGTTTACCGCATCTATGACAAATAATAGTTCTACTTTGACGCTGAGAAGGATTGAACATTGAGTTATCGGCCTTGTATCTGGAATAAATCGGCACATGGGACCGGTTTGTAAACTGTTCTCGTTGTGTTGAATTTAATCTCTGGTTTGCTAATTCGTCTACCTTTGATTTTATTTGTGCAACTTCTTGAGTTAACTGCTGTATAGCGTGCACACTAAAATCATTCTTGTCTGAGTGGGAAAGTTGTTGTTCGAAAGTTGTATGGACTTTTGGGGTTGACGGTGGTTCACACACAACCTCAGCTAAACGAGCATAATGCAATGCACGGTCTAGTGATTCGGGCTCTTTAGAAATAACAAAAGCCCGAGTTTGCGGTTGCAAACCCCGAATGAAATGAGTCAGTTTCTCCTGGTCAGATTTTTTTAATCTGTGACACAGAGAAGAAATATCTGAAAAATAGTCATCTAGTGACTCCAACGTCGTTTGACTACGGGATGCCAATTTAGTTTCATTCACCCACTTCTGATTTTTGTCTTGAAAATTTTCAATTAAAGCACTCTTGATCTTTTCATATGAATCTTTCTTGCTTTCCTCGAGAGTAGAAATCCAAATAGCTGCATTTCCTTTGAGACTGAGGCTCAAGGCTAAATGCATTTTGTTTGGAGTGAACTCACGAAGTTTTGCATTTAGTTCAAATCTACTAAGGAACAAATCAAGATTCTCAGTAGGAAGGGCTGAATAAGAATCTTGAAAATGACCTTCGTACTTGGACATGGTGATTATTTCCTGTTTGGTTTCAGTGTCACTATGTTCTGTTTCCGCAACTTGTCACAGAGGTAACCATTCATACAATCGTTATGTGTATCGTTAAAGATTACATCAAAATACAAAACATGTTTCACCAATCTAATGTACAATAGCATCAATGTTTTAGAGGGGTTTCAATACAGTAAACGAACAATTTAAAATATTGTCTACAATGCAAACATAGATAATGTTACTAGATTTACACCAACAGAGTAACATAAATAAATAGCTTACCCTTAAAATGCGCTGTGAGTAGCCGTCCGTCTGATCTAGGTATAGGGTGTGTCTCGTAAACGAAAAATTGAAATGTGAGGAGTATACCCGGATTCTCCACCATATATTATGGCTTTGTCCGCCTACCGGGATACTAGTACACAAACTTCAAATAAAACAGGCTTGTGAGACTTCTTATTAGAGAACACAATAGCTTTACTTAATAACTTAACTTACGAAACTTAGAAAAATTAAAGACGGAGACTCCAACCTACCAGACCAGGCTAACGGCTACTGGCGATCATAGGCCGCGCCCTGGTTTAAGTACTATACCCCGTACTTAATTAGTATTCATAATATTACTACGCCATCATACGAAAAGTAGTCCCATAACATAGGTCAGAAAGCGGTGACAAGCATCGAACCTCATCAGATATTTTATCCATTAAAAAAGGATGGTCTACCATCCAAACACAAGACTACTACAAAGTTGAAAACTCAGTTCTATCTTGAGTTGAGTAACTCGTCCTACCCTTAGGATGGGTTCAATTGCGTCCTAAGGTCTATGGGTATGGAACTTTACAGCTATTGCTATAGGACTTGTGGGACGAGTTAAAATTTGTCCCAAGTCCAAAGGCGTGGGATCCTTTCCTCCACGGTAAAAGGGCCCATGTATTCTACCTGGGGATAATTCATAAGAACATGATACAATTAATCTTAACTACAAATATTTCTGAATCAATCTTAGTCTAACTGTAAAAGTATGTTTCATAAAAACAATCTACGCGTAAGATCAATCGAACGTGAGAAAAGATTGATATCAATCGTGTCTTAAGACTTCAATTCTATTGACAAAGCGTAAAGTACAACCTTTGACCCAAACACACTTTTGGGCCCTCATGAGGTGTGTTTTCCAAGTTGGTCATCTTGTTTTCAGTGTGAGTGATGGAACCGTGGTGAGTAGAAAATAAATTCGGTGTTTGATGATTTGTTATTAGATTAGAACTTTGAAGGTTTGCTTATTTAAAGTTTTAAGTACTCTGGAAAATAAAGCAAGCCTAAGCTGCATCTTGATACGCTGTACTATTTTAAAAAAGAAAGTGTAAAGCCTCCGAGGGCCAGCTAGATAAACGACTGCACCAATGTACTGTTTTTTGTTTTTGCTTCTTTTTTTTTAGGTTCAGGCTTAGGGCACAGTTGGTTGTTGCTCAATCCAAAAATCCGGAGCTAACATTGGTCCTGTTCTCGTTTTGTTATTTTATCATATATGAAAAACAACAGGATCGAAATCAGCATGATGCCACTGTACATAATGAGAGCCGCTTGAAAACTTCCTGTCCATTCGTAAATCAACCCTGAAAGCAAACACAAAAATAAACATAGTTTTATTTTGAGTGTTAAATATCAGTGCACGTCAGTGTGCTTTTTGCCCACTGTAAGGGGGTGTTTTAAAAATGTCCACCTGATTGTGACCTTTATACTGTGTTCCTTTCGGGAGGGAGAAACGTCGCCTTAGGTCAGCTGCATGACTTCTGGGCATAAGGTGGAATGCTTGAAGCTGACCGCTGTTTCCACAATGAGTATAAGTATTGTCGTGAAGTTACTTAATCACAATTATTAATTTATTTATTTATTTTGTGAATACGTTGAATCGAAGTCAATCAGGCCATTTAGTAAATGTTTCGGCATCGCACACGGCTGCAAAAAAGTAACTTTATGTAACCCACCTGTTAGCAATCCACTTCCCATCGCACATAATCCACCTAAAAGCGACTGCCAGGACAACACAGCTACGAATCGGTCAACTGACGTCAAAAACCGCACTAGGACGTCACGTGACTGCGTTACAATACCAAGTCCCGTTCCAATGAACCACGTGACGAGCATCTGCGCTGGGAAGAATATCATGAAAGCTTCGGTGAGATATGAGGCAAACATGATGACGCAGCCAAGATACACCCATGTGCATGTAGAAAGCTTCAGTCGCGTGCGATCCAACAAAGGTTCCATGAATTTGCCGAGGATGTGTCCAATCCCGAATGATGTTGGTAACAGCGACGCTTGGTAAGGACTCAGCCCCTGGAATACACCATGTGACACCATGTACACCACCCACCCACTGTAGCAGAAATGAACGCCACTCATTGCTGCAGACAGAAATATAAATCTTTTGTTTGCCAGTATTTTAAAGTCCATAGATGTTAAGAAACGCTGGATGTTCCCCTTAATCGTCAAACACTTTCCCTGGTGAGATTTGGAAGTGGGAATGTTGTCACCCTCCGTGGAAATGTCGTCTACCTCCTCTTCATCGTCTGGTACCTGTTGGTACTGTTCTCCTGTATCTGTTGGCGATGCTACTGCAGGTGCTTTAAGCAATTCACCACATACTATGATGTGGGAAGAAATACCACCCAAGATCAACATGGTTCCACGCCAGCCGTATGTATCCAAAAGTATCTGAGTCAGGGGACCATACACGATCATCGAGATCGGTATACCTGATGATGCTATTGCAACAGCTACAGAATAGTTCTCACTAAAGTAGGACGCTAGAACACCAAAGAATGGGTAATAACTCAAAGCTTTACCAAGACCTGTAAAAAAAGAAAAGTGACATTAGCTAAGTTTGTATTGGAAACGAAAAACACTTAAAGGGAATTGAACCACCGACCAACTAACTAATTTGATATGTCTAAACCGGAGGTAACTGGGGATGCTTTGTAGGGCGTTCTTAAATGGTTTGTAGATTGACATGTAGACCTTTGGTCTGGTTTAAAGAAATAAGACCGATGACGTCACCAAATGTTAGAGCGCCCTCAGGCGGCAGACTGAAAACAGTCCAAATACATTTTTACTAGTAAGAGGTCTGTGGCAGAGTTGATGATAATTTTTACTGTGATATTTTTTTTTTTTTTTCACAGGACTCGGGAAACTACCGAGTACACAGTGCTAACACACATCGGTGTATGGGTAAAAATAAAATTAGATTCTTTATCCCGATGCAATTTAACAAACTATAAGATAATTGTTTAACAATTTGTATAAATAAGGTCCTTATAGCAACATATCCGACGTCTAAATCTGTGTATCTGCAAACCAAAAAGTCAGTACCGAGTTGAAACTTGGTAATTGTTAGTAAAGGACATTATTGCTCAAATTTGGCATCGTGTGTTTTGTTTTTGTTTTTTTCATGTCGACCATCTATTACATGTTTTTAGATTAAAACAAGCTGTAATGATTTTTGTTTCAACCAAGCTCGTACACCGGAAACAAAACACCTAGTGTTTATTATATCTTGCTGTTCTTATTGTTATAAACAAAAAATTAAAAAAATTAAATGGGAACAATGACAAACAGGTGCCTTACTGACTGTGGAAATCATTTACACAAATATAGGGGGAAGATAGTGTTTATGGAACCTCAAATCTTCACCTCGGCTATTTGAGATTCAGAGGAAGCTGTCAAACAAATAAAGATGGTGACCTATCATCAGTGTAAGTTTATTCGTGTAATTTTCTAACCTGATAGAATGGCAATAGAAAGTGTTAACTGTAACACTGTAGTCGACTGCGAGCCGATGATGAAGCCAGCCGACCCCATTACTCCACCGACGATAACAACGCAGCGTCTGCTGCTAACGAGACTATCAATGCTGGTAACAAAAGGACCTGCATCCAAACAGTATTGAACCCATAAACCATGGAAGATTCATGTAAAGACAAAGTACAAAACTTGTAACTACCCTCTCACCTAAAACCCCTTTGCTATGACAGTCGCAACTGTAATTTATAACAAAAATGGCTTCTATAAACGCGGACAAATTATTGTATGATGAACAAGTTATTTTCCTGAGAACGTATGATTATTATTAATAAACGTGGATTATGGAAATATTGACTGCTATGAGGGGCACAGTTAAAATTATGGGCCCAAGGTGATGTCAAAACCATGACTATGCCCGAAGCGAAGCTGATTATTAAGCAGTCGATATTTCTTTTATATACCGAATAAAGATTCTTCTAATCAACAACACTCTGACTATACGGTAAAAGGTCGTCTGCGAAGAAAGGTCGAACCGTGACAAGGGACGCAAGTCGTACATTATACATTATACATTATACATTGTACATTATACATAATATACGTTATTTTCATAACGGGCATAGTCAATTGACTATGCATAGTCGATTGACTATGCCCCGGGCATAGTCACCATGACGTCATCTTGGTAGAAAAAGGGGGCATAGCTATTTCCATGACTCCATCTTTTAACCAATCAGATTAGATGATTCTATACATGAGGAAGATAATACTCTATGGCCATGGAATGACTCGCAACAGTTTGTTGTGCTTACCAATGTTCCAAGTGTTGTGTCTTTACATACGTGTCATTTTGTCATGACAAATGACACGTACAGACACAACACTTGGAACATTGGTGTTGTGTATGTACGTGTCATTTGTCATGACAAATGACACGTATGTAAAGACACAACACTTGGAACATTGGTAAGCACAACAAACTGTTACGAGTCAGTCCTTGGTCTATACGATGATCCACGTTTATTAATAATAATCAAACAGCTTTGTTGTTCACAAAACAAAATTTGCAAAAGAGATCATCATTACAAAACTTTATCTGACACTTCTGTTCCGGCATGCTTGCCTTGGGCAGAATTGATTAAGTCAAAAATACCGAAATTGACAATTTTAAATTGCAAACAGTGCAGGTTCTGCTGACAATCGTTTTAAATGTTAACTAATGTATTGTTTACTGTGCTCGTTCAAGCCAGGTTCAAATGTTGATAAGGTCACGTAAGTTTCTTACCGGATAGAAAACTTATTGAGTTATACAGGACAGAAATCCAACCAATTATCCACACGTCACTATTGAAGTCATTCTGCATGGCTAGGAGGAGGACACCCAAAGCCTTTAGATTTCCGAACGTGATGAAAAGGGTGACAAATGTTGCGACCACAACGACCCAACCCCACGGGTTCCTGTTCTGGTGATGGACTGATCTTCGACGAGGAGCCATAGCGCACTCTTATGCTCAATAATGGTACCTGCTCCAACTAAACAATAATAGATAAGCAGAAGCTTGTTTATAAGTTCAGATACATGTACTATAGTAAAATACCACTGTAAAAAATGTTCGAAAAATTTACGACACGCCAGGTAAAGTGGCGTAAATTTTATGGCGGAAGTTTTGTAAATAATGTTGTGTCTTGAAGGGGTTGTTTACAAAACTTCCACCGTGAAATTTACGGCACTTGTACGGATTTTTTAACAGTGTAGCTAAACACAACAATATTTTGTTCTCTACAGATTTAGGTTAGAGAAAAAATACCCGGTCGGGTGTAGCCTGTTTGGCTGATTTTCTGCTAACTGTTGTTTCACAGTGTTAAAACTTCCATTGGCTCAACCATCGGAGTGACAGCTTGACAGATCGTTGATGCCTGTAGCCTGCTGCATGATACCGCATGGTATAAACAGTACTTGATACAGTGGGGTCGAAGCATGGCTTTTCGACGCACTAACGAGGTTACAACGACTAGGCCGGATCAGAGGTACACCAACCTCCGTATCACAAACTTCCGTCCAGTTTCCGTCGAGTTATGTGTACATCTTTTGTCTAATTCTAGCTAGCGCAAACACCCCTGTTTTACTTTAATTGTTTCAATCCCAAGAGTTCCAGCCAATCGGGCGTAGTGTTTCTATAAGCAGTATGGTTCGACTAATGGAAAAACCTAGGCGCGGCCTGCATATCTTATACGTCACAGTGCTAATGTGTTTCATGGTCGTTGTAGTGTTACTTGAGTTCTAGGAATTTAGGGAATGTGCTAATGTGTTTTATTGAAAGTGAGGAATGTTAGAGTGATTGCTGGCGAATTCAGTACAATTTTATTTAGTATACAAATTGATCTTCCGAGAGAAGGCAGCAATTTTGAGAGGGGGAGCAGAGGCCCGATGTGAGAACTGTATGTGGCAGACAGACCAGTAGCAATCGGCAATCTTTGGGTGAAAAAATCCCAAGATTTTCTAGATTTGGCAAAATACAGTGCCAAATTTCAGTCTGCAATTAATATACAACGGTCTCTTGAAGACCCCTCCGTTTGCAATGCTCAGCCTCCAGAGTTCGTCCCCAGCTAATGGCCATGGCCGTAGACCGGGTAACAGTCCGTGAGACAACCCGCTGAAGTACACCGGCAGAACCGGGTGCGAGGTTAAGAGAGAGCCTATGAGTGGCAACCCATGTTGACCGGGCAGTCTGAGTGACAACCTTTTCTTTGCCCCTTGTAAACGGAAGTGTCGAAGCAAGATTTTGCGGTGATGAGAGAAACCTCCAGGATATTTTGAGAAAAGTTTATATAACTTGTGGAATAATAATAATAATAATAATAATGAAAGCATTTATATAGCGCCCCACAAAGAACGGAGCGCTTTACAATATACAAAGAAACAAACAATGCAAAGACAAAGATACAAACAAAAAACAGTACAAGCAAAAACTAAAAAAATTGCCAGATTAAACAAATAAATGGGTATTGAGCATATTTTTGAACCGTTCCAGTGTGTTGGCTTCCCGGATGTTACCGGGAAGGGAATTCCAGAGCCGGGGAGCAGCGGCTTGAAAGGCATGAACTCCTGCGCGTAATTTAGTTTTGGTGATGTGAAGAAGTGTTTTGTCGTACGATGAGCGGGTGGCATAGGCGGATGATTTGAACGAAATGAGTTCTTGAAGAACATTTAATTTATGTAACTATATCTGTATTGAATTGCGGATTTAACTCAGTGTTAAACGTTGAAAGAGTTTAAATAGTAAAGGGTTTTTTTTTTAATGGAGAAGTTATTTTGAATATTATTTTCAGTGTGTAGGAATGGTTTTGCGCGATCGGCCGATTGTGCAGGAATTGTTTGGCGCGATCGGCCGATGTTCAGGGGCCGAACTCACAAGATGTAAGATTGATCGTAACTGCAAATCAATCGTAGTTGCTAACAAAAGTGTGACGTCACAATATAAATCACTATGGTTGTATGGTTTACCTGCACGATCGGTCGATCGCGCAAACCCATTCCTGCACGATCGGTAGATCGCGCAAAATTTTCCTGCACGATCGGTTGATCGCGCAAAACTTTTCCTGCACTATCGGTCGATCGCGCAACCCCATTCCCGCACGATCGGTAGATCGCGCAAAACCTTTCCTGCGCGATCGGCTGATAACGGGAAAAAATATTCGTAGCGCAATCAGTCAATCGCGCAAAGATGTTCATTGCGCGATCGACCGATTGTTGCGCGATTGACCGATTGTTGCGCGATCGACCGATTGCTGCGCGACCAATATTGATCTTAATTCATTTTTTAATAGCGCAGCGCGATCGGTTGATCGCGCAGATTGACCGATCGCGCCCAACATATATATAGCCTTGGACAGGTTATGTTGCCTGTTTCAATAATGGTTGCACCATGAACCCCCCCCCCCTACACTCTTGATTCAACCAGTTAAACGTATATCACTATCAGGGGCAAAGATAGAACTGCAGTTAAAGACAGTGTACACTATTATTGGTAATTGTCAAAGATCAGTCTTCTCACTTGGTGTATCTCAACATATGCATACGTTGCATCCCCATTACTCGTTGCAAAGTAAGGTTTTATGCCAATAACTATTTTGAGTACTTACCAATAGTGTCCACTGCCTTTAAAGGAACACGTTGCCTTGGATCGGTCGAGTTGGTCTTTGAAAAGCGTTTGTTATAATATGCATATAGGTAGAAAGATGCTGTAAAAGTAGAATACAATGATCCACACAAACATGCCTCGAAGTTGCACGGTTTTCCTTTTACCTCGTCGACTAACACGGTCGGCCATTTATGGGAGTCAAATTTTTTACTCCCATAAATGGCCGACCGTGTTAGTTCGCACAGTAAAAAGAAAACCACGCAATTTCGAGGCAAACTTGTGTGGATCATTGTATTCTACTTTTAAATTATCTTTCTAACCATATGTATTTTATACCAAACGGTTACAAACGCTTTTTTATAGACCAACTCGTCCGATCCAAGGCAACGTGTTCCTTTAACGTCAGCCATCATCCAGCTAATCTGCATGCTGTAATCACTAGGAATATTTTAAGTCAAGCTGTATATCTATACTATTAAAAGCGTAACCCGCGCCATCTTGGATTGAAAATTAGAAGGTCCAGTGGCATGGCATCCTTGTGGAATCCAACACGGTTGTATCGTTACAGACGTCGGGTTGCAAGTCTACAAAACCCTGAACCGAACTCCCTCTTACGAGTTGTCTGATTGGCTGGAGACACGAGCGATATCTCCTTACATGTGTGGTTGTCTGGTTTTGATATGGGCCACCTGTTGGTTGAAGGGGGAAGCCGTAGGCTGCGCACAGAGTCACCTCTGTGGTTGTCTGGTTTTGATATGGGCCACCTGTTGGTCTAAGGGGGTGAGGAGCTGTAGGCTGCACACAGAGCCACCTCTTTAGGTTTGAAGTGGGTGGCAACCTCGGACTCCCATTAACATTCCAGAGTGACTCATTGATGTTTGGCAGAGGGGTAAATGGCATTGTGTATATACCATGTTGTACAGGGGGGTTCAATTTCGCGTGTTAAATAAAAAAACATTAGACTCTGTTACATGTGTTTATTACAATTAAGTCACTCATGTACGCCTACCAAACTTTCCAGCATTTTTTAAACGCATCAAACAGCAACCCATTGTTGAGAAACTTTATTTGTTCCATTTAACTCTGCACCATTAGTGGTACAGTCCATATGTCATCCCCCACACACAGAACGTATACACGCAAAAGTTGAAACATTTTCAAAAAGAAAGTAAATGCATTACTGATTCTTTTCATATACATTGTGTAGGTTTTGCCAGTTAAACCTACAAAAGAGTACATGAAATCACCGTTTAAGAATAGTATGCTTTCATAGTTGAAAACGAACTTTGTGAAACATCAACGGCTGTTTTGAAGCTGTAAACGAACATTCCATTCAAAGTTCTGAAGCAACAAAATTGTTAGAACGCAGCCTGGTCAGGACTCAGGATGTAGATTTTGCCAAATCCTTTTTGTATTAAGCAATCGGCCGTCGGGTTTTGTTATCGAAAGAGCCCTCATGTGCAGCTGAATCGGGTACTTTTTACGAATTTCTCCATACAAAATTAACCAAACTGGCCTACAAACCCTTAAAGGAACACGTTGCCTTGGATCGGTCGAGTTGGTCTTTGAATAGCTTTTGTAACCGTTTTTTATAAAATGCATATGGGTAGAAAGATGTTGTAAAAGTAGAATAAAATGATCCACACAAACATGCCTCGAAATTGCGTGGTTTTCCTTTCACCTCGTCGACTAATACGTCGGCCATTTATGGGGGTCAAAATTTTGACTCCCATAAATGGCCGACCATGTTAGTTCGCACAGTAGAAGGAAAACCACGCAATTTGGAGGCAAACTTGTGTGGATCATTGTATTCTACTTTTAAAACATCTTTCCAACCATATGCATTTTATAAAAAACGGTTACAAACGCTTTTGTTTTGACCAACTCGTCCGATCCAAGGCAACATGTTCCTTTAAAACAACAAGGCAACTGTTTTCTGAAAGTGAATTAAGTGAGAGGATGTAGGGGTAGCTGGCATACAAACCCTCAAAATAACTAGGCAAATGTTTTCTGAAAGTGAATTAAGTGAGAGAATGTAGGAGTAGTTATTAAAGACCATTAAAAGTACCGTTTCTATTATTTTAGTTTGTATATAGGGTTCCACAGATAATTATGATAACATATTATAAATAAATTGGATGTTTTATCAGGGGACTTCGTCACGCGGGGCGCGCGCCCCGGCGGATGTTGACCAGAAAGTTAACATGAGAATTAATTGATATGACAATAAACTAAAAATTAATGAGGCCGACGCTCTGTTACTCCCAAAAGCGGTGGTAAAAACAGATTAGATGTTGCACAGGATGTTCCGAAAACTCGCTTTATTTGGTGCTCAGACAACTTTGTATGCGTCGTTGGACGTACACTCAATAAATCACGATGAATGGGGCCTTAGATTCTAAAATCGTGTACACGTCATTGGAAACAAAGCAAAAATCATTCAACAGTTATAGCAACCAATCATTAAATATATTTATTTTTAATACAATTTGCAGAAATTGTCTTTGTCGTTAAAGTCCATACCAACTGGCGCGTTTTTTTTTTGTATCTGCTGTATACCAGAACTTCTTCGAAGCTTCCTTTTCAGTCAGATAAACTCCGCGGCTATTAGTGGCTGTGATTATGAGTTTGTTTTAAAAGAGGGTACCACTTTCATACAAGCCTTTTTAGTCGGATTTCTCCTGTGCTATTAAGTATTAGCAGTGGTGATTATTGTTGAGGGGGGGAGACCAGACTTAGACCACTAAAATCCGTGTAACTGAATTATACCAAATGTGCTCAACACAATAAAATAAGTGTGTCATTGGAGCAGTGTACGTGCTATCTAAGCATTATTACCCTTACAGTTATCTTAGCTGGGAAATACTCAGTGCAGTGGATAAAATTGACACAATGACAAAAGCCGATTGAATTAAAACTATGCGTAAATGAGGCGAAACATAATCCACTTTACGGATGTGTTGGCCCGCTCGATCAACACTAAAATAAAATTATTACGAAATACCTTACATATTATGACAAGTACCATCATTGCCAAGTATACCCATCCCCAATATTAAAGCTCAATTCCAGAAACGAACACCAATTTCTTGAGTTGGAGAACGCAAGAGAGAAGGTGAGGAGGGGAGGGGACGCGTCGCGACGTTTCACAACTAAGTTGTGCACGCTCAACAATTAATTTTTATCAAAATACAACATTAATGACAAATTTCCATACCGATTATAAATACAATTTCTAATCCAATCCTACGAAATGATTATTACCTGTAAGAATACCTCCCTTTCCCCCACATACCTCCCTTGCCCCCACATTACCTTTTACAACATTTGTATACTAGAATCCTCCTCATCCTAGAATCCTCCTCATCTAGCGGGGTGCCGCGCGAAGCGCGGCATCCCGCTAGTCGTACTTAAAGGCAGTGGACACTATTGGTAATTACTCAAAATAATTATTAGCGTAAAACCTTTCTTGGTGACGAGTAATGGGGAGAGGTTGATGGTATAAAACATTGTGAGAAATGGCTCCCTCTAAAGTGCCATAGTTTTCGAGAAAGAAGTAATTTTCCACGAATTTGATTTCGAGACCTCAATTGTTTAGAACTTGAGGTCTCGAAATCTAAACGCACACAACTTCGTGTGACAAGGGTATTTTTTCTTTCATTGTTATCTCGCAAGTTCGATGACCGATTGAGCTCAAATTTTCACAGGTTTGTTATTTTATGCATATTATGTTGAGATACACCAACTGTGAAGACTAGTCTTTGACAATTATACCAATAGTGTCCACTGCCTTTAACCCATCGACGCCCTGTCCTGTCATAGTAATACATAGCCCTGGTAGGACGTCAGTCAGTGCCTGCAATGGAGGAGTCCAACCTGGGCTAAGTATACAAATGCCTACTGCAGCCAGAGACTGTCGGGAGACGTTAATAACTCGTGTTAAAAGTGTTTTCTAGATGCATGGATATTCCGAGATTCCCGTTTGTCGTGTCTTTCACTGAAATTGCCCCCCCCCCCCCCTTTGCATTTTGTTCAACCAGTAAGATACCAATACACTAGGTTTAAAGGTAGACATAATGGTTAACGTCAGCAAACTTCTGCTTGTCAGTATAACTTACCTGAATATTCCAACCCAAGCTGTTCATTCATATTCAGTATTCACCACTCAATTTTACGCGTCGCAGTCGTATACCCCGGCCCATCGTTATTTTACTCAAGCAAACATCAGAGGCCAACACGCATGGTGACCTATGGCATAGCATAATCATTTCCCCTGGTATAGACGATGTGACATCTAACGTCACACGAAAACCATAACGTGAATCGCACACACCGCCGGTAAAAACCGTTGTGTTTTGGCAGCCAGCTAGAAAGTGTATGCAATCTTACCATGACTATGGTGGCCCTGAAGGGACACAGCCAGTCGTGAATATTTTTGCGACGTCGTGAATATTTTTGCGATGTCGTGAATTTATTCACGACAAGTCGCGAATATGTTTGCGACATCGTGAATTTATTCGCGACAAGTCGCACATTTTGTCACGACAAGTCGCGAATATTTTCACGACGTCGTGAATAAATTTGCGACTAGTCGCGAATATTTTCAAGATTAGTCGCGAATATTTTCACGACTAGTTGTGAATAAATTCGCGACTAGTCGCGAATATTTTTTCAGTAGCTTGAGAGTGCGTATTACCAAACGGGCGATAGAGGGCGGTGACGGCTGGCTGCAGCAGCATGTACACATGCATTTGCGTTACATAACCTTAGTTTTCACCTGGGTTGAATAAATAAGCTCTAAGTAAAAGCTGCTCTAACGTTGCTTTATGTGCAGAATGAATGGAAATAATGTTCCTCTTAATAAAAAATGTTTGTATTAACAGACATTATGGTTAGGTTTGGACAAGTTTGTTTTAACAAAAGTCTACTGTGCACACACAATCAACAGGAATGTGTTACGTTCGACTTGAATAGTGCATACATTAAAGATGCAGTTTTTGTGTATAAAATATTAATAGTGAAATTTGTTTTTAAAAATGTTGTTTTGGTTACTCTTTAAAAAAAAAGCATGAATACGAATAGTGCATTTACCAAAGCAACTCTGTGACCTTTCTACGTATACATAGGAACATGCAAACAAACGTCTTGCATGGACATTACATGGTTTATTTGTCTATAACTATGAAGAAATTACATTTTATGATTCAACTTAAAGGCAGTGGACACTATTGGTAATTGTCAAAGACTAGCCTTCACAGTTGGTGTATCTCAACATATGCATAAAATAACTAACCTGTGAAAATTTCAACTCAATCGGTCATCAAAGTTGCGAGATAATAATGAAAGAAGAAAACACCCTTGCACGAAGTTGTGTGCGTTTAGATGGTTGATTTCGAGACCTCAAGTTCTAAATCTGAGGTCTCGAAATCAAATTCGTGGAAAATTACTTCTTTCTCGAAAACTATGGCACTTCAGAGGGAGCCGTTTCTCACAATGTTTTATACCATCAACCTCTCCCCATTACTCGTCACCAAGAAAGGTTTTATGCTAATAATTATTTTGAGCAATTACCAATAGTGTCCACTGCCTTTAATCATGAGCACATGTTTAGACCAACATATATTCAAGCATGTGAAATTCAATGCACATCAAAACAACTGTCATTCTTCGAATGAGCGAAATGGTCATGTATATCCCCCCCCCCCAATTTTACCAAACATGGCTACTAGTGCTCCTTATAGTGATAAGAAATACAAGTACTTGTGTTCAGTTAGCCTTGCTCAAGGCAGTCGCATTATTCGCTCCGAAAAGACGCAGCTGTAAACCCACCCGCCGTATACCCTGTGCATGGTGTGTGCGATCACACCGAATGACCAACCCGTATACACACTGTCACATCGCACGAATACTGTTCACACAAGTCATCGCACTCGTACACCACTAACCGCATGCGGAGGCCGTCAGGCCGACAGCCTTGTCGGATCTGTATCTTCCCGTTTTAATGTGTTGTATTGAAAAAATTCCAATAGTGGACGAAATTGGGGGGCTCTAGGATATTCTAGTATGCAGCTCATGAATATGTATATCGTTCGTCAGACCTATCAGACAACACAGGATGTGAGGCAAATGAATTATTCATGTTGACGTCCAATCACGCACTTCCCTTATCACGACCTTTGGACCCTATCATGCGTCCGTGGTGGTGGTGTGTGAGGTAAACATGTCTCGTCTTTCGCAGGCATTATGGTAATGAGCTGACCGTGGGAACTCTTCGCTTATTATAGTAATGAGGTCAGTGGCTTCAACACAGATCCTACAAGGCTTGTGTTCATAAGATATTAATACAGGCATTGACTGTGTCAATGGGCTTTATTCATGAGTCAGTCATATATTACATTGAAAGCGAGGTAAACAAATTTTGTTTAATGAAACTGAGGCTAGAATGCATTTCATTTAGATAGCCTTGCACAATTATTCAACAGATCACAATTAAAAAATACATTGAGGGAGCATGTAGTGATATCATTTTTATTAAAAGAAGAAAGTACTATTTGAATGGCAAAGCAATTCACTTCTACCAGGGTAGGGGTGTCAATATGCTGATCAAGAGTACTTCTGTCATGAGAGAATTAAAACTAACTTTATCAACCTACTGAAATCAATGTCAGTCGATATCTAAATTTTTTGCCATCATTTTTATTTTTTCATAAAGTCTTTAAATGAAAAAATAAGAGGCAATCATGATGTTGGTCATTGGATATTACATAGAATAATTTAGTGCGTCTGTGCACCACATACATCACAAGACCGGATTGTCAAGTAAATATTGAACATAATACAGGATAATACCTAGTCTGGCAAGACATCTTCTACAATATGTGGACATGGTGGACAAATGCACACAATACATAAAATCTACATAAAAACAAACAAAATAAACGAAGGTTATTAATATACAGTTGGCGACTCCATTTGGTGCTACAATAATTTCTGAAATTCTATTCTTAGTGTTAAAAAATTTAACAATGCCATCATATTCATAGACAGTTTGTATGGCAAAATGTAAAGTTAGGTTAGGACAACTTTTTCATAATTTGTTCAATGTTCAATTTGTGAATCAGCAATAATGTTAACATGGTGGCACTAGGCCATGGTTAAGGCACAGTCTCCCCAATATTAATAAAAGCAAGGGGAAAAAAGAAAGAAAAAATGAAAGCCCAATTTAATCTCGAAAAATAATTAATATAACTAGACATTAGGTGTTCAAACAAACACAAAGCTGTTCCGTGTTCCTTTGCTTTGATTATGTGTTAAAATTACCAAGGAGTCTATAACTGAAAAAAAAGTTTGAAAAATACTTGTACAGTGTCTTGAGTTACGGTGCCACTTCATGGGGTCACGGTAACCTAAGGCTAATCTCTAACGCCCAAGGAGTCTGTAACTGAAAAAAGTTAGAAAATCGGTTGTGTAGTTCTTGAGATATGGTGCCACTTCTGGTTGACCCGGAAGTAGAGGTCAACTTGGGGTCATGGATTTTCAAAGTTTATTTTTAATGCCTTAGGAGGATAAAACTGAACAAAAAGGATTGAAAATCGGTTGTGTAGTGAATTCCATTAACAGCTGCCAAGCATGTGTTAGCTTTTAGTGCTCGCACTGGAGACTTTTACCATTCCCCTATTGTATATGACCATCTGGGAATGTCAGCTGTAAATGGTGAACAATGAACTCCAAAACCCCCAGTGTAGTATAAAAGCCTATTGTAAGTTCCTTTGTGTACGCCTATTGAGCAGGCCCTAATCTTTTTCCTTAGTGTACATAGCCATATAAAAGCAAATGCAGGCAATAAACCACCCTCACTCTTCTCCAGCTTTTGGTACAGAAAGGTTGTATCTCTCTAACTTATATAGTCGTAGTATTTAGGTTCATTTATTGTGGTTGTCCAAAGGCTGACTGGAAACTGAATTGGTAGTACACTACTCCTATACAGCAACCTTTCAGCTGGAGGACACCATTAGGGTATAAAGTAATATCTCTTAATAGTTAAATATAAATAGTAGTTAAGTAATTGTATTTGTGAGATCTTATTAATTTGAATGAAGTCAAAGCTGACCAGCGCCGCCAAAATGAAGCTTAATTCTGCCCAGACTCAGAAATAGGGTAAGTGTATATAATTGTAACCAAATACCCTATAACTGGTGACCCCGACGTGATTACTTAATTTATTTAACTGCAGTCTTTGTAAGAATTACTTCTCATTTATAATCGGTGATGATTCGATGTTTATTTTTGGCTGATTCTAGAGCACATAATTTTATTAAGTACCCTAAGTTACCAGATTATGCATTCACCGTTGATTTAATTTCAATTCGCGGTGCTAAAATTTATAACCTTGTCGGTCCAGCCATACGTAAACTCCAAAGTTACAATACTGCTGATCAAACTATAATTAGATTGGCCGCCGGAGTTAACGACTTGACAGCATTTGTATATGATAGTCTGCACGAAAAAAGAGTGTTAAAGCCCTCACAGCACACAGCCGACAGTTTATTTTCCGAACTACTCAAATTTAAAGAGGCAATTTTATCGGCCCGACCAAATACCGTTGTTTTATTTACCACAATTCCAACTACATCATTCGCTAAATTTCAGAGCAGCAAAAAACTCAGCACTCCTATTCTCTCTGAAAACGACCTTCACATATATCAGCACCAACTTGATACAACCATCGATAATATCAATAGTCTAATCATAAATCACAACCAGGTCGGACAACAAGGAATACATTTCAAAACCTTATGTTGGCATAGTTATATAAGAAAGAGTTCTAGACGACAGCGGCGTGGAAAAACCACACACGTTGTACGAAACCACTTCGCACACCTATACGATGGCCTTCATGGCGATTCAAAGTTAAAGAAACAATGGCACTTAGCAATGTATAAAGTGTTTGCCCTGGATCGTCAATCATTTATTCACATCCGTAATTAAATTAACAATTGTTGATGTAAGTCGTTTTTAAACTCTAAGAACTATGGATGAACCACTTGAAGTAAAGGCGCCATTGGCAGCAGTCAGTCTCAAATTACCACCTTTCTGGCCGAAAGATCCAATAATCTGGTTTGCCCAAATAGAGGCACAGTTTCAAACCCGAAATATTACTAGTCAATCTACTAAATTTGCTTATGTAGTATCTTCACTTCAACCAGAAATCGCACAGGAAGTAAGAGATTTACTTATAGATCCCCCTACAGTTGATCAATATGATAAGATTAAGTCAGAACTTATCAAACGAACTTCTGAGTCCGAACAAAAACGACTACATCAGTTGTTAATTTCCGAAGAGCTTGGTGATAGAAAGCCTTCCCAACTTCTTCGCCGCATGAAACAACTTCTAGGGGAAAATAAACTAGAAACTAGTATCTTGAGGCAATTGTTCCTGCAACGTTTGCCTCAGAACGTACACTTAATTCTAGCATCCTCAAGCGATGGTTTGGATCTCGATCAATTAGCTATCATTGCAGATAAGATCGTAGAAGTGGCATCCCCATCACCTGCAATAGCCGCCTGTACAATAGCCGCGGGCTCAGATACACCATCTCAAGCATTTGATGCAAAATTTGACAAATTACAAGCTCAAATTAACCAATTAACGACCTTAATGCAAGGCCTAGTTACAGGTAGCCAAGAGAGTAGGAATAGTCGTAGTAGAGATCGCTCAGGGAATAACAAGTACCGAAGTCCATCCAGGCAGTCTAGAGACGTGCCACGGGCAGGTTCAGAATGTTGGTACCATTGGCGGTTTGGAGACAAAGCAACCAAATGTGTCAAACCATGCTCATACCCGGATTCTAACTCAAATAGACTACCTCACCAGGAAAACTAGAACGCCAGCATTTAGGGACGACAAATTTGTCTGGCCAATCCAAAAGTCGTCTATTTTACGTTACCGACAAGTTCACTGGTACTAAATTTTTGATCGACACTGGTGCCGAAGTGAGTGTTTTACCACCTAGCATTAGGGATAAACAGAATAGTAGCCCTTATACATTGCAGGCAGTTAATAAGACTCCAATATCAACTTACGGAGAAAGGTCAATGACGTTAGATATAGGCTTAAGACGAGCTTACAAATGGATTTTTATCATCGCATCTGTACCTATACCAATACTCGGTGCAGATTTCCTAAAGCATTTTTCTTTAGCAGTAGATGTTAGAAATCGTAAACTTATTGATACATTGACTGAATTAAACGTTTCAGGCTGCAGAGCATCAATAGTTTCACCCAGCCCTGTTTTTGCCATACCAGATAGCATTGGTATACCTCTTTTACTTAGAGAATATTCAGATGTAACTCGGCCGAATTTTCAAGAACATCCCGTTAAACACAATGTCACGCACCATATTACCACCACGGGCCCACCAGTGAATGCACGTCCCCGACGATTGTCCTCGGACAAGTTACATATAGCCAAAGCAGAATTTAATCACATGCTTGACTTGGGAATAATCCGTCCCTCAAAAAGCCCATGGTCTTCACCTTTGCACATGGTACCTAAGAAAAATGGCGATTGGAGACCTTGCGGTGACTATCGTGCTTTAAATAATGCCACAACACCTGATAGGTACCCGATTCCCCACATTCACGATTTTGCATCAACCTTACATGACAAGAAGATTTTCAGTAAAGTTGACCTAGTCAAGGCTTACCACCAGATACCTGTTGAACCCGAAGATATACCAAAAACGGCAATAACTACACCTTTCGGCCTTTTTGAATATATAAGAATGCCCTTCGGGTTAAGAAATGCTGCGCAAACATTTCAAAGATTTATCGATCAAGTATTACACGGCCTGGATTTCACCTATGCTTATATTGACGATTTGTTGATTGCAAGTGAAAATGAGCAACAACATGAATATCATCTCAGACTACTTTTTGACCGCTTACGAGAATACGGGGTGGTAATCAACCCTAGTAAATGCGAATTCAAAGTAACTAGTCTTGATTTCTTAGGCCACCATATTGACTGTCATGGTATCAAACCTTTGGAAAATAAGGTGAAGTTAATCCAAGACTTTCCAGTACCAATTTCACTCCGCAAATTGAGAGAATTTCTGGGATTGATCAATTTTTATCGGCGTTTCATCCCACATTGCGCTGATATTTTACAACCCTTGACTGACATGCTGTCTTGCAAGTCAAAAGACAAAGCGATTTCACTTACTGAATGTGAATTGGCATCTTTCCAAAGAGCAAAATCTACTCTAGCTGAAGCTACTATGTTAGTACACCCAGCTGTAGACCTACCTCTCTGTCTAATGGTAGATGCATCCAACCTTGCAGTTGGCGGTGTACTTCAGCAATGTGACAACGACGTTATGAGACCAATTTCATTCTTCTCTAAACGTTTACAACCAGCAGAGACTAGATACAGTACTTTTGGTCGTGAATTGCTGGCTGTATACTTAGCCGTACGTCATTTTAAGTATGCTTTGGAAGGTCGTAACTTCTATATTCTGACTGACCATAAGCCGCTTATATATGCTTTTAATGCAAGGCCCGATAGATACTCGCCAAGAGAAGTACGTCATTTAGACTATATTTCTCAGTTCAGTACTGACATCCGTTACATTAAAGGTAAAGAAAACCTTGTAGCAGATGCTCTATCACGATATGACATAAGTTTAGTTACCGATCCTAGCCTTCCCGGTAGTGAGGTGAACTTCGAACAAATCGCCCTTCAGCAAAAGACAGACCCAGAGCTATGTAAGCTACGTGAATCGTCTAGTCTTCAATTTGAAGAGGTGCCTATTCCCACTTCACACAATACCATAATTTGTGACACATCTACTGGACATCCACGTCCATACGTCACTCCTGAATTCAGACGTAACATTTTTGATTCGATACATAATCTATCTCATCCAGGTATTAGAGCAACACAACGCCTAATAACTCACAGATTCGTATGGCCGTCAATTAACAAAGATGTCAGACTCTGGACCAAACATTGTATCCAGTGTCAACGTGCCAAGGTACATCGTCACACAGTGACTCCGATAGGTACCTTTGCAACACCTGACGCTAGATTTAGCCATGTTCACATTGACATTGTTGGTCCTCTACCCCCATCCAACGGTTGTTGCTACTTACTCACATGTATAGACCGATTTACAAGGTGGCCTGAAGCAATACCCATTGCTAACATTACAGCTGAAACTGTAGCAAAAGCATTTACTGAAAGATGGGTAGCTACATTCGGTGTTCCCGCAATAATAACCACAGATAGAGGTAGACAGTTCGAATCAAACTTGTTCCAACAACTATCCCAATTAATAGGCAGCAAACACATTCGCACTACTGCGTACCATCCAGCAGCAAATGGATTAGTGGAACGTTTCCATCGGCAACTTAAATCTGCTTTCAAAACGCAGAGCGAGCCTAACAGATGGACTGAATCACTACCACTTATTTTACTAAGTATCCGCTCATCATTAAAAGTGGATATTGGTTGTAGCGTTGCTGAGTTAGTGTTTGGGTCCACTCTGAGATTACCGGGTGAACTCTTAGTCCCGGTCAGTAATTTTGATAGTCTAGACCCAGCCGTGTACGTTGACCGTTTGCGCCGACACATGTCTGAATTAAAACCAGAGTCTACAAGACCTAATCAACGCAAAAGTCACATTCATACCGATTTACATTCATGTTCCCATGTGTTTGTACGTGTAGATTCGGTAAAGAAACCATTACAACCACCTTATCAAGGCCCGTACCGAGTCATCGACAGAAAGAGTAAATTCTTTATAATCGAAAAAAATGGCAAACAAGATTCAGTTAGCATTGATAGATTAAAGGTTGCTCACATTGACTCAGAGACAAAATCTGTAACAACACATGTTGTTGAAAAACCAACACCAGCCAGTGCCCCTGAACAGAAGTCGGAAAGAATTACTCGTTCTGGACGTCATGTTCGGTGGCCAAGTAGATATGTACATACCGTAGTAATAGATAGATGAAATTTTGTAAATAACTTTTGTATATTATTATCGATCACTTCCTTGTGAAGTTGTGATCTTGGAGGGGGCTAGATGTAGTGAATTCCATTAACAGCTGCCAAGCATGTGTTAGCTTTTAGTGCTCGCACTGGAGACTTTTACCATTCCCCTATTGTATATGACCATCTGGGAATGTCAGCTGTAAATGGTGAACAATGAACTCCAAAACCCCCAGTGTAGTATAAAAGCCTATTGTAAGTTCCTTTGTGTACGCCTATTGAGCAGGCCCTAATCTTTTTCCTTAGTGTACATAGCCATATAAAAGCAAATGCAGGCAATAAACCACCCTCACTCTTCTCCAGCTTTTGGTACAGAAAGGTTGTATCTCTCTAACTTATATAGTCGTAGTATTTAGGTTCATTTATTGTGGTTGTCCAAAGGCTGACTGGAAACTGAATTGGTAGTACACTACTCCTATACAGCAACCTTTCAGCTGGAGGACACCATTAGGGTATAAAGTAATATCTCTTAATAGTTAAATATAAATAGTAGTTAAGTAATTGTATTTGTGAGATCTTATTAATTTGAATGAAGTCAAAGCTGACCAGCGCCGCCAAAATGAAGCTTAATTCTGCCCAGACTCAGAAATAGGGTAAGTGTATATAATTGTAACCAAATACCCTATAGTTGTATAGTACTTGGCGTATGGTCCCACTTCCGGTTCACCCGGACGTAGAGGCCAACATGGGATCACGGGTTTTACAGTCAATATTAATGTCAAGGAGTCTGTAAGTGAAAACAAATTGAAAATCGGTTGAGTAGTTCTTGAGATATGGTCCCACTTTCGGTTGACCCGGAAGTAGAGGCCAAATTGAGGTCACGGTTTTTCCAAATTTTTCTCCTATCCCCAAGGAGTCTTATAACTACAAACAGTCGACATCCTCAAAGTAGGATGTCGTCTTGCTGTGATAATTTATCTCGGAATGTCGACATCCTTAAAGTAGGATGTCGTCTTGCTGTGATAATTTATCTCGGTATGTCGACATCCTAAACGTCAGTTGTCATCTCCCTGTGATAATTTATCTCGGGAAGTCGACATTCTAAAAGAAGAATGTCGTCTTCCTTTGATAATTTATCTCGGAATGTCGATATCCCAAAAGTAGGATGTCGTCTTGCTGTGATAATTTATCTCGGGAAGTCGACATCCTAAAATTAGGATGTCGTCTTCCTGTGATAATTTATCTCGGGAAGTCGACATCCCGAAAGTAGGATTTTTATGCCCCGCCGGCGAAGCCAGCCGAAGGGGCATTATAGTGTTTGCCTTGTCCTTCCGTGTGTGTGTGGGCGGGTGTGTGTGTGTGTGTGTGTGTGTGGACATCATCCTTTTGTCCGAGCGATATCTCAAGAAGGACTTGGCGTATCGACTCCAAACTTGGTTTGTGGATTGGTCATGGGATCCCCTAGAAGCCTATTGATTTTGGACCCCCTCAGATAAATATTAAGCTCGTTATGGCTAAAACAAAAGAAATGTTGTCCGAGCGATATCTCAAGGACTTGGCGTATCAACTCCAAACTTGGTTTGTGGATTGGTCATGGGATCCCCTAGAAGCCTATTGATTTTGGACCCCCTCAGATAAATATTAAGCTCGTTATGGCTAAAACAAAAGAAATGTTGTCCGAGCGATATCTAAAGAAGGACTTGGCGTATCAACTCCAAACTTGGTTTGTGGATTGGTCATGGGATCCCCTAGAAGCCTATTGATTTTGGACCCCCTCAGATAAATATTAAGCTCGTTATGGCTAAAACAAAAGAAATGTTGTCCGAGCGATATCTCAAGAAGGACTTGGCGTATCAACTCAAAACTTGGTTTGTGGATTGGTCATGGAATCCCCTAGACGCCTATTGTTTTTGGACCCCCTCAAATATTAAGCTCATTTTGGCTAAAACCATAACTAAAAAAGGACTTGGTTTAGCAACTCCTATCTCAGCGGGGCATTTGTGTTGTCAACACACCATTCTTGTTTTTTTTTAAATGATTTTACTTGTATACGTTTTGTGAACTAGTATTACATTTCCAACAATATTTCTAATATTCATGGTCATAAACTACGTTAAACTAAAATAATGGACGAAACAAAATGTCCCACGTAGAACTCCATAAGGTTTGGAACATAATGGTCTCGCAAGTTCAAGTACGCGCGAGACTTGCTTAGTCTACACAGAAGGTAATAAATAATTTATTACAAGCAAATGCAATCGTACAATAATACAAAACAAAAACTAAAAATCAATGCAAAACACATGTAGGGGATGGAGGGGCCCATAAAAAGCAAACCTTAACGAGTACGGACCCCCCCCCCCCCTTTCTAACGAAGAAAGCAATGTAAGCAATTTTATGTAGTGGGTGTAATCTTATGTAGCGGCAAAACAATTCAAAATTACAGGAAGAACAAACACAAAAACAGTTAGCGTAAAATAAAACTTAACCATATATTTAAATGAAAGAGATAAACAAAATACCCAACATCATAATAAAACATAAAAGGGAACACTAGTTGTGTGATAAAAATAAATACTAGAGAAAATGGGCTCCACAACTCTTGCTGGGAAAAAAACCATGTCGAAATATACCATTGTTATCCATTAGAGACGTTTTGTAGTCACTTTGGTTGGGGAGCGAGGAATCTAGCAAAAACACACGAAAATCCCATGGCTGGGACATTAGTTTATACACCAGACAAATCTATTATATGGATATTCTTTTGAATATTTAATTTTGTGCATATGGTCCGTGATTCATGGTCCGTTGAATATAAGTGGGCGGTTATGTATCGACAACAGACTTTTATCCTTTTGATCACCATCAGCCCCATGTATAATAAACTTCAACGGCTTACGATTGCACTTTTGGTTTTGTCATTTTAAACTCCGGTTCCATTGTGTGCTGTCTGTTACCCTCCACACATAGATTTTCTTGTGAATAGTAGCTGTGTATGATTCATGGATCGCTGAATAATGTGGCGATAACAAACTTTTATCATTTTGAACTGAATGCTTGATTTATTATCTAGAGGTAAATGCTTGAGGCCAGTAAGAATATTGTGCACGTACACCATGTAGTTTTTGTTGGAAACCGTTTGCTAACAGCCATTTATGTTACCCTTCGAAATAAAATCAGAAAATTTATAAGTTTGCTTGTTGCATAAAATTAAATTGAAGATGATGCCTGAATTGATTTTTACAATCAGAGTTGGACTCTAGACTGACGTGTTGGACTCATTAAACACTCCAAGTGGTTCAATAGGTAGTGCAATTCCAATACTTATTACGCTGATGTTCTCATGATGTCAGCATCAACAGGAAGTTCCAACAACTTTGTCCCCTTGTACAATTAAATATGCAAATATGGGTCACGTGGTTAATTAATTACGATTTTTAACATTTTGGGGGTCGGTGGTTTGATGTTTGATCTAGTACGATTTGATTTCACAGAACTCTTAACCACCAAACGCATGATCACCATTTTCCGCTTACTGTGTTTTTCAAACATCATCGTGTCATGCATGCACACATGTTATGTTGGGCTAACAATTGAGAAAAAGAAAAGGCAACACTATCGATATAAAGATAAGAATCTAACTTAAATATTATTACAAAAATAAATATATTTTTAGTTTTGGGGGATAAGCTGAAATATTGATATCGCACGGAGATTCGAACTCGCAGGTATCGGCGAAATAAGCGCGACTGATGACCAATAGGCTATAACGGCCAATACACAATTTCGAGGGTTTACATGTATGTATATCAACAGAGGGGATTATGATCCGGCGAAATAATTCTCGTTTCATGATTTTGCGAACATTGTCACTAAATATGAACTTCATCGCCTATAACTATTAAGTAGGGTTGAAATGTAGTTTTAGATGCCTTTAGGGGTTTTTGACAGAGACTGCGCTGTGGTCCAGAACGTAGGTATAAAAACAAGAAAAGGAGACTTGAGTAGGCTCCTCTCAAGAAGTCACAACTCATGATAGGTACATACTGAATTGCATTTACCATAGAGAATGTTTAACAATAACATGGAAGCGACTGCATCCAGTTATATTCAAATGCGTAGACTCGTCTCAAGAAGTCACAACTCATGATAGGTACATACTGTATGGCATTTACCAAAGAGAATATTTAACATTAACATGGAAGCGACTGCATCCAGTTATATTCAAATAAAGATTACGTGGCTAATTAATTACATTTAGAGTAAAGCTTATGTTCTAAGCTTCAATTTGGTATATGGTTTCACTTTTTTGAAGTTATGGTCTAGGAGATTAGGTTTAAAGAAAAAAACGTGTGCAATTGCTATGGGTTTTAGGCGGAAACAAAGAATAAGAAAAAAATCAAAAATCTCGACAGAAACAATACCTGTTCCGACGGTAGGTAGGAACAGCTAATAATATAAAGTATTTAAATTTATTAACTCTCACGAACTCTACCGTCTGGGCAAAATACAGATCTCAGGCGCTAACTTTGAAATACAAACCATTTTTATTAAAAACAACATGGCCTCACGTTACTCCTGATCATAATCTCTGTTATGTGTACTGCACCATAGCATGCATATAGAGCATGGTTTGTCTACAGTCATGTACCTCCACGAATCCTCCATGCATAGAGCATGGAGGTATTACTCCCGAGTCCTAACGTTAGATTAGAACTTAACATTTTAATTAGGTGTTCGGGCCACAGCCCGGAACACCACTTATTCAAATAGAAACTTCTTGCCAACAGAAACAATGACACTTCTTAGTAAATACACCATGTATTTCAATGCCAAAAGGTTCTTCTAAGTTGGTCAACGTTCCCCTGCCCATCAGCCGATCCACGGTAATTTACTTAAGTGCTATGGCACCAAAGATCGATCATACACAGCGCCGCGTGTAGTATGCTATCCCATCATGCACAGAATGAAAGAACCCTTTAAGTTACGCAAAAAATATTTGCGACTAGTCGCATAATTATTCACGACATCGTGAAAATATTCGCGACTAGTCGTGACAAAATTCGCGACTTGTCGTAAAAAAATTAACGACGTCGCAAAAATATTCGCGACTTGTCGTGAATAAATTCACGACGTCGCAAAAATATTCACGACGTCGCAAAAATATTCACGACGTCGCAAAAAATATTCACGACTGGCGGTGTCCCTTTAGGGCCAGCATAATATACAGTGTTTTTTCAACAGAGGACGGTTTGAATGTAAACATAGGTCACATCGTCTATACTGGAAGGTCTCCACTTTGCATACTCCATACATGTGTGGACCGATCGTGTTGTTTAGGTAACATGTACCGGTATTAAAAACACTAGGAATCTGCAAGATGCAGTAAAGTGTTTCTGGTGATCGATTAATTTCTTAAAAAGACAACGAGACGAACAAAAATATTAACCGGAGTATGTTTATTGTTTTATACAAATGCAAAGTCGATACAACTGAAACAGTTGCTTCTCCGTTTTGGTTCCTTTGGCCATGGGAAGAGTCCGCCACCAGCAGTGAGAAGGTGGACTCCATATTTGGCTGGATGAATAGTTTTGTTTATTTACGCAATGAATTAAACAATATAAAAGTCGAGGGGGCGGGGTCAATCATAAAAGTCATAAATGTAAACTTTACTTAGAAATTGCAGATACGCGTAGCCTTGCTCAAGGCAGTCGCATTATTCGCTCCGAAAAGACGCCGCTGTAAACCCACCCATATACACTGTGCGTGGTGCGTGTCATCACACCGCATGACCCACCCGTATACACACTGTCACATCGTACGAATACTGTGCACACAAGTCATCCGCACTCGACAGTAACTCGACAGTTGAAACAACATAGAAACAATGTAGCAGGGGAAAAATTGTAACAAGTGTTACCGTAACGCGTGTTACCGATTGAATTATTTTTATTATTCCAGTTTAACAAACCTTTAGCATAGTACTTGATGACAAAACACACCAATTTGTTGTAGACTGGTTAATTTTAGGACAAAATATTGATAAAGTTTTGTATTTTTTTGGCCTTTCCATTCAGCGTAACGCGTGTTACCGATTTTTGCTGAGCTCTCTCAGCTTAACCAGTTGATCTTTCATTTTTGTTTGAATTTGCATCGGGGATAAAGAATTTAACATCTATTATACCGTTGCGGTGCCCGCTGTCAAAACATAGGATTCGAACTGCCTCTAGCTGCCGGGCAACCTCGGTAGTCTAGTTGGTAAGGCACTGCTCTAGAATTTGCAAGGGTCGTGGGTTCGAATCCCACCCGAGTAACATGCCTGTGATATTTTTTCACAGGACTCGGGAAAGTACTGAGTATACAGTGCTAACACACATCGGTGTATGGGTAAAAACCAAAATTAATATTCTTTATCCCCGATGCAAATTTAACATCTATTATAATAAATTTGGTTTTTGATGATTTGTTATTAGATTAGAACTTTGAAAGTTTGCTTATTTAAAGTTTTAAGTACTCTGGAAAATAAAGCAAGCCTAAGCTGCATCTTGATACGCTGTACTATTTTAAAAAAGAAAGTGTAAAGCCTCCGAGGGTCAGCTAGATAAACGACTGCACCAATGTACTGTTTTTTGTTTTTGCTTCTTTTTTTAGGTTCAGGCTTAGGGCACAGTTGGTTGTTGCTCAATCCAAAAATCCGGAGCTAACGTTGGTCCTGTTCTCGTTTTGTTATTTTATCATATATGAAAAACAACAGGATCGAAATCAGCATGATGCCACTGTACATAATGAGAGCCCCTTGAAAACTTCCTGTCCATTCGTAAATCAACCCTGAAAGCAAACACAACAATAAACATAGTTTTATTTTGAGTGTTAAATATCAGTGCACGTCAGTGTGCTTTTTGCCCACTGTAAGGGGGTGTTTTAAAAATGTCCACCTGATTGTGACCTTTATACTGTGTTCCTTTCGGAGGGAGAAACGTCGCCTTAGGTCAGCTGCATGACTTCTGGGCATAAGGTGGAATGCTTGAAGCTGACCGCTGTTTCCACAATGAGTAGAAGTATTGTCGTCTAGTTACTTAATCACAGTTATTAATTTATTTATTTATTTTGTGAATACGTTGAATCGAAGTCAATCAGGCCATTTAGTAAATGTTTCGGCATCGCACACGGCTGCAAAAAAGTAACTTTATGTAACCCACCTGTTAGCAATCCACTTCCCATCGCACATAATCCACCTAAAAGCGACTGCCAGGACAACACAGCTACGATTCGGTCAACTGACGTCAAAAACCGCACTAGGACGTCACGTGACTGCGTTACAATACCAAGTCCCGTTCCAATGAACCACGTGACGAGCATCTGCACTGGGAAGAATATCATGAAAGCTTCGGTGAGATATGAGGCAAACATGATGACGCAGCCAAGATACATCCATGTGCATGTAGAAAGCTTCAGTCGGGTGCGATCCAACAAAGGTTCCATGAATTTGCCAAGGATGTATCCAATCCCGAATGATGTTGGTAACAGCGACGCTTGGTAAGGACTCAGCCCCTGGAATACACCATGTGACACCATGTACACCACCCACCCACTGAAGCAGAAATTAACGCAACTCATTGCTGCAGACAGAAATATAAATCTTTTGTTTGCCAGTATTTTAAAGTCCATAGATGTTAAGAAACGCTGGATGTTCCCGTTAATCGTCAAACACTTTCCCTGGTGAGATTTGGAAGAAGGAATGTCGTATCCCTCCTTTGAAATGTCGCTACCGCCAGCTGCATCGTCTGGTACCTGTTGGTACTGTTCTCCTGTATCTGTTGGCGATGCTACTGCAGGTGCTTTAAGCAATTCACCACATACTATGATGTGGGAAGAAATACCACCCAAGATCAACATGGTTCCACGCCAGCCGTATGTATCCAGAAGTATCTGAGTCAGGGGACCATACACGATCATCGAGATCGGTATACCTGATGATGCTATTGCAACAGCTACAGAATAGTTCTCACTAAAGTAGGACGCTAGAACACCAAAGAATGGGTAATAACTCAAAGCTTTACCAAGACCTGTAAAAAATGAAAAGTGACATTAGCTAAGTTTGTATTAGAAACGAAAAACACTTAAAGGGAATTGAACCACCGACCAACTAACTAATTTGATATGTCTAAACCGGAGGTAACTGGGGATGCTTTGTACCATCTTAAATGGTTTGTAGATTGACATGTAGACCTTTGGTCTGGTTTAAAGAAATAAGACCGATGACGTCACCAAATGTTAGAGCGCCCTCAGGCGGCAGACTGAAAACAGTCCAAATACATTTTTACTAGTAAGAGGTCTGTGGCAGAGTTGATGATAATTTTTGATGTGATTTTTTTTTTTTTTTCACACGACTCGGGAAACTACCGAGTATACAGTGCTAACACACATCGGTGTATGGGTAAAAATAAAATTATATTCTTTATCCCGATGCAATGTAACAAACTATAAGATAATTGTTTAACAATTTGTATAAATAAGGTCCTTATAGCAACATATCCGACGTCTAAATCTGTGTATCTGCAAACCAAAAAGTCAGTACCGAGTTGAAACTTGGTGATTGTTAGTAAAGGACATTATTGCTCAAATTTGGCATCGTGTGTTTTGTTTTTGTTTTTTTCATGTCGACCATCTATTACATGTTTTTAGATTAAAACAAGCTGCAATGATTTTTGTTTCAACCAAGCTCGTACACCGGAAGCAAAACACCTAGTGTTTATTATATCTTGCTGTTCTTATTGTTATAAACAAAAAATTAAAAAAATTAAATGGGAACAATGACAAACAGGTGCCTTACTGACTGTGGAAATCATTTACACAAATATAGGGGGAAGATAGTGTTTATGGAACCTCAAATCTTCACCTCGGCTATTTGAGATTCAGAGGAAGCTGTCAAACAAATAAAGATGGTGACCTATCATAAGTGTAAGTTTATTCGTGTAATTTTCTAACCTGATAGAATGGCAATAGAAAGTGTTAACTGTAACACTGTAGTCGACTGCGAGCCGATGATAAAGCCAGCCGACCCCAGTACTCCACCGACGATAACAACGCAGCGTCTGCTGCTAACGAGACTATCAATGCTGGTAACAAAAGGACCTGCATCCAAACAGTATTGAACCCATAAACCATGGAAGATTCATGTAAAGACAAAGTACAAAACTTGTAACTACCCTCTCACCTAAAACCCCTTTGCTATGACAGTCGTAACTGTAATTTATAACAAAAATGGCATCTATAAACGCGGACAAATTAATGTATGATGAACAAGTTATTTTCCTGAGAACGTATGATTATTAGTAATAAACGTGGATTATGGAAATATTGACTGCTATGAGGGGCACAGTTAAAATTATGGGCCCAAGGTGATGTCAAAACCATGACTATGCCCGAAGCGAAGCTGAGGGCATAGCCATGGGCTTTGACATCACCGAGGGCCTAGAATTTTAACTGTTCCCTGATTATTAAGCAGTCGATATTTCTTTTATATACCGAATAAAGATTCTTCTAATCAACAACACTCTGACTATACGGTAAAAGGTCGTCTGCGAAGAAAGGTCGAACCGTGACAAGGGACGCAAGTCGTACATTATACATTATACATTATACATTGTACATTATACATTATACATATACGTTATTTTCATAACGGGCATAGTCAATTGACTATGCATAGTCAATTGACTATGCCCCGGGCATAGTCACCATGACGTCATCTTGGTAGAAAAAGGGGGCATAGCTATTTCCATGACTCCATCTTTTAACCATTCAGATTAGATGATTCTATACATGAGGAAGATAATACTCTATGGCCATGGAATGACTCGCAACAGTTTGTTGTGCTTAACAATATTCCAAGTGTTGCGTCCGTAAGTGTCATTTTGTCATGACAAATGACACGTACAGACACAACACTTGGAACATTGGTGTTGTGTCTGTACGTGTCATTTGTCATGACAAATGACACGTATGTAAAGACACAACACTTGGAACATTGGTAAGCACAACAAACTGTTACGAGTCAGTCCTTGGTCTATACAATGATCCACGTTTATTAATAATAATCAAACAGCTTTGTTGTTCACAAAACATAGTTTGCAAAAGAGATCATCATTACAAAACTTTATCTGACACTTCTGTTCTCGGCATGCTTGCCTTGGGCAGAATTGATTAAGTCAAAAATACCGAAATTGAAAATTTTAAATTGCAAACAGTGCAGGTTCTGCTGACAATCGTTTTAATTGTTAACTAATGTATTGTTTACTGTGCTCGTTCAAGCCAGGTTCAAATGTTGATAAGGTCACGTAAGTTTCTTACCGAATAGAAAACTTATTGAGTTATACAGGACAGCCATCCAACCAATTATCCACACGTCACTATTGAAGTCATTCTGCATGGCTAGGAGGAGGACACCCAAAGCCTTTAGATTTCCGAACGTGATGAAAAGGGCGACAAATGTTGCGACCACAACGACCCAACCCCACGGGTTCCTGTTCTGGTGATGGACTGATCTTCGACGAGGAGCCATAGCGCACTCTTATGCTCAATAATGGTACCTGCTCCAACTAAACAATAATAGATAAGCAGAAGCTTGTTTATAAGTTCAGATACATGTACTATAGTAAAATACCACTGTAAAAAATGTCCGAAAAATTTACGGCGCGCCAGGTAAAGTGCCGTAAATTTTATGGCGGAAGTTTTGTAAATAATTTTGTGTCTTGAAGGGGTTGTTTACAAAACTTCCACCGTGAAATTTACGGCACTTGTACGGATTTTTTTTACAGTGTAGCTAAACACAAACAATATTTTGTACTCTACAGATTTAGGTTAGAGAAAAAATACCCGGTCGGGTGTAGCCTGTTTGGCTGATTTTCTGCTAACTGTTGTTTCACAGTGTTAAAACTTCCACTGGCTCAACCAGCGGAGTGACAGCTTGACAGATCGTTGATGCCTGTAGCCTGCAGCATGATACCGCATGGTATAAACCGTACTTGATACAGTGGGGTCGAAGCATGGCTTTTCGACGTACTAACGAGGTTACAACGACTAGGCCGGATCAGAGGTACACCAACCTCCGTGTCACAAACTTCCGTTCAGTTTCCGAGTTAAGTGTGCATCTTTTGTCTAATTCTAGCTAGCGCAAACACCCCTGTTTTACTTTAATTGTTTCAATCCCAAGAGTTCCAGCTAATCGGGCGTAGTGTTTCTATAAGCAGTATGGTTCGACTAATAGAAAAACCTAGGCGCGGCCTGCATATCTTATACGTCACAGTGCTAATGTGTTTCATGGTCGTTGTTGTTACTTGAGTTCTAGGAATTTAGGGAATGTGCTAATGTGTTTTATTGAAAGTGAGGAATGGTAGAGTGATTTCCATTCCATTAACCCTGTGCCTGAGGTCAAAACTCTTGGTGTAACATTTGACAAACATATGAATATGCAATCTCACATCAAGTCTGTCTCCCGTATTGCCATGTATCACTTGTACAATATTAGTAAGATTAAGAGGTTTATAGGTCATCGTAGTACAGAGCAAATAATTCATATGTTAGTCACATTCCGGATTGATTATTGCAATCATGGAGCAATAAACTAGACTCCATGTTGCAATGCTATCCTAGCTGGTCTCCCTGCCACCACTCTTGCCCCCTTACAGCGAGTTCAGAACTCTGCTGCGAGGCTACTTACTTGTACCAAAAAGTATGAGCATATCACCCCAGTTCTAATGCAGTTACATTGGCTTCCTGTCAGGTATCGGATTATTTTTAAGGTGTGTTTGTTAATTTTTAAATGCTTAAATGGTCTTTGCCCTTTGTATCTGTATGATCTTGTTGCTACTAGACCTGTTGTTAGATCTACTCGTTCTGCTAGTGATGTTACTCTGTTGATCCGCCCCAGAGCGAAGCTGGTTTCTGCAGGTGATAGGATGTTCTCTGTAATTGGCCCTGAACTGTGGAACCAGCTTCCTAAGCAACTTAGGGAAGCCAGTAATGTTGATAAATTCAAGGCTGGCCTTAAGACTAATCTTTTTAAGCGTGCTTTTTTAAACAACTAAGTACAAGTACATGTACATATATTTTTGTATTCTCTGTAGCAATTCCAGTTTTTTAACTAAATCACTATGGTGGTATGGTTTACCTGCACGATCGGTCGAACGCGCGAAACCATTCCTGCACGATCGGTCGATCGCGCAAACCCATTCCTGCACAGGATTAGATTTCTTTGTACAGAACGTGCGGTACCGCCGCTCTGCACCGTTGCCTTCGTGTAAAGTTGAATCAATGGAGACAAGAATTGTGAATATACACGTTTTCATTTACCGTTTGTGGTGTTTCACTGAAACATCATGGCATATTTTTGCATTTTTTGTGACTTTCCGGTCACTAGCGGTGGTTCAAAATCTTCCTTCCTCCATGATAATACATAGCCCTGGTAGGACGTCAGTCAGTGCCTGCAATGGAGGAGTCCAACCTGGGCTAAGTAATACAAATGCCTACTGCAGCCAGAGACTGTCGGGAGACGTTAATAACTCGTGTTAAAAGTGTTTTCTAGATGCATGGATATTTCGAGATTCCCGTTTGTCGTGTCTTTCACTGAAATTGCCCCCCCCCCCCCCTTTGCATTTTGTTCAACCAGTAAGATACCAATACACTAGGTTTAAAGGTAGACATAATGGTTAACGTCAGCCAACTTCTGCTTGTCAGTATAACTTACCTGAATATTCCAACCCAAGCTGTTCATTCTTATTCAGTATTCACCACTCAATTTTACGCGTCGCAGTCGTATACCCCGGCCCATCGTTATTTTACTCGAGCAAACATCAAAAGGCCAACACGCATGGTGACCTATGGCATAGCATAATCATTTTCCCTGGTATAGACGATGTGACCTCTAACGTCACACGAAAACCATAACGTGAATCGCACACACCGCCGGTAAAAACCGTTGTGTTTTGGCAGCCAGCTAGAAAGTGTATGCAATCTTACCATGACTATATACAGTGTTTTTTTCAACAGAGGACGGTTTGAATGTAAACATAGGTCACATCGTCTGTACTGGAAGGTCTCCACTTTGCATACTCCATACATGTATGGCCCGATCGTGTTGTTTAGGTAACATATACCGGTATTAAAAACACTAGGAATCTGCAAGATGCGGTAAAGTGTTTCTGGTGATCGATTAATTTCTTAAAAAGACAACGAGACGAACAAAAATATTAACCGGAGTATGTTTATTGTTTTATACAAATGCAAAGTCGATACAACTGAAACAGTTGCTTCTCCGTTTTGGTTCCTTTGGCCATGGGAAGAGTCCGCCACCAGCAGTGAGAAGGTGGACTCCATGTTTGGCTGGATGAATAGTTTTGTTTATTTACGCAATGAATTAAACAATATAAAAGTCGAGGGGGGCGGGGTCAATCATAAAAGTCATAAATGTAAACTTTACTTAGAAATTGCAGATACGCGTAGCCTTGCTCAAGGCAGTCGCATTATTCGCTCCGAAAAGACGCCGCTGTAAACCCACCCATATCCACTGTGCGTGGTGCGTGTTATCACACCGCATGACCCACCCGTATACACACTGTCACATCGTACGAATACTGTGCACACAAGTCATCCGCACTCGACAGTAACTCGACAGTTGAAATAACATAGAAACAATGTAGCAGGGGAAAAATTGTAACACGTGTTACCGTAACGCGTGTTACCGATTGAATTATTTTTATTATTCCAGTTTAACAAACCTTTAGCATAGTACTTGATGACAAAACACACCAATTTGTTGTAGACTGGTTAATTTTAGGACAAAATATTGATACAGTTTTGTATTTTTTTGGCCTTTCCATTCAGCGTGTTACCGATTTTCGCTGAGCTCTCTCAGCTTAACCAGTTGATCTTTCATTTTTGTTTGATGATTGGGATCTAGCCTAGAACCTTGGGTTTTAAAATACAAAAGATGAACACTTTAATCATTAGTCTTGCAGCCATAGATGAGAATGGAGAATGATGAAGGACCCTCTAAAGCGTTATAACGTGTGTTTATTTGCCCACATGCATGTTGTTGTTTAATGCGTTCTTATAAAACCCTATTCCCTCTAGATCAGAAAGCGGTGACAAGCATCGAACCTCATCAGTTATTTTATCCATTAAAAAAGGATGGTCTACCATCCAAACACAAGACTACTACAAAGTTGAAAACTCAGTTCTATCTTGAGTTGAGTAACTCGTCCTACCCTTAGTATGGGTTCAATTGCGTCCTACGGTCTATGGATATGGAACTTTACAGCTATTGCTTTAGGACTTGGGACGAGTTAAAATTTGTCCCAAGTCCAAAGGCGTGGGATCCTTTCCTCCACGGTAAAAGGGCCCGTGTATTCTACCGGTGAAAAGGGCCCATGTATTCTACCTGGGGATAATTCATAAGAACATGATACAATTAATCTTAACTACAAATATTTCTGAATCAATCTTAGTCAAACTGTAAAAGTATGTTTCATAAAAACAATCTTAGCGTAAGATCAATCGAACGTGAGAAAAGATTGATATCAATCGTGTCTTAAGACTTCAATTCTATTGACAAAGCGTAGAGTACAACCTTTGACCCAAACACACTTTTGGGCCCTCATGAGGTTTTTTTCCAAGTTGGTCATCTTGTTTTCAGTGTGAGTGATGGAACCGTGGTGAGTAGAAAATAAATTCGGTGTTTGATGATTTGTTATTAGATTAGAACTTTGAATGTTTGCTTATTTAAAGTTTTAAAGATGGACTATAACGGTACTCCTACATTAAAATCACTATCAGAACTTGTTTATGTTGTGTTCAGCTATCAATTCATTGTTGTGGTCATGTTTTTCTCCAAATAATTTTGCTACAATTTCACCGAAAAAATTTGACCTCGATTCTTCGATTTTGAAATTTCCCGCCCTGTACTGGTTCCCGGCTATTAAACCAACACTGAAATCCAAGCGGATTTGTAAACCAGCGGACGTCATGAACGCGGTCAAAAAATGGTGATGTCATACCCATGAAGCAACGAGAGTAAACAAAGATTACGCCATGTTACTCCGTGTGTTGTGTATGCGTTTTCATCCACACTATAGGCGTGCGTGTGTGCTACGAAGCTTTTTGTTTATAATGTATCAGCTATAAATACTGCCGACTATTTGGTTGTTTGTGGATGCACTAGAAGTTTCAAAGTTTGTGTAAGAAGCCTGGATCGATTCCGAAATTTAAACCTCTAAACATCGAGAGAATTCAGGGGGATCTTCTACCACCAGGCCCCAGCCAGTGCTGCTTGTGCATGCTACGACGTCGGCGGGGTCCCTCTGCCGTGGCCCTGGTCGCATGTGGCCGTGGAACAGCAAAAGAATCAAGTGGCATTACAGAAAAGAGAGGGAGAAAAGCCTGGTAAGTACTTGTTAATAATTTTTACTACTGAGAAACTATCTCCATTATTAATTCAGGCCCAATACATGTACATGTAATTGTAATAAGAAAAATAGTAAACAATCTCTACCCTTTTCATGCAAGGAACAATCATCTTGTTGTCAAATGACACGATGTGCATGCTCTGAATCTGACCCGACTACCATAAAATAGCTACATAGTGTAGTGACTCTGTTGAGTGATGAATCCATGTAGCCACCCAAGTGCTTTAGGCATGTTTATGCCCTGGGTTTACACTTTCTGGCATGTTCATGCTCAACCATGTGTGAACACTATATTAATCCATTTAAAAAGTTGATTGTTACAGTTAACAGTTTATTGGCCTTGCTGACATGTATTTATATTGTTCTATACTGGATTGCTGGACATTGTTTTTGCCAAAGCTGCCTAAGAATTGTTTTTTTTTTTTTTTTTTTTTAAGGCACAGCTCAAAAATATGTTCAAACTCCCATCCATATAATTGCCCATCCATGGTCATTCAGAATTTTTCTCTCCTAATTCAAGTTACCAATTCCAGAGAAGTTTAGTCTGAATTTTTCCTATAGCTGTGTTTATTGGCTTGGCACGGTTAATTATGGAGTGTTTACTATATTTGCATTTGTAAAATAAGGCCAGTTCTTTTTCAGCACTAGTTTTTTTATTTATTTATTTATTTATTTTTTGTTTTTATTTTTTTTTGTACAGAAATAACTCGCAGCTCTACACTACAATGAGAATGCAGAACGAAGACAATGCAGTACGGAGACATGCTAGCCAGAACTAGAAATGGAGACCTAAGATTCTCAATAGCACTCTAGGTAAGTAGTAGGCCTATGCATGCACATTTTCAGAGGATCAGATGATTTCTTCATTTTTAGTTTTTCAGCTGCCCCTTTGAAAACTGTTCACGGTGGAGGGGGGGGGGGAGGGGATGGGGTGTTGAATCGCAAGAACCCCCCCCCCCCACCCCGATCTGTACCTGAACAGTTTTGTACTAGGTGTAGATCTGGGGGAGGGGGGTGGTTGGAGGTCATGTTTTCTATCAGACATAAAGAAAACCTGTCCCCTTGGTTTTGTTGCATGTGGACTCCTTTTGTACTGGTTTTGCGTTAACTCCTGTAAGGTTCTTTTCAAAACTACGCCAACTCAAAGAGATTGTCAGTACATGGTGTTATGTCAAACCTTCCGAGATTGTATTTCTGCCTGGTAAATTTTCAAGAAATCCCACATAACGATTATTTGGTTTTGTTTTTTATTTTTCATTAAACAGATACGCAAAGAATGCATGCACAATGCACTGTTTCATTGTCAGCAGGGTGACAAGACATGAAAACAACTCCATCCGCAGCTGATGTGTAACCCCCGTGTCATTGACATCAACCTTCACCAGCCGGAAAAGGATTGGGGGGGGGTGGGGGTTCAAAGGTAGTGGGTTCAACTTTGTTTGAAGAAAGAATGACCTGTGTCCAGTTTCATGGATCTGTTCATCACCAAATTCTGCGCTTATGATCACCGTTCTCTGCTTACGTCCAAACGCTAAATTTCTGAGCTTACTTTGTAAGCGTAGAATGCCTGGTATAAACCAACTATGCACCCATGACCGGCAAAAGCCAAAATTCGCTGGTAACCTGTGAAACGCGCTTGATGTAAGCACAGAATTCCCTGCTTCCGCAAGTGCCGATTCTTTGTTTACAGTATGCAGATCCATGAAACTGGGCCCTAGCTAGCCTGTACACATTGATTTTTTTGTGGTTTTTTTTGGTAGGGGGGGGGTCCATGGTAGTAGAATCAACTTTGTTTAAAGAATGACATGACCTGTGCCCAATTTCATGGATCTGTTCACCACCAAAATGTGTGCTATGATCACGGTTCTCTGCTTACGTCCAAAGGCTAAATTTCTGCGCTTACTTTGTAAGCGTAGAATGCCTGGTATAAACCAAGAATGCACCCATGACCCGCAAAAGCCAAAATTTGCTGGTAACCTGTGAAACACGCTTGACGTAAGCACAGAATTTCCTGCTTCCGCAAGTGTTGATTCTTTGTTTACAGTAAGCAGATCCATGAAATTGGGCCCTAGCTTGTACAGATTGATGTGGGTTTTTATTTTATTTTTTATATATATATTTTTTTTTTGGGGGGGGGGTAACCAGGGTAGTACAATCAACTTTGTTTAAAAACAGAATGACATGGTCTGTACACAATGATTTTATTATATTCTTTTAATGTACAACTTAATTTACAATTTACAAAGAGAACCACAGCTAACTAGGTACATAACATGGCTTAGGTTTTCTTTTTTGGGGGGAGGGGCGTTGACAGGGTTGTATAGTTAACTTTTTTTGATGACGGAATGTTCAGATGATTTCGCTATCACTAGGCAACCTTTTTTCAATTTTGATATTTTCAACTCAAAAATAAACTATTGTCGTTTGCAAATACATACAGTTTTAGTGTTGTCGTTATTATGGAGGTGTACATGGCTTCTGTTTTTTTGTTTTTTTTTTATATTTCTGCTAACCAAGTTGAATGTTGATACCATGTTAATCATAGTGTATTGTTGACAACAGGGGACAAGTTTATTGCACATAAGTTTCAAATTAAATTAATCAATTTGAACCACCCACCCATCTGAAAGAAACAAAATGAAATAATATACATGTACATTTATACGTAAATTATTATGGCTTATCAAATTATTTCTCACTCCCTCCGGATCATTATAACTTGGAAAATTGTTACGACTGAAGACAAATAAACCAAAGCAAAACTGCCTAATCCGTTGGTGGATACGAAAATCCTTCCACTGTACTGTACACGAGGGTTTGGAAACGTCCTTCGTGTTGCTGCCATCAAACATGATGTCAGTGGCAGCGGTTGAACGGACAAGATAGTCCTAAGCTCACCACTTGCTGATAATCATCATTGCAGTGTTTTCTGTAAAACAAAACAAAAGAATTCATACAAAATTATTAACAAAAGAATTCATACAAAATTATTAGCAACAGATTTGTGGTTTGCATGGTGAAGTGTTAATATTGCATGTGTGTACCTGAATTGCTTTAAAACTATACCCATGCCAGAAGGCAATCATAATCCAAAGTAGCAGTTACATACATGTACATGAGATATTTGTGTATATGCACATGTGTCAACCACACTTGGTGGAGAAAAACAACAACATAGGTTATCTACAATATCAGTTTAAATTGATAATGTATGAATTTTGCCAACAAAGTATAAAACGCAAGACAAAAATTACCCCTCCCCTCACATTTCTACTGCCTAAGTCAGTGCATGTGTTGTTCACATACATGTATTATAACGTGAATGGAGGTAAACAATAAACCTTGTCCATCATGTTCGTTCATGTTTTAATTTAGTCAAGGATAGCCTTCAACTATTTTTGGGAGCAGAAATAAACTGATCAAACGAAGCATCATTCAGTATAATTCATGAAACGTTTTGTGGCCTTACCAGTCTGTTTTTAGCCGTCGATCATCAGGGTTTGGCTCATCGTCTTCGGCCACGATCATCGTCCCCGGGCTGGTTAACTACATGTACTCATAACACGTCTTCGGCTTCTCTCTCGTCCGGTGAGCTCCCCTTATCGCTAGAGCCCTCACTTTCCTCTGAAGTGCCTCCCTGAAATGCCTTTTCCTCATCTATACTGTGGTTTTCCCAAGACCCGCTGCCATCGGACATTTTCGCTGTTTTTTTGTGTCAAAAAAATGCAGCCTATAGTGTCCGATGTTATTCCACATTCAATGTACATGTAAAATGCACGCATACGATCGACCTGACACACTGTGTACGCTTCGGTACGTGGTGTGACGTCACACACTGTGTATGAATGGTTCGTGGGTCACCGGCTTTTGCCGAAACTGAGTTTTCTGGGTCGGAGTACGCCGCGCGAATTTGTGTTTTTTTTTGCATGAAGGAAAAGGTTTTATCGAATACTACTAAAATATCAGTCCTTATTTTACATTTCTTGTATAAAAATAGTAATATTGGCTATATCAATAATCTGTTATAGTCCATCTTTAAGTACTCTGGAAAACAAAGCAAGCCTAAGCTGCATCTTGATACGCTGTACTATTTTAAAAAAGAAAGTGTAAAGCCTCCGAGGGCCAGCTAGATAAACGACTGCACCAATGTACTGTTTTATGTTTTTGCTTCTTTTTTTTAGGTTCAGGCTTAGGGCACAGTTGGTTGTTGCTCAATTCAAAAATCCGGAGCTAACGTTGGTCCTGTTCTCGTTTTGTTATTTTATCATAAATGAAAAACAACAGGATCGAAATCAGCATGATGCCACTGTACATAATGAGAGCCGCTTGAAAACTTCCTGTCCATTCGTAAATCAACCCTGAAAGCAAACACAACAATAAACATAGTTTTATTTTGAGTGTTAAATATCAGTGCACGTCAGTGTGCTTTTTGCCCACTGTAAGGGGGTGTTTTAAAAATGTCCACCTGATTGTGACCTTTATACTGTGTTCCTTTCGGGAGGGAGAAACGTCGCCTTAGGTCAGCTGCATGACTTCTGGGCATAAGGTGGAATGCTTGAAGCTGACCGCTGTTTCCACAATGAATAGAAGTATTGTCGTCTAGTTACTTAATCACAGTTATTAATTTATTTATTTATTTTGTGAATACGTTGAATCGAAGTCAATCAGGCCATTTAGTAAATGTTTCGGCATCGCACACGGCTGCAAAAAAGTAACTTTATGTAACCCACCTGTTAGCAATCCACTTCCCATCGCACATAATCCACCTAAAAGCGACTGCCAGGACATCACAGCTACGATTCGGTCAACTGACGTCAAAAACCGCACTAGGACGTCACGTGACTGCGTTACAATACCAAGTCCCGTTCCAATGAACCACGTGACGAGCATCTGCACTGGGAACAATATCATGAAAGCTTCGATAAGATATGAGGCAAACATGATGACGCAGCCAAGATACACCCATGTGCATGTAGAAAGCTTCAGTCGGGTGCGATCCAACAAAGGTTCCATGAATTTGCCGAGGAAGTATCCAATCCCGAATGATGTTGGTAACAGCGACGCTTGGTAAGGACTCAGCCCCTGGAATACACCGTGTGACACACCATGTACACCACCCACCCACTGAAGCAGAAATTAACGCCAGTCATTGCTGCAGACAGAAATATAAATCTTTTGTTTGCCAGTATTTTAAAGTCCATAGATGTAAAGAAACGCTGGATGTTCCCCTTAATCGTCGAAATCTTTCTCTGGTGGGATTTGGAAGAAGGAATGTCGTCTCCCTCCTTTGAAATGTCGTTTCCGTCCGCTGCATCGTCTGGTACCTTTTGGTACTGTTCTGTATCTGTTGGTGATGCCACTGCAGGAGCTATAAGCAATTCACCGCATACTAAGATGTGGGAAGTAATACCACCCATTATCAGCATGGTTCCACGCCAGCCGTATGTATCCAGTAGTATCTGTGTCAGGGGACCATACACGATCATCGAGATTGGTACACCTGATGATGCTATTGCAACAGCTACCGAATAGTTCTCACTGAAGTAGGACGCCAGAACACCAAAGAAGGAGAAAAAACTTAAACCTTTGCCAAGACCTGTAAAAAAAGAAAAGTGACGTTTGCTAAATTTTTATTGGAAACAAAAAACACTCATATAAAGGTAATTGAACCACCGACCAACTAACTAATTTGATATGTCTAAACCGGAGGTGCCTTGGGATGCTTTGTAAGGCGTTGTTAAATGGTTTGTAGATTGAGATGTAGACCTTTGGTCTGGTTGAAAGAAATAAGACCAATGGCGTCACCAAATGTTAGAGCGCCCTCAAGCGGCAAACTGAAAACAGTCCAAATACTCTTTGGCAGAGTTGATGATAATATTGTTGATGAGTAATATGCCTATGATATATTTTTTCACAGGACTCGGGAACGTACCGAGTATACAGTGCTAACACACATCGGTGTATGGGTATAAAAAAATATATATTCTTTTACCCCGATGCAAATTTAACATCTATTAGATAATTGTTTAACAATTTGTATACATAATGTCCTTAATAGTACCAACATATCCGACGTCTAAAGCTGTGTATCTGCCAAACCAAAAGTCCGTACTGAGTTGAAACTTGGGTGTATTGTAAGTAAATAACATTACTGCTTAAAGTCACCTGGAAGTCTGGAAGTGGTATTTTGTCAAAGTAAAGCTTTTGTCACTAAAATATGTGTTTTGATGAGTGGAATATGAGAGGGCGCTGTTCGTGATGTCAATCGAGGCGCGATGAACCGCATGCAGTGCGCAAGCTAAAAACATGCCCTCAAAGTTGAAACAATACCTGATTTTTTTTCACGTTAGGCAAATGATCCTTTAGGTTCGTTACGTCTTTCAGGTACCTTCTTCGACTTCCCCACTAGCTGGAAAATTATTGGGATATCGTCATGTTTTAGAAAAGAACTTTTCTCTTCATGTCAAAATGTGTAGTGTATTCCGGATTCTCGAAGCACGACGGCTCGAAGTGTTTGCCGCACAGCGCTGGAAAAGACGTCGGACCGGACAACTTGGCAAACTGACACCATCTTTAGTTGTTTTGCTGCATCCAGTAGCAATACACCTGGTTGACATTGCCGGAAAAATGCAAGAAAAAAACTTTTTCAAACGTACAAACTCACGTCCCGGACTTGAATGTACTTGCACGTACGTGTGTTCGATGTTCGATCGAGACAAAGTCTTCCTCGATTGACGTCACAAAAGGGGTAGGCGGAGTCACCCCCACACAACTTTATTTAATTTGTTAAACATATAATCGTCAAATACAATTACTCAAAAAATTATTTTATTGTTCAGGAACATTTTACTCTAATGTTTGAAGGGGGAAATCTATTTCCAGGTGCCTTTAAATTTGGCACCGCGTGGGTTTTTTTTTTTTTTGGTTTTTTTTTCATGTCGATCATTTATTACGTGTTTTGAGAATAAAACAAGCTTCAATGATTTTTTTTTCAACCAGGCTTGTACTCCGGAAGCCAAACACCTAGTGTTTTTGTATCTTGCTATTATTGTTATTAAAACAACCGAAATGAAATGGGAACAATGACAATCCGGTGCTTTACTGACTGAGGAAATCATTGACACAAATTGTATAGGGGAAGATGGTGTTTAACGAAACCTCAAATCTTCACCTCGGCTATTTGAGATTCGAAGAACGCTGTGAAACAAATAAATGTTGTGACCTATCATCAGTATAAGTTTATTCTAACCTGATAGAACGACAACAGAAAGTGTTAACTGTAACACTGAAGTCGACTGCGAGCCGACGATGAAGCCAGCCGATCCCAGTGCTCCACCGACGATAACAACGCAGCGTCTGCTGCTAACGAGACCATCTATGCTGGTAACAATAGGACCTGCATCCAAACAGTAATGAACCCATAAACCATGGAAGATTCATACGTAAAAACTTGTAACTACCCTTTCACCTAAAACCACTTTGCTATGACTGTCGCAACTAAAATATATAACAAAAATGGCTTCTATAAACGCGGGCAATTATATGAAACAGTTTGATGAACGACTTATTTTCCTGAGAACGTGTGACAAAATGACACGTACAGACACAACATTTGTAATATTGGTAAGCACAACAAACTGTTGCCAGTCAGTCCTTGGTCTATAAAATGATCCACGTTTTCTTAATAATAATCAAACATCCTTGTTGTTCACAAAACACACCTTGTTGAACAGATCATCATTACAAAACTTAATCTGACACCCCTGTTCTCGGCATGCTTGCCTTGGGCAGAATTGATTAAGTCAAAAATACCGTAATTGAACATTGAACTCAAATTGCAAACAGTGCAGGCTCTGCTGGCAATCGTTTTAATTGTTAACTAATGTATTGTTTACTGTGCTTGTTCAAGCCAGGTTCAAATGTTGATAAGGTCACGTAAGTTTCTTACCGAATAGAAAACTTATTGAGTTATACAGGACAGCCATCCAACCAATCATCCACACGTCACTATTGAAGTCATTCTGCATGGCTAGGAGGAGGACACCAAGAGCCTTTATATTTCCAAACGTGATGAAAAGGGCGACAAATGTTGCGCCCACAACGACCCAACCCCAAGGGTCCTCGTCCTGGTGATGAACTGGTCTTCGTTGAGATGCCATAACGCACAGCTGAGCTGCTAAAGTGTTAATGATACTTGTTCCTACAAAATAAAAGGTTTCAATTACATAAGATCGAATATTAGTTTTTGGTTTTTACCCATATATACCGATGTGTGTATACTCAGTACTTTCCCGAGTCCTGTGAAAAAATCACAGGCATTTAACTCGGGTGGGATTTGAACCTACGACCTTTGCAATTCTAGAGCAGTGTCATACCAACTAGACCACCGAGGTTGCCCGGTAGCTAGAGGCAGTTCGAATTCTATGTTACTGCAGATCGCCTAACAAATAAGCATAGTTGAGGGTTCTTGCATTTTCGTTTCAGGAAGTTATAGCAAATTTTTACCGTAGACATTGTTATAAAATATTATAAGAAACTCAAGTTTAAGGGGGTATTTTCCCATAGTTCAAGGCAATTATATCTGTACCACGACACCATAGCACCGGACTTGCACATAGGATTAAATTGAGAGTCAAATAATTATGCAATATTATGCCCATTTATGTGTGTTTTCTTAACTATATGTGTTACCCCCATTTCCCATTGCAGTTGATTCAATCAGTATGATAATAGTAGACCAGACCAAAAGGGAAACAACGGTTAAGCTCATGAACTTACTCACCGGCTTGCACAAAAAGTAGTATTTCAAGTCAAGCTGTATACAGTGTACTCTCGCACACTCTTGGTAATGTTCCATTTGTATTGCACATTATACCTGGGTAAGCGTCAGTGGATGTCCTTGGCTATTATATAACATTTTCCGTTTTCCATCGTGCACGGATGCGCTCCACAAACTAAATTCCCACTGCATACAACAAAAACAAATTCTACTTTTGTTCCAGAAATCCTATAGAGCTGTTACATCTATAGCCTTGCCCAAGGCTCTTAACGCAAGCACCCCACTCTGCATGTCGATTTCGCTCACGCTCCCGTCCTAAATGTAAGCTCTTCAGTCAGTGCGCACCGTTCGGAAAAGTCCTTTCTTTCATTTGCAGCGTATGCAAAACAGTCGCACTTTTGCATATATAATGAGCTTGGAGGGCACATTTTCAAAAAATCATATCGTGAAAACCGAGCCAGCATGTAAAAATATAACAACAGTCGCAGTTTTGCATATATAATGAGCTTGGAGGGCACATTTTCAAAAAATCATATCGTGAAAACCGAGCCATGTAAAAATATAACAACGTGACAGTATGAACGAGGAATGCTTAATTGTAATGACAAAAACCATAGGTGAATTTTGAATTGTTCAGAAATAAGAAATTTCGGACTATAAAAATGATCATCGTTGTACAAAAATAACGGTCTCCGAAAAAGTCCCTTTTGTAGCATTTAACGAAATCGTGCAGACAAACATTAATCATGTGTGTTTAGGTACATTATTCATCTACTCAACCGCAACTGTCGTTGTTTCTGAATCCACTCGAAACAGTCGGGGCACCCTAAGTATCCGTTGCCGTCGGCGCGAACTTTCTCGGTAACAAAATCCGCCATTACTCAATGGTATAATGTGAGCCCGCACGTGATTGGTCAGAATGTGCATCAAGCGTGCCAACTGACTAATCAGCTTCTACGTAACAAAACGCAAGGCACCCGTGGTTTGGCACGATTCCTTGCTCATGTCATGCAATCACGGGGCCTTGTTTTAACAACAAAGCGGTGCCCGACTATTATTCGTTATATTGTGTTTGGCCGGGTTTAGCTTCAGTTATTATCTGATCTGTTTCTTTACGTCTACGAAACCAAAACTGACATAAACGCAACGGACAATAGCTATTCTATTAATATGATGGCCTTCCAATCCAATCCTATGAATCCAAGTATATATGAGTTTTAAAAAGAAATCCTTCTTTGTATTATATTGATTAAAATTAAATTAAAAAGTCTTTCAAAACTCATTTGTTTTCTTTTAACCAATGAAATGTTCAATTCCTGACCCTGGCCTTCTCCCTATTTATTAACTGTGAAATCTCAACTAAAAGCTGGAAAGTTTGGTCAGCTTCAAATTAAATATATTCAATATACAACACACACAAATAAACCAGATGACAAATCTTCTTTTAACTTTGTTAATTTTACATTTATTTTAAAGTCCCTTTCAGCTGCTTACATAAAATAACAACGACATTATATTGCGTTTCTGCACACACGACAAGTTGAAAAACTTGAATGACCACTGCAAAATACAAATTAAAATTACTGGGAAAGTACCTTGGTATATTAAAATAAAACAAACAGAAATATCAGCTTTGTTCATTCAGTTTACTAACATATCTTGTGAAAGAGTCTCCTAGGCGACTAGTGAAATTTATTACTCGACTAGTCGGGCCTCGGAGTCGCAACTTTTACACTAGTTTTCGATGCCCATATTGTTTGGCTCAGGCGCAATATATTAAAGTTAACGCTGAATGGATTGAAAGATTGTGTAACTGGTGAAAAACAATCAGATTGTGTTCCGTAAAGTAAAATAAGACCCTTTTCAAAACCGCGGCTTTGGCATTGGATTCGGCTTCAGGTTCTGTCATGTCTGACACCCCCACGGGGCATATGCAAAGCATGCACAATTGTTAAAACAACCACGGGGCCAAGCTAGTCTGAGCCGAATCCAAAGTTGAAGCCATGGTCACGCAAAGGGCCTTTCGCTGTTGTGAATGGTCGCAAGCGATACAATAGCACTCTGCACTTATGGCATCACTTTTGCTTAAATCAAATTCGTGGAAAATTACCGTTTTCTTGAAAAGTACTCCACTTCAGAGGGAGCTGTTTCTCACAATGTTTTATACCATCAACCTCTCCCCATTACTCGTTACCAAGTAAGGTTTTATACTAATATTTATTTCGAGTAATTACCAATAGTGTCCACTACCTTTAACTCGTCCCAAGTCCCAAGGCGTGAGATATTTTCTTCCACGGTAAAAAGTCCTGGTTTCCCACCTGGGGGTGTTTCATAGGGAGTCGTTTCTCACAATGTTTTATACTATCAACAGCTCTCAAAATGGTCGTTACCAAGCTAGTATTTAAGTTAATAATTTGTTTTGAGTAATTACCAAACGTGTACCTTCTCTTTAAGCAGTTCAGTTTGCCTCTAATTCTGTTGCGCACTGCCACAATTTGTTAGCCATACCGGAATGCAAAAGATTAACGATGCCTAGTTCATGTATAGGCACACGTAAGGCATTTGTAAGGCCTATGTGCACATTTTAGTTGATGCCCGGTATTCTACAGGTAGGCAAACCAAAATACTTAGATGTACAGCTTTTCTAGTGAAAACATTAAGTTTTTTTTACTATTTAAATTTACAAACAACTTCTTTATATTTTTAGAAGGAGGTTCAAGCATATGTTGATGACACTCTTCTTGAACAAGACGCCCTATCTCCTAAAAGCGGGCAGTGAATACTAGGTGGGCCTTCAAGGCCGTTTTTTAACGATCATGGAATACAAGATCTCACGCCATGATGATTAATCCAAAGTTAGGAAGAGTTTGGTGAAATCGAGGCAGGCGACCTGATCAGTCATGAAGTTGTTCAAGCTGCCATTTATAAGAAAGTTTAAAGCCCTCAAGGGCTAGATAAAGGAATGCACCAGTAAACTGTTTTTTTTTTTGTATTTGCTTCTTTTTGGGGGTTTAGGATTATGGGGCGTGGTTCGTTGTTGCTCAATCCAGAAATCCGCAGCTAACATTGGTTTTGTTCTCGTTTCGTTGTTTTACCATATATGATAAACAACGGAACCGAAATCAGCATGATGCCACTGTACATAATGAGAGCCACTTGAAAACTTCCTGTCCATTCGTAAATCAACCCTGTAAGCAAACAACAGAATAAGCATTAGTATAGTTTGTTGGTATTGGTTATTAGTATTTGAGTGTGTGTCAAATGTCACATTCCGTCAGAGTGCTTTTCGCCCACTGTAAAGGGGTACGTCAAAGTCCCCATGATTCAGAAGTTTATAATTGTGTTCCATTCGGGGGGGGGGGGGACGTCAACTTGGTTTGCTGATTAGGCTGCATGACTTCAGGCTAAGCCAGTAGTAGTTATTGTCTATAACTGAATTTAGAAGTAATAGTTTGTGCAACCATGGAGCTATGGTGCAACTCATTATCACAATCAAGGTCAATTAGGCGGTTTGGTCTCGACATCTCGCTTAAAAGCTGCAATGTACACACACGGAATAGTACTAACCTGATAGCAATCCACTTCCCATCGCAGAAATTCCACCTATAGAAGCCTGCCAGCACACCAAAGCAACGAGTCGGTCAACGGAAGTCAGAAACCGCACTAGGACGTCATTTGACTGCGTTACAATACCTTGTCCCACTCCTATTAACCCCGTAATGATCATCTGCACAGGGAACAGTGTCATGAAAGCTTCGGTGAGGAATGAGGCAAACATGAGGAAGCAGCCAAAACAAACCCAGCTGATGGTAGGAAGCTTGAATCGGGTGCGATCAAACAGAGGAGACAAGAACTTGCCGAGGAAGTATCCAATCCCGAATGATGTTGGTAACAGTGAAGCTTGGTGACTGCTCAGCCCCTGGAATACACCGTGTGACACCATGTATACTACCCACCCACTGAAGCAGAAATGAACGCAACTCATTGCTGCAGTGAGATATATGAATCGTTTGTTTGCCAGTAATTTAAAGTCCATAGATGTTAAGAGACGCTGGATGTTCCCCTTAATCGTCAAACACTTTCCCTGGTGAGATTTGGAAGTGGGAATGTTGTCACCCTCCGTTGAAATGTCGTCCCCCTCCGCTGCATCGTCTGGTACCTTTTGGTACTGCTCTGTATCTGTTGGCGATGCTACTGCAGGAGCTTTTAGCAATGCAGCACACACTAAGATGTGGGAAGTTATACCACCCAAGATCATCATGGTTCCACGCCAGCCGTATGTATCCAGAAGCATCTGAGTCAAGGGACCATACACGATCATTGAGATTGGTAAGCTTGATGATGCTATTGCAATAGCAACGGAATAGTTCTCACTGAAATAGGACGCCAGAGTACCAAAGAAGGGGAAAAAACTCAAAGATTTACCCAGACCTGTAAACAAAAAAGCTGGCATTATCTAATTGTGTCACTTGTTATAGATTAGGGAAATTGAAACACGTACCAATTTGTTGCGAATTGATTGCGTTGGGAGGTATTTAGTCTCGTTGATGCTGCGTCTGCTAATATGTTGCTGCTGTTGATGCTAATAGTGCTGATGTTGCTACTGTGGCTGCTGCTGCTGTTTTTGTTGTTGCTGTTGTCGGTGCTGTTGTTGGCGGCGTCGTTGCCGTTGCCGTCGCCATTGCCGTCGTTGTCGCTGTCTTTGTCGTTGTTGTCGTCGTCGTCGTCGTCGCTGTCGGGGTCGGTGTTGGTGTTGGAAAAATAATTGGTGATCATCAGAATGAGTTATAGTCACGTATATTCTTACCTGATAGAATGGCAATAGAAAGTGCTAACTGTAACACTGTAGTCGACTGCGAGCCGATGATGAATCCAGCGGACCCCATTACTCCACCGACGATAACAACGCTGCGTCTGCTGCTAACGAGACGATCAATGCTGGCAACAAAAGGACCTGCATCCAAACAGTATTGAATAACAAAAAAAAATCATTAAAAACATTGAAATAAAAAGACAAAGTACACGATTTTAAACTGCCTCCTACTCACCTCTGATTGTTACGACACTCGTAACAATCGGAGGTGAATAGTGAATAGTATTAAATAGATAAACTCATAGTACTCCCTCAGTAAACGCGCATAACTGTTACAACTGTATATAAAACAAAGTTATTCCCACTGAAACAACCAAACATTTTAAGTTTTCACTGATTTATGTGTTCATCAAACAAGAGGATGAGAGTAACCGTATTATATTGTGCACTTAGTAGCTTAAAGTCACCTGAAACAGATTTTATTTATTCATACATGTTTATGTTTATATGAACAATAAACAAATTATTTTAGTAATTGTTTGTCACGATTGATATGCTAAAGAAATAGGTAAAGTTGTTTTTTGACGTCAATCGAGGCAGACTTTGCCTCGATCGAATATTGACCCCCCCCCCCCCCCCCCCCTCGAAATTGCCTCCTATGCGTGGAGTAAACACACGTGCAAAGTTAATGTACAAGTCCAAGTCGTGAGGGTTTTTTTTCCGGCAATGCCGACCAGGCGTTTTGCTGCCGGGAAAAAATGTTTTTAGCGTGCGCCTAGCGTCACAATTTGTTGTTGGCACAGCATGTGATTCACCGTCCGAGTGGACCTTCCGCTCAGCGGCCATAGCCATAGTGCGTGCAGTCTGCTCTTTGGACCGTAGTTCTGTACGTAGGCATCATACCGATAAGGTACCAGACGTAATGTACGGGGCCAGACTGCACATTTTTCTTCAAATATCGAGCCTCCATTGACGTGACGAACAGCGCCCTCTCGGTTCGGGGCCTACTCTAAAGTTTGTAATTAAGATAAGAACTAATTTTGTGTAGACTTTCGACCCATCAAAAGACATATCTAGTGACACAAGCTTTATTTTAAAAAAATACCACTTCCAGGTGACTTTAATAAATAAACACTGTCATTAGTGTTAATGACAGTTCACACGTATTCATCACACAACATTTGTTACCAACGCGAAACACAAAACTGTATTAATACCAGTCAGTTTTTAGGTTTACCAGAGAAGAGACTTATCGAGTTATACAGAACGGACATCCAACCAATTATCCACACGTCACTACTGAAGTCATTCTGCATGGCTAGGAGGAGGATACCCAGAGCCTTTAGATTTCCGTATGTGATGAAAAAGGCGACAAATGTTGCGCCGACAACGACCCAACCCCAAGGGTCCTCGTCCTGGTGATGAACTGGTCTTCGTTGAGATGCCATAACGCACAGCTGAGCTGCTAAAATGTTAATGATACTTGTTCCTACAAAATAAAAGGTTTCAATTACATAAGATCGAATATTAATTTGGGGTTTTTACCCATATCTACCGATGTGTGTATACTCGGTACTTTCCCGAGTCCTGTGAAAAAAATCACAGGCATTTTACTCGGGTGGGATTTGAACCCACGACCTTTGCAATTCTAGAGCAGTGTCATACCAACTAGACCACCGAGGTTGCCCGGTAGCTAGAGGCAATTCGAATCCTATGTTTTAGCAGTGGGCACTGCAGATCGCCTAACAAATAAGCATAGTTGAGGGTTCTTGCATTTTCGTTTCAGGAAGTTATAGCAAATTTTAACCGTAGACATTGTTATAGAATATTATAAGAAACTCAAGTTATACTCAAGGCAATTATATCTGTACCACGACACCATTCCACTGTCACATGACACAATTTGAAAGGACTCGATTGTTTCATTTTTTTGTTGTAACTTATATCAAATCTTTTCATAAAACAAGTAATACTGTCGACCATTTACTTACGGAAATATGGTTAAAAAACAAAGTATTTATGCCCAGCTTGTTAACTCATTCCCAAAGTAATGTCTATTTGTGCACTTTTGACTGTTTTCCAGATCACAACTTTATCATTCTGTCCAAATATTTTTAAAAGACCCCAATATTAGCATACGACAACTAAGAAGAGCTTGCCATTGAGAAAGAACAGATCTGAATTTTAAATAAATAAAATGCAACCTCGATGCAACCTGCGTCAAAATTTACAGGCTCTCTGCTCTATCTATAGCCTGCATGACAACCATGAGAAATTTTTTAAAGAAAGTACTAATGTTTTAGTGATTACCGGACTTGCACATAGGATTAAATTGAGAGTCAAATAATTATGCAAAATTATGCCCATTTATGTGTGTTTTCTTAACTATATGTGTAACCCCCATTTCCCATTGCAGTTGATTCAATCAGTAGAGTGATAATAGTAGAGCAGACCAAAAGGGAAACAACGGTTAAGTTCATAAACTTACCCACCGGCTTGCACAAAAAGGAGTATTTCAAGTCAAGCTGTATATGTTGTACTCTTGCACACTCAAATGTTAGTCTTGGTAATAATCCATTTGTATTGCACTCTATACCTGGGTAAGCGTCAGTGGATGTCCTTGGCTATTGTATAACATTTTCCGTTCTCCTTCGTGCACGGATGCGCTCCACAAACTAAATTCCAACTGCATACAACAAAAAGAAATTCTACTTTTGTTCCAGAATTCCTATCACATGTATGACCATGCATAAGGCTCTTAATGCAAGCACCCTGCTATGCACGACTTAGTAGCGACCTTTCGTTTTTCGGGACGGTAGCACACAGTACGGTAAAAAATCCTTATTTCTGGTGTTGTGCAACTCCAAAACGCTCCCGTCCTAAAGTAAGCTGTTTAGATTTGTAGCGCTGCGGACGACCGGCCCGGACGGACCATGGACCATAGACCTAGGTCCTAGCTCTATGCATGGAGATGCAATACAAATACATGTTTAATAGAGGGTACTCTAGAAACGCTAGGTTGGTTGCGCCCATGTGAGAGAGAAGGTACATATGCAACACGTCCATTAAAAATGTTAAGTGGCCTCATCTTTCCTGGGGAAAAAATTCGCAACAAGGGATTACTGATTGTGCATACAGAGATCAGTGGGTGCGTTCGTTTAGCATTCCATGGGCATCCCGGTCTGCCCCGGTGCATTCGAATAGCTTTTGAAGTCTTTCCAGGGGCTCGCCCAGGTCATCTCCCAGTGCCCTGCTTGTGGAGTGGGTGGGGCTGGCCTCAGGTAAACGACTTCACTACGAGAGCAGTGAGTGCCGTTCGTATAGCTCTTGTCAGGGGCTCACCTGAGTGAGCACCGCGGGTTAGACCCAGGGAAGCTAAACGGGGAGCAGGAAAACCAGGAAAACCGATCGATGCTACGCCAAACTTCGCTACGTAGTCTTCGTCGTGTAGAGATTGGGAACGCTATTTTTGGTGAAACAACGTCCGGTCTATACGACAACGGAGTGATGTCGTTTGTACACGTCGCTTATACACGTTGTACGGTGAGGGAGCCTTGTGCTAGACTTGATTCAAGCCCCGTTCTCGTGCGAGAGATCCTAAAAATCATATCCGGCTTCAAAATGTAGCTATTGTGATCCCGAGAATGGCCAGGCACTGGGGGCTAGGTTGGGGGATGCCAACCTCGCAAAAGTTGTCTGATGTTTAGGCGATGAGACTGGAAATAAAAGGACCCTCACGGGACTGGGACTTGAGTCAATTCTATACGTCACCGGGCGGTACGCGGTCGAAACATACAGTACGGGAGCACTCGAGCGTGTTCATCCTGTGCTATTATTACTCTCCGGTGTGTGTGCCTACCGTCGCTTATACTGGTGCGGTACTGGTTGCTTGATCCGTGGGGTCGAAGCATGTTTTATCGAGGTTTTTCAACCTCGTACAACGAAGCCGAAACAGTGTACGAGAATGATAAACCATGTTTCGACCCTACGGTATAAAGTGCTGTATATCAAGTAAAGTACCATGCCAGTACATAGATGCAATTCGTGGTCCAACGCTACCAAAGCGGGGTGCTTGCAGTAAAAAGCCTTTGAGCGTAAAGAGCCTTTGACCAGGCTCAGCTGCCGGTCTGCAAGGTATTTCCTGTGCGTTATTTCTATACGGTATGGCACTTTCATTGTACAAATTCGAACCCCGACTTTAAAACTACCGATTTTCATCTCGATTGGGCCATAATTGCCGGTAGATCACCCCTTGGAACAACACGTGATACGTTTGATATGATTCAGACTGGTTTTATCAACTAGTTTTACTCTTTGTTGTAGAATACGCGGTCGAATGCAACCTAGTGGTTACTGTCAACACAATGAAACGCGGGACAATAATGTTATTATAAATTGTATATTTCAGTATAGGTTTGCTCGGTCAAATTCGGCAAATGAGCAGTCAATTTATTTTTCATGCGTTCGAATTAAAGCTGTTTTGATTTTCCAGTTGTTACTGCGTTTCAAATTCAGAATTCGGCCATTCAATTTCGTTTTGGGTCGAGTCAAATTCCTTAAGCACTCTGTTCAATTTAGCGTAGCGTCATTCTTTTTCGTGACACACACGCCTCAAGAAGCGTCTGCGAATTTGAATGCTGCTTTGATGAATTGTTAAATTGAATAATTATTTTGTTAATTCGAATGACGCAAAATTACATTTGACTAATCCCAAAACGAAATCGAATGACTCTTTTGAGTACCATTCGATTTTGCGCGAAATAGAATAGCTTGGTGGTTAAATTGGCTGCTCTTTTTCCGAAATTTACCGAGAAAACCTATATTAAATTAAATCAAAATTAATATTTGAAAAAAGACTCCTTTACAACACATTGGTTGTTTACAATTTACGAATCATGTCGTCGGAAAGTTCTTCAAAATCTCGACAATCGAGTGCGACCCCATTGACCTTGAGTTTCGGTTCCAGCCGAAAGCTAAAAATTACAAAATCGTTATAACTCAAGAACTACTTATTTCATTTTTTCACAATTTGTATACATCAGATCTTTGGCTCTTGAGCCAGCTCCAACTTTTGCACAAAGGTAATAAACATCTGCTTGCTCTTAGTTTGGCTTTGATACCCATCTCAGGCCACGTGACGTTGGTCGCGCAATCGGTCCATTACCAGCTGGAGCTGTTTAAGACCGGTTGGCTTTGAGTGTTGGTCGCGCACGCTCATGTCGTGTGTATCACAGTCTCTAGAACTGGAATAAAATATGACTCGTTCATAAACGGCCGTTTAAAACGTGCCAGAGTCGTGACCTTTTATTGCACAGCCACAACCCTGCCGGTTTTAACGGCCGTTTGAGAACTCGTCGCTACCCTTTTTTTTCCTTATAAGACCTGTCATTGGATATTCATCTCCTGTTTGGTTTTCTTGCGTAACTAAGGAGCAAATTGAATATTTGGCTATATTATTCGCATTATACTTACAAAATAAAGATGGCTGTATATACTTCCATTTGAAGTCATTTGTAATTAAAGGAACGTTACAGAACTGGTAAGAAAAAAAATCGTGAATATCACAGATTTACATGAAACTTACACGGTCTAATGATGATGATAGTTGAAAACATCCCTTGAAATATTTCTGTCTGAAATGTCATATTTGATGTGAAATAATACATCGGACAAACTTGAGAGGTTGACGCTCAATTTTGGCAAGTCAAACCTCAGTAACAGTTCACTATAGGAATAACGGTTTTAAAATGAATATCATCCCACTGTTTAATGCAGAAACAACATACATGAATAGTTGTATTTGAAGCTTAACCAAGTAGTTGGATTAGCCACCAGGATCGTGTGAGTTGTTTTTCCTATCCTGTTTTTATTCCTTTCTGCCCTTTATGTTTGTCATTTTTAATTTATCCACTGTAAAGTGCAATTTAAAGAAGAATTGTATCATATTGTTCCTTGTTTCTTGATTAAGTTTCGTATGGTCATGCTTATCAAAAACAAAATTTATTGCCATCCTTGTTTAAGCTTCAAGTTGGTACACGTAACACTATACTATTTATAAGAAATGGAGCCCCTTAACGGCTAGACAAAGGACTCCACAAATATTACAATTGTTTTGGGGGTTGGTGTCTATTTTTAGGGCATAGTTGGTTGTTGCCTAACCTAGAGATCCGCAGCTAACATAGGTCTTGTTCTCGTTTCGTTATTTTATCATATACGAAGAACAGTATGACGGAAATCAGCATGATGCCACTGTACATAATGAGAGCCGCTTGAAAACTTCCTGTCCATTCGTAAATCAACCCTGAAAGCAAACAACATAATAACATGAGTATTATTGTGATTGTCAATTCTCGTCAGAGCTCGCACACTGTAATGGGAGTCTTAAAAATCTCCACGATTCAGAACTTTAGAACTGTGTTCCTTTGGGGAGGGAGACAAATCGCCTTGGTCAACTGGTAAGGCTGCAGGACTGGCAAATAGAAGGTGCGGGGTTCTAATCCGGGCGAGCTAACCACATTTCCCATAATAGTTAGAATAAGGTTTGTCGTCTTTAGTAACTGAATCACAATTTATACAGTGTGCAATAATAAAATAATCAAAGTCAAAGAGGCGAGTAAGTGAATTCGCATGAAAGGAAGTCGCCGAGGCGAGAAAACACAATGTTTAACGTTGCACATAACATCTCCAAAACCAAAGTAACATTATATTACCAACCTGTTAGCAATCCACTTCCCATCGCACATAATCCACCTATAAGCGACTGCCAGCACAGCACAGCTACGAGCCGATCAACGGACGTCAAAAACCGTACAATGACGTCACGTGACTGTGATACAACACCATGCCCCATTCCAATGAAACATGTGACGATCATCTGCACAGGGAAAAGTGTCATGAAAGCTTCGGTGAGATATGAGGCAAACATGAGGACGCAGCCAAGATAAACCCAGCTGATGGTAGGAAGCTTGCATCGGGTGCGATCCGTAAGAGGAGCCATGAACTTGCCGAGGATGTATCCAATCCCAAAGGTTGTTGGTAACAGCGAAGCTTGGTTACTGCTCAGCCCCTGGAATATACCGTGTGACACCATGTACACCACCCATCCATTGAAACAGAAATCAACGCAAATCATTGACGCAGTCAGAAATATGAATCTTTTGTCTGCAAGTATTTCAAAGTCCATAGATGTAAAGAAACGCTGAATGTTCCTTTTTATCGTCAAAGACGTTCCCCGGTGAGATTCGGCAGAATTACTGTTGTCTCCCTCCGTTGAAATGTCGTCTCCGTCCGCTGCATCGTCTGGTACCTTTTGGTACTGTTCTTTATCTGTTGGTGATGCTACTGCAGGAGCTATAAGCAATTCACCGCATACTAAGATGTGGGAAGTAATACCACCCATTATCAGCATGGTTCCACGCCAGCCGTATGTATCCAGAAGTATCTGTGTCAGGGGACCATACACGATCATCGATATTGGTATACTTGATGCTGATATTGCAACAGCTACAGAATAGTTCTCACTGAAGTAGGACGCCAGAACACCAAAGAAGGAGAAAAAACTCAAAGCTTTACCAAGACCTGTATAACAAGACAATTTACTTTAGTCAAACGTGTCATTTACATAGGAATATTTAATTCCACCGAACAACTTAACTAATTCATCGATTGCATTGGAAAATTTGCAGTGTCTCTTATTGATGCTGCTCACATTTGTTGCTGCTTGTGCTTCTGTATGTGGTGCGGGTATAGTGCTATTGCTGGGGTTGCTGATGTATAGACTTGACTCAAGTTTCAATCCCGTGCCACCCCATGAAAACTACGGTTTTGTGATGCTCTGCATCATTCCCAAACCTGTTCCGCATCCGGGGCAGGGACTTGACGATGTCGCAGTCGCCGGGTATGTAAATGTATTCACTTATGAATATGTAACATTGCTACGTGATACGTTTTGATCAATCAAATGAAGAAAAAAAAAAGACTAGTTCATTTGTCATTTGTGGGTTAAGTACTTAGTTCATGATTGAAATATAATTTTGAATAACCAATTAATTATATAAAAAACTAAAGCACTAAATGTTCATTTGAATTTAAGTTAATACGTTGTAACATACTCTGGGGTCGGTTTTGTTTGCAAAAGATAAATTTTGGGAAGTGCAATAAAACGACTTATGACACCGACACCGCCTGCTAATGAGTTTACCCGCCCCACGCGCGCGCCCCGCGTATAGACGCGTGCCTTACAACGTCTTCTACTACTGTGATGTAGCAGAGTACAATGAATATTTTTACCGACATGGCAGCGCTTCTACGCTCCCATTGGTTTTGTACATCTCGAATAACAACGTGCAATTTGACGACGAGCGCGCACTGTACTGTGTATCTCACGTTGTTTGATAGTAAGTTGGAGCATGTTGGAGTGATATGCATAAAGGACCTCTCACACGAGAATGGGACTTGAATCAAGTCTAGCTGCTGTACTGCTGCTACTATTGCTACCGGTGTTGCTGTTTATAGTGCTTATTGGTGCTATTCATAGAGTTACATATAAGAATTAGAGGGCGCACGAGTGATGCTTCGTGCACAAACGCCAAGGGACCGCAAGATGACAAGCGCGTCATTCTGCACGCGCGTTGAATATGAAATACACGTTTGAGGTTTTTTTTATTGAACGCTCACGCGATGCTGTTTGTTCAACTTACAAAATGGCCGCACAAACACACGCTGTGAGATAGCTGTTTTGTCAACTTAGAAAATGGCCGCCTGCTCGCATACCGGGGCGCATATATAGGCCAGTGCGAGCTCTAGTTCTTATATATAACTCTATGGTGCTATTGCTTCTGGTGCTGCTACTGCTGCTAGCTGATGCCGTTGTTGTTGCGTTGCTGCTGTTTTGGTTGCTCTCAGTTTCGGTCATTAAACATTTTTGGTTAGGTGTTCAGACACAAGCCAGGTTTGTTTTAATATCCAGGCGTTTGTTTATTTATTTGCTTACCAGATAGAATGACAATAGAAAGAGCTAGCTGTAACACTGTAGTCGACTGCGAGCCGATGATGAAGCCAGCCGACCCCAGTACTCCACCGACGATAACAACGCTGCGTCTGCTGCTAACGAGACGGTCAATGCTTGCAACAAAAGGACCTGCATCAAAACAGTAATACATTCATTTAAAAACAAGGAAGATATCATTTTATAGACAGTACACGGTTTGTAACTACCCTCTAACTCAAATCACTTTTCTTGTTGGATTTTAGCAACTAAAATAAACGCTTATTAAACCTTGTCAACGTGCACGAATTTCGCAATATACATAACACTTCAACAATTATTACAATTGACATGTGAACAAATAATAATAAATTAATAATAAACGAATCACTTTTGTTGTACACTCATTATTATCAAATTTAACCCAAAACTTCTGTTCCGAATGATTGCTCTTAGAAATCATTTACGTGTCAATATAATACTGTAATTAATTGGACATCGAAATCGAATTGCAAACAGTACGTGTTCCCTTAACGTTTTTTCGCCTTCTTTTCGAACCGCTTTGAATGTTAAGGTCAGAGTTATATTGTACTTTTCCCATTCAGGTAAAGTTTTTTATAAAGGGCTACGCATAAATGTCTTACCGGAAAGGAGACTCATTGAGTTATACAGAACGGCCATCCAACCAATTATCCACACGTCACTATTGAAGTCATTCCGTATGGCTAGGAGGAGGACACCCAGAGCCTTCAGATTTCCGTACGAGATTAATAAGACGACAAATGTTGCGCCCACAACGACCCAACCCCAAGGATCCCTGTCCTGGTGGTGAACTGGTCTTCGTTGAGAAGCCATAAAGAACAGCTGAGTCGCTTAAATGTAAATGGCACCTGGCACCGTAGAATCTAACGGTTGAAACCAATAGCTAACATCAACCAAGTGACCTGCCTGCTGGGATATACAGGAGCATTTAAAACCCCGGCTGTACAATTGTGAGTACAACTACTTGGCCACTTATTAACATGGAAGGTCATCACATCAAAATTCATTATTGCAATGCGGTCTATTTCCTTTTGTGTTTGACGTCGTACAACTTCTTCACCATTCATTGCGTTTTACATATTGTTGCGTTTCAATAACAAATATTAACTATCGCCATATGGTTGTGCTTTTACAAGCAACTAATAAATGTCGCCAAAAACATTGTTTATTAAGTATAAGCACATGGTGCGTTTGACCCAGTGTGTCCGTTCTGCCTGATAATTTGCCTTTCAACAAAAAGTTCGTGCTAGGAAGAAACTATAAATAAATAGTAATCTTGCGGGTACGACCATGTCTAAATATCTTTTGTTTGATTGTTGGCTCTGAGAAGAGCCGGTTTGGTCTCGACGATTCGAGCAGTATACTTTGTTCGTCTTCAGGAGAATGCTGGACTGCTTGTGGTGGTTGAGCAAGTAGCGCTGGATGGATGCTATTTGGGCGCGAACGATCCAAGTTTTCTGGGCCGGCGATGCGTAAGAGTTGGTTGCTGGCTGGATGTGTGTGCGCAGCTAAAATGGGTGGGCTTGAGGATGAGTGACCTGATGTCGTTGACGAAGAACTGTATGATGTGCTTCTATCTCGATGGCCTCCTGACTCGTCGTTGGTGCCAGGACTGTACAGGTACAGGTGCGATGAGTTTGGCTTGATTCCAATCGATGATGTGGTCATGTTCGTGGGAATGTTTGATGATTGCTGACTTGCCAAGATTTGTACCTTAAACTCATCGGTTTTCAGATAAACCTTAAAATGGGATCAAATTGGTTTTATGCGTCAGTCCTTAAATCCTAAACGTTTTCTTCCACGACAGCTGAAATTGTGTTTATACCGGTTTGAATTGTTGTGTATATACAGTACATAAGACCTCCCTTTGAATATGCATCTCCTTTTTAGTTCTCCTGACTAAAAAACTATGGAACAACTTGAACATTTGGCTGCAACAACAACTTAAAGTCACCTGGAAATATAATTTTTTTTGTTTCAAACATTAGAGTATATGTTTCTTTTAAATTTTAGTACATTGCATTACAAACAGCACTTTATGCATCTGGTCAAGCACACAAAATTATGCAAAAAAACAAAAATCACATGTTTGTTATTTTTCGATGTTGGGATACATCAAGTGCAGGAAATACTAGTCTTCGACAATAATTACCAAATGTGTTCAGTTTAAAAAATAATTGCTTTTTTGTAGACCATGGATGTTATATCTCCATGGTTAGACCATGGCTGAAGAAATATGAGGTAGACTGGTTCATCACAACCTGTACACCATTGTGTGAAGCGATAGTAGAAGAAAAGCAGGTTGTGTGGTCCCCATTTATTTCTCCTCCATGCCACAACTATTTTCATTCCACATACCACCAGTGGCCCAAGGTCCCTTGCGGTCATCGCTAAAGCTCGTGCATGCGCGAGAGTATTTTTCGGACAAAAACACGCCCATTTTATGTTAAACTGCCCACGTTCGTCCTGGAAGAAAAAAATACGCGTCCGGTCCGACGACTTTTTCAGCGCTGTGCAGCAAACACTTCGAGCCGTCGTGCTTCGAGAATCCGGAATACAATACTATGGTGGCCCTGACGGGACACAGCCAGTCGTGAATATTTTTGCGACGTCGTGAATTTATTAACGACAAGTCGCGAATAGTTTTGCAACGTCGTGAATATTTTTACGACTAGTCGCGAATTTTTTCACGACTAGTCGCGAACATTTTCATGACGTCGTGAATATTTCTGCGACTAGTCGCGAATATTTTTTCAGTAGCTTGAGTGTGTAATTACTGTATTCACGTTGACGGCTTAGTAAGACTAAGCTGAAAGCTGTCCCGTACGATGATGGATCCGGAGGAGAATTCCGACTCTTGCAAATCGATGGTGGGTTATTTAAACAAAACTAACGTTGACGTATGGCCCTTACGGTAGGCCTACGAGGCCTGACGTTATAGTTTTACTAGTACTTTAGTAGGAGTAGGCTATCCTATGCTAGGCAATAAACGTTGGCACTTTCACTCTTCAGATAAAACATAACGTTATATGTCACCCGAGGTAAATTTTACAAACAACCCAATGATAAGTTTAATTATAATGTGTTGACAATTTCAGCAAATAAATTTGACAATTTTTACCTGAAATGTTAGAGCAATTTGCGTTGTTATTTCCAACTTTGAAACGCGAGTTCGTTCCGTCACGGCAGGGTGCAACGCATCACGTAATCCCCCACCAAGTTTAACTGAAAGATTAATCCTTTGGCATTCAGAATTATTTGGGTTTGAAGTAATTCAACCTTGAAAACCCCCGAAATATTGATGAAAGTCAGACACTGTTTTTTCGAACTTCGATAACAATTCTACTGGATAAAACATGGGCCCCATACACATAGCTGAGTGGCTACAATCTTCATAGCTTGGCTCTCTACGCGTGCCGTATAAGAATTACACACTCAAGCTACTGAAAAAATATTTACGACTAGTCGCGAATTTATTCACGACTAGTCGCAGAATTATTCACGACGTCGTAAAAAATATTTGCAACTAGTCGTGAAAATATTCGCGACTAGTCGTGAAAATATTCGCGACGTCGCGAAAATATTCGCGACTTGTCGTGAATAAATATACGAAGTCGCGAAAATATTTGCGACTAGTCGTGAAAATATTCGCGACGTCGCGAAAATATTCGCGACTTGTCGTGAATAAATATACGACGTCGCGAAAATATTCGCGACTTGTCGTGAATAAATATACGACGTCGCGAAAATATTCACGACTGGCTGTGTCCCTTCAGGGCCACCATACAATACACTACACATTTTGAAATGATGAGAAAAGTTATTTTCTGAGACATGACGCCATCCCAACCATTTTTCCAGCTATTGGGGAAGTCGAAGAAGATACCTGAAAGACGTAACGAACCTAAAAGAGCATTTGCCTACCGTGAAAAAAAAATCAGGTATTGTTTCAACTTTGGGGGCATGTTTTTAGTTTGCGCCAAGTGTCACTTTCTTGTGTGGCACTGCATGCGGTTCATCGTGCTGGCTAATCCAAGTGGACCGTCCGCACAGCAGCCATACAGTGCGTGCAGTCTGCTCCGTGAACGTAGTTTTGTACGTGAGCATCACACCGATCAGGTATCCAGACGTAGTGTAAGGGGCCAGACTACACATTTTCTATTCAAATATCGGCCCTCGATTGACGTAACCAACAGCGCCCTCTCGGGTCGGGCTTATTTTTAAAATTGTAAATAGCATGGAAACTAATTTTTTTTAAACCTTAGTTAATTGTTTGTTCATATTCCACTCATCAAAAGACATTTTTGTGACAAAAGCTTTATTGTGACAAAATACAACTTACATGTGACTTTAAGGCTTTTCGCATTATTCTAATACACGTGGCTACTTTATAAAACTCCCTCACAAATGACTTGTAGTTAAATAAATATATTCATCCCATTTTCGACAGACTTGGGTGGTTGACACTCAAGTTTCGGCAAGCACCCCTCAAATCAAACAGGTTCCGAACCTGGCTCACACGTACTATAAATAGTGGAAGAGCAAATCACCCCACTGTTTAATGCAGAACTAATAGGTACAAGAACAGTTCTATTCCCAGCTTAAAGGCACACGTTGCCTTGGATCGGTCTAGTTGGTCTTTGAAAAGCGTTTGTAACCGTTTGTTATGGGTAGAAAGATGTTTTAAATGTAGATTACAATGATCCACACAAACATGCCTCGAAATTACATGGCTTTCCTTTTACCCCGTCGACTAACACGGTCGGCCATTTATGGGGGTCAAATTGTTGACTTCCAAAAACGGCCGACCGTGTTAGTTCGCCCAGTAAAAGGAAAACCACAAAACTCTTCGTTTCAGCGTTACTCGCAATTTTTACTGAATTAAAATACTGTAGCTCATGAGACAATTCAACGCCATCGGGTAATAAACAAATAAAATTTAAGTTTAATAATTGAAGAGGAAAACAAAAATGACTCCTGAATCAGTCCACAGGATGTTTTTTTAACAATCTATACATCATCTCGTCGGACAGGTATTCAAAAACTTAACAAATGCTCCACATCACAGAGTTTGACTCCGTTTCACTGTGTAGGCTGATTCCCAGCATTCATCCTTATACACAGGCGACTTGATCGGTCCTGAACTTCTGATGCTTCAAGTTGGTACGCCGCATTATTCATAAGGAAGCAGAAGCCCTGTAAGTGCTAATGGCATGAACCAATTGTATACATTTTCTTCCTTCTTATCTTGTTTTTGTTTTCGTTGTTATTTGTGGTAGGTGTGGCGGTTTCAACTTTCCGCCGTGTTCAGTTTTCCGAATGACCAAATACGGTAACATTACGTCATGCGATGCCTGCGCACAGCAAGCGAAAGTAGTAAATTTGTAGTGTCGTATTGAGTCATCCGTGTTACTCTCCGGTAGCTGTCATGGCGGCGTCCACGAGTACAACGAGCGGCGAACGCGTGGATCGTATGAGAGAATTTGGTGTGAAGACCAAGCAAATTATCCTGTATTTAACCAGTGGCAGTGTGACCTGCTTAAAGTTGTACACATGAATACGTGTAAAGATGGGACAAGAGAATGTGACTAAACAGAAAAGAATCGTAATAAATAGAAACAATTTGGGGTCACTGAGAGAACTACAGTACTCGCCAGGAAACTCGCGGCGGTATAATTGTCTGACTACGTCACCCGGACAACTGAGCACGCCGGAAAGCCAAAACCGTTCGAACAACGTGCTGAAATATCCGGCTACGTCACCCGGAAAACTGAACACGGCGGAAGACTGAAACCGCCACACCGGGTTTAGGGCATAAATTAGTTGGTTGCTGTTCACTCAATAGATCCGCAGCTAGCATTGGTCTTGTTCTCGCTTTGTTAGTTGTTCATATATGAAAAACAACAGGATTGAAATCAGCATGACTTGATCGGTCCTGAACTTCTGATGCTTCAAGTTGGTACGCCGCACTATATACGGAAGCAGAAGCCCTATGAGGGCGTATGGCATGAACCAATTGTAATCATTTTCTTCGTTCTTATCTTGTTTTCGTTGTTATTTGGGGCCGGGTTTAGTTAGTTGGTTGCTGTCCAATCCATAGATCCGCAGCTAGCATTTGTCTTGTTCTCGCTTTGTTATTTGTTCATATATGAAAAACAACAGCATCGAAATCAGCATGATGCCACTGTACATAATGAGAGCCGCTTGAAAACTTCCTGTCCATTCGTAAATCAACCCTGAAAGCAAACAACGGAAAAACATGACATAGTTTTCATTTAATTGTGTGTTTTATTGTGATAGTCAAGTTTCAGTTCCCGTCAGTGTGTTTTTCGCCCACTGTAAGGTGGTCTATAATGAGTCCCCATGACTCAGAATTGTATTACTTTGTTGCTTTCGGGAGGGAAAAGCGTCATGGTCAAGGTTGCAGAACTGGCAAAAAGAAGGTGGCAGGTTTGATACCAGTTTAGCTAACCGCTGATTTCACAATGACTAGAATAAGTATTGTCTCTTGTAAGTTAATCAAATCAACATGTACTTGGTTGTATAATTCATAATCATAATCGAAGTCATTGAGATGGGTTAGATATTACATTTCGAAATAAAACAAAAAAGATTTAAAACTATGTCACACGTGCTTAATAACACCAACCTGTTAGCAATCCACCTCCCATCCCACAAAATCCACCTATAAGTGCCTGCCAGCACACCACAGCTACGAGCCGATCAACGGACGTCAAAAACCGTACAAGGACGTCATGTGACTGCGATGTAATGCCTTGTCCTAGTCCAATGAAACCCGTAACGATCATCTGCACATGGAACGGTACCGTGAAAGCTTCGGTGAGGTACGAGGCAGTCATGAGGACGCAGCCAAGATAAACCCATGTGCATGTATGAAGCTTGAACCGGGTGCGATCCGACAAAGGAGCTGCGAACTTGCCGATGAAGTATCCAATCCCGAATGATGTTGGTAACAGTGAAGCTTGGTTACTGCTCAGCCCCTGGAATATACCGTGTGACACCATGTACACTATCCACCCACTGAAGCAGACATCATAGCAGCTCATTGCCGCGGTAAGAAATATAAATCTTGTGTTTGCCAGTAATTTAAAGTCCATGGATATAAAGAGACGCTGGATGTTCCCCTTTATCGTCAACCATTTTCCATGATGAGATTTGGAAGAAGGAATGTCGTCTCCCTCCGTTGAAATGTCGTCTCCCTCCGCTGCATCGTCTGTTACCTTTTGGTACTGTTCAGTATCTGTTGGTGATGCTACTGCAGGAGCTTTTAGCAATGCACCGCACACAACAAGGTTGGAAGTAATACCACCCATTATCAGCATGGTTCCTCGCCAGCCGTATGTATCCAGAAGTATCTGTGTCAGGGGACCATACACGATCATCGAGATTGGTATACTTGATAATGCTATTGCAATAGCAACGGAATAGTTATCACTGAAGTAGCACCCCAGAAAACCAAAGAAGGGGAAAATACTCGAAGCTTTACCAAGACCTGCAAAGAAAAACATTTATCAGATCGATTAGCTAAAAGTGTCATTGAAAACTAACGATTTATAGAAGATGAGGAAATCGCGATCTGATTGCATTGGAAATTGGCGTTTTCTGGTGTTGCTGCTTCTGCTGTTAATGCGATTGCTTCTGCTGCTACTGTTGTGCTGCTGGTTTCGTTGCTGCTGTTGCTGTTGCTGCTATTTTTGCTCCTGCTGACACTGCTGCTCCTTGTGCTGTTGCTGATGTTGCTGCTTTTTTTTTTCTAAAAACATGACACTTGAACCAGTCTACAAAATGGATTTTTACAATCAATGCATCCTCTCAAATGAAATCAAAAACTAACCAAAGCTCCACAGTGTTTGCCTCCATTTTACCGCATTTTACCTATGCCGTAGCTGTTTTTTTTTAAACAAACAGAATAATTAAACGGAAACGATGGCGAACAATGTACTGCGCATGAACATTAAGAGATGGTTTAAATGTAAATCTTAGAGAGAAAGGTGGTAACAACACAATTGGAACCTCAAATCTTCCACCGGCCCTTTGGAATTCGAATGAAATATTAAAACAAATCGTCAGCATGAGTTAAATCATGTATTCTTACCAGAAAGAATGACAATGGAAAGTGTTAACTGTAACACTGTAGTCGACTGCGAGCCGATGATGAAGCCAGCCGACCCCATTACTCCACCGACGATAACAACGCAGCGTCTGCTGCTAACAAGACGATCAATGCTGGCAACAAAAGGACCTGCATCCAAATAGAAATGCACCAAAACATCTGAGGGTATGTTAGACCCGAACCGGTTTAACTTCTACGAGCAGCAGGGGGTGGTCGTAAAAATAATAATAAACTTGCGTTCAGACAGCACTGAGTTAAACCCGATCCGGTTTATCTTTGGTTTTAAGAGGTCAAAGCAAACGCGACCCCGTTACTCTAACATCCTGTTTATTGGCCTGTTCATTGGTCACCGTGTGTTTACATAATGATTACGGAGGTCAATGGGTCGTCTGTCGTGGTATTTTGTATTCTGTTCACACACTGTGTTAAAAGATAAACCCGACGGTCTAAAGATTAAGCCCTCCCTGGACGGTTTATCTTTTGTGGGTTGAACTCGATTCGGACTAACTTTAGAACCGTTCAGACACACATAGTTGAACTCGATCGGGTGTAACCATGAGTTAAACCAACTTTCCGAACGACCCGCAAAACCGCAGAGTAACAAAAACAGCAGGATTAGATCTCTTTGTACAGAAGGTGTGGTACCGCCAGACTGCCTTCGTGTAAAGTTGAATCATTGGAGACTAGAACTGCGAATATACACGTTTTCATTTACCGTATTGTGGTGTTTCACGGAAACATCATGGCATATTTTTACATTTTGTGACTCTCCGGTCACTAGCGGTGGTTCAAAATTTGGGTATCAGCACACGAGGGTGGTTGGTATTCAATTGTGTTTTTCGATTTGGTGGGCACAAGTGTACACAATTTTTATCAAGTCTCCAAAAAAGTTGTTTTTTTCTGTATAATATCCATACGACATACGACACCATAGTTGAGTGAATAACCAAGTGCGCACGCGCAAACTCACATACGAAGGTATGTGGGTGATTACGAGGTGTCGTTAAACGACCGCGGTACCGAGGGTTCAACTTTTGAAGTCCCATCGTTCAAGCTCCTTCTCTTCAAGTGCGAGTACGACAACTGGCGTGTACTGACACAACATTGGTTAAATTGTTAAGCACAACAACTTATTACGAGTCAGTCCTCGATTATACAGTAGCCTACGTTTGTTAGTAATCCAAACAACTTTGTTGTTTACCTACATTTTCTAGAACACTCATCACTTCCAAACTGAACTTGACAAACTGAACTGAGTCTTTGTGTGCATGCCCTTGGGAATAATAATTTACGTGTCAATATAACACTCTAATTGAACATGGAAATTGAAGTGCAAACAGTGCAGGCTCCCCTGACAACTTTATTTTTCGAACCGTGTTGAACGTTAACTGCATTGCTTAGGTGATTTCCATAGGAAAACTAAAGGAATCTTTTTATATCAATGACCACAAGTGATCGCTTTAGTTGGGTTTTTCTCTATTCTTATTTGGGCCTTTCTATAGTTGTTTCCCCCCGGTTTAAAGCAGAGAAAACTACTAAGCCTATAAAAAGAAACCTGTTGGGCTCTCTAAACCGAACAAATTTCTTCTGAACTAGAACATTAACCCCGTAAAGGCTGAGGACCCCCATGGCTGAGGTCTTTCCTTTGATATTTTTCCCGGGTATTTTCAATACGTAAGGTATGGGCTTGTATGGGATTGTCCGTAAGTGTTTCTCTATACCCATTTAGTCGTTTGCATATTTAACCAATGTGAATGCCCACATTTTCCTCACATGAGACCGGTGTTGGCCTTTGCATTAATCTGTCCAATCATGCATATTCTACCCACATTGGATTGCCCACATTTTCCTCATATGGGATTACCCACATTTTCCCCATATGGGACACTGCATACTTGGCCCATATTGGATTGCCCACATTTTTCCCAGAAGAGGCCCATACAAAGCCACTGCATAATCTGCCCAAATGGGATTGCCCAAATTTTCCCAATATGATGCCCATACTTGCCCTTACATATTCTGCCTATATTTTTCTTATGTAATACAGATGGGATACTGCATATTTTGCCTGTTAGGGCCGACTATGGGAATATTCCCTACAGCCCACACCACGTAAGGGCCATTTGCACCACTTGGCCCCGGCCCATTATGATCTTTATATTTCCCATACGGGCCCCATATGGGCCTGCTTCATGAGTAAGGTGAATGTTATGCAGTACAAGGTCTGTAAGTTTCTTACCGGAGAGGAGACTCATTGAGTTATACAGAACGGCAATCCAACCAATTATCCACACGTCACTATTGAAGTCATTCTGCATGGCTAGGAGGAGAACACCCAAAGCCTTCAGATTTCCGAACGTTATGAAAAGGGTGGCAAATGTTGCGCCCACAACGACCCACCCCCAAGGGTCCCTGTCCTGGTGATGAACTGTTCTTCGTTGAGAAGCCATAGAGAACAGCTGAGTTGCTCAATTATAAATGACACCTGTTACAACAAAATCAAAACGTAAGAATTGCAATAGCTTGTACGTGATTTGAGGTATCAATGTGGTTTGCGGTAACACCATGTGTGTATCCGTGTAGCCCTTTTGTTTGATATTTAAAGGAACACGTTGCCTTGGATCGGACGAGTTGGTCTATAAAAAGCGTTTGTAACCGTTTGTTATTAAATGCATGGTAGAAAGATGTTTCCAAAGTAGAATACAAAATTTTCCTCTAAATTGCTCGGTTTTCCTTTTACTTTGCGAACTAACACGGTCGGCCATTTATGGGAGTCAAAAATTTGACACCCGTAACTGGCCGACCGTGTTACTCGACGAGGTAAATAGAAAACCGTGCAATTTCGAGGCAAATTTGTGTGGATCATTGTATTCTACTTTTAAAACATCTTTCTAACCATATGCATTTTATAACAAATAAATAATAATTATAGCTTTTTCTGAACCAACTCGTCCGATCCAAGGCAACGTGTTCCTTTAAGAACACGCACTCAAAATATAACTTGCTGGGTAGATTAGCTTGCTTGTACATGATACTTACTAAAACACAAACAAATAATGCGCTTACCAGAATAAGAGCTAGAGAAACTACCGTGTCGTGTACCATTTGTTCCCAAAAGTTCTGCTTACTGTTGCTACACACTGTTTTAAACACTTGAAGAGCTGACATAATAATAGTATTGCCTGTTGCACCATGGTTGCACTTACCACAATAGAAACAAGCCCTTCGCTGTACATAATATTGGCTGTCCGTGTTTCGTTTGTGTTATATTAATGTGACCCCATTGATTGTCATTCAACCAATAATGATAACAGTACATCAGAACTAAAGGTCGGTGTACCTATTTGATTAAAAACGTCAACCAATAACTTACCTGCCTGCTGGAATACACAAATAGTTAGGGCTAATACGCCAGTTGTGTGCTAATATAACTTCCTTGTCGTGCGTGTTAATGTACAACTGACAGGTTAGACTTTTAGCAAGCGTTACGGTGAACGCATTCAGCCATTGTCGGTGCTTATGCATGGTTGCGCCACCCAAAACTCCTGTTCCGAATGATTGCTCTTAGGAACCATTTACGTGTGAATTGGACATGGAAATCGAATTGCAAACAGTGCGGGTTCCCTTCCCTTTCGAACAGCTTTGAATGTAAAGGTCAGAGTTAGAGTTTTTGATAAATTTCTACGCATAAATGTCTTACCGGAAAGGAGACTCATTGAGTTATACAGAACGGCCATCCAACCAATTATCCACACGTCACTTTTAAATAAATGTGCGTAGTTATGGGCGTAGCAATTTAAATAATTGGGCCTAGTTAAGTATACATTTTCCCATGCACATGCGTACTTCGACGTAATATAGTTGTGGAAATACACTCGATCGTAACATGTGCTTTTATATGTGCTTTTGGGTTGTTCTTGCAATGACTTTTCAAATAATTACGTATTCATATATATATATTTATATATTTTTTAAACGAACTATTTTTACTGGTAAATGTACTTTCGGCCTGCCTGGCTGCCAGTGCAGTTAATAATTAAAATCAGGACTGCAAACACAACATCTTCTTTCAAAACTGTCCTCAAAACCCACCTCTTTGCAGTTAAACAATGACCAGCGACTCTCTACAAACTTTTTCTGTTCCTTTCTTTTGAACTGTTTATTTTGTATCCTGAGCGAGCGCCATGAGCGCCTTTTTGTGGCGGAAACCGGCGCTATACAAGACTCCATTATTATTATTACTATTACTATTACTATTACTATTACTAGCAGCAGCAGCAGCAGCAGCAGCAGCAGCAGCAGCAGCAGCAGCAGCAGCAGCGTGCATACATGCATACACGTATACATGTTACATGTACAATGTGCATGTATATTTAGTACCATGTACCATGTACAACTGCGTAATTTTAGTACAACTTGTACTCTACCTTTTGTCCATAAATGCGTCGCGCTTGCTGCCATTGCCAATTCTTGATTGCCCGATAAAATATGGTTGGGAGTGGGAGGGAGGGCAGTTAAGAAAATAGACTAGCTGACGGTCATTATGAACGGTTGTGGTCCTAAATGTTTTTGATGAAAATTAGTACACTGCATTACAAACAGCACTTTATGCATCTGGCCAAGCACACAAAATTATGCAAGAAAAAATAATTCACATGTTTGTTATTTTTCGATGTTGGGATCAAGTGAAAATACTGGTCTTCGACAGTAATTACTAAATGTGTCCAGTTTAAAAATAATTGCTTTCTTGTAGACCATGGATGGTATATCACCGTGGTTAGACCATGGATGAAGAAATACGAGGTAGATTGGTTCATCACAACCTGTACACCCGCATGTGGAGCGATAGTAAATGAAAAGCAGGTTGTGTCGTCCCCATTTATTTCTCCTCCAAAAAACACGCCCATTTTATGTTAATTGCCCACGTTCGTCCTGGGGAAAAAAAGGTCTGGTCCGTGCAGCAAACAGTTCGAGCCGTCGTGCCTCGAGAATCCGGAATACATACACTACACATTTTGACATGATGAGATAATTTATTTTCTAAAACATGACGCCATCCCAACCATGTTTCCAGCTAGTGGGGAAGTCGAAGAAGATACCTGAAAGACGTAACGAACCTAACAGAGCATTTGCCTACCGTGAACAAAAATCAGATATTGTTTAAACTTTGAGGGCATGAGGGCAAGTGTACTTTTTTTTGTGTTGGCACTGCATGCGGTTCATCGTGCTGGTTAATCCAAGTGGACCGTCCGCACAGCAGCCATACAGTGCGTGCAGTCTGCTCCGTGAACGTAGTTTTGTACGTGAGCATCATACCGATCAGGTATCCAGACGTAGTGTACGGGACTAGTCTGGTTCCCAGACCCAAAAATCCCCGACTAGGCTCTGTCGAATTTAGGGTCCGGTATCATCCAAAATCACGTGACCAAAAAGCAGGAATTCCTCCTTTTTCGAAGTTATCCGAAATGTTCCGAACGTGTTGTCGTCAACATTCGGACAGTATCGTTGATGGTCGGTATTGAATCAAAATGTCAGTCCTGTCGGCCGTAGATCCAGGAGTTTTTGTGCCAGCTATTGCTATTTAAAGTCACCTGGAAGTGGTATTTTTTTAAATAAAGCTTTTGTCACTAAAATATGTGTTTTTATGAGAGGAATGTGAATAAAAAGTTTACTAAGGTTTAAAAATATTAATCTTGATTGTATTTACAAATTTACGAGTAGGCCCCGACCCGAGAGGGCGCTGTTCGTGACGTAATTCAAGGCGCGATATTTGAAGAGAAAATTTGTAGTCAGGCCCCCGTACATTACGTCTGGGAACATGGCACTATGGCTGCTGTATAATGTGCGGACGGTCACATAGGACCTGCACGCACGGTGAATCGCATGCGGTACCAACAAAAAATCATGTCACTTGGCAAAAAAAGCTAAAAACATACCCTCAAAGTTCAAACTTACCCGAATTTTTTCACGTTTAGCAAATGCTCCTCTGGGTTCGTCACGTCTTTCAGATACCTTCTTCGACTTCCCACTAGCTGGAAAAATTGTTGGGACGGCGTCGTGTTTAAGAATGGCTCTTCTCGTCATGTCAAATGAGTGGTGTATCCCGGATTCGAAGCACGACGACTCGTAGTGTTCGCTGCATGGCGCTGCAGACGTCGGACCGGACCACTTTGCTCTAGTTAATCTGACTTTCGCAGCCCACAACCGCCTACACTTGGGATCTGCAGGAAACAGATGAAGACTGACCCCATCTTTAGTTGTTTTGCTGCATCCAGCAGCAATACACCTGGTCGGCATTGCCGGAAAAATGCCAGAAAAAAACCCTTTTCGCAGCGTACAAACTCACGTCTTAGAATTACATTTTTGCACGTGTGCCTACATAAAGCGTTTGCAAAGCGATGCGCCATGTTCAAAATAAAAACCATGGAAATCGCTCCGGGATCTGGTAAGTTTTTGTCCTTTTTCTTCAAAAATATTTTCTCAAAGGTGTTTTGACTTGAGTGATTTTTGAAAGTGGTAAAAATGGGGCAAATCTGGTGACTAGCTCAGCTGTCGAAATTATACGTGTTGAACCAGATTGTCATTTGCCGATCAAAAGAATCTCCTCCGGCCTTGCGGCCGTCGGGAGGAGGGTTACGTTATTATCGCAACTAGTGCAGACATGGTTTCCCTGGAGATGACCCCCGACCCTGACAAGTTGCGTCATGCGCTATTTTTAACCGTGGGTGATACCTGACCTAAGATTTTTAACGAGAGACGTCAAGGAATCTTTGGTCAGGGGACCAGACTAGTACGGGGCCAGACTACACATTTGCTATTCAAATATCGGTCCTCGATTGACGTAACCAACAGCGCCCTCTCGGGTCGGGCTTATTTTTTAATTTGTAAATAACATGGAAACTAATTTTTGTTAAACCTTAGTTAATTGTTTATTAATATTCCACTCATCAAAAGACATTTTTGTGACAAAGCTTTATTTTGGCAAAATACCACTTACAGGTGACTTTCGCATTATTCTAATACTCGTGGCTACTTTATAAAACTCCCTCACAAATGACTTGTAGTTAAATAAATATATTCATCCCATTTTCGACAGACTTGGGTGGTTGACACTCAAGTTTCGGCAAGCACCCCTCAAATCAAACAGGTTCCGAACCTGGCTCACACGTACTCTAAATAGTGGAAGAGCAAATCACCCCAATGTTTAGTGCAGAACTAATAGGTACAAGAACAGTTCTATTCCCAGCTTAAATGAACACGTTGCCTTGGACCGGTCGAGTTGGTCTTTGAAAAGCGTTTGTAACCGTTTGTTATTAAATGCATATGGGTAGAAAGATATTTTAAATGTAGAATACAATGATCCACACAAACATGCCTCGAAATAACATGGTTTTCCTTTTACCCCGTCGACTAACACGGTCAGCCATTTATGGGAGTCAAATTGTTGACTTCCTTAAATGGCCGACCGTGTTAGTTCGCCCAGTAAAAGGAAAACCACAACAGTATTCGTTTCAGCGTTACTCACATTTTTTACTGAATTTAAATACTGCAGCTCATGGGACAGTTCAATGCCATCAGCTATAAATAAATACACATCCAAGTTTAATAATTGAAGAGGAAAACAAAAATGACTCCTGAACCAGTCCACAGAATGGTTTTTTTTTTTTTTACAATTTATACATCATCTCGTCGGACAGGTATTCAAAAACTAAACAAATGCTCCACATCACAGAGTTTGACTCCGTTTCACTGTATTTTCCGTAATTTCCGGTCGGACTGGAAGCCAGTGTCAATGCGGGGTACAGGAGTGGCTGATTCCCAACATTCATCTTCAGACACAAGCAACTTGATCGGTCCTGAACTTCTGATGCTTCAAGTTGGTACGCCGCACTATATACGGAAGCAGAAGCCCTATGAGTGATAATGGCATGAACCAATTGTAATCATTTTCTTCGTTCTTATCTTGTTTTCGTTGTTATTTGGGGCCGGGTTTAGTTAGTTGGTTGCTGTCCAATCCATAGATCCGCAGCTAGCATTTGTCTTGTTCTCGCTTTGTTATTAGTTCATATATGAAAAACAACAGCATCGAAATCAGCATGATGCCACTGTACATAATGAGAGCCGCTTGAAAACTTCCTGTCCATTCGTAAATCAACCCTGAAAGCAAACAACGGAAAAACATGACATAGTTTTCATTTAATTGTGTGTTTTATTGTGATAGTCAAGTTTCAGTTCCCGTCAGTGTGTTTTTCGCCCACTGTAAGGTGGTCTATAATGAGTCCCCATGACTCAGAATTGTATTACTCTGTTGCTTTCGGGAGAGAAAAGCGTCATGGTCTAGGCTGCAGAACTGGCAAAAAGAAGGTGGCAGGTTTGATACCAGTTTAGCTAACCGCTGATTTCACAATGACTAGAATAAGTATTGTCTCTTGTAAGTTAATCAAATCAACATGTACTTGGTTGTATAATTCATAATCATAATCGAAGTCATTGAGATGGGTTAGTTATTACATTTCGAAATAAAACAAAAAAGATTTAAAACTATGTCTAACGTGCTTAATAACACCAACCTGTTAGCAATCCACCTCCCATCCCACAAAATCCACCTATAAGCGCCTGCCAGCACAGCACAGCTACGAGCCGATCAACGGACGTCAAAAACCGTACAAGGACGTCATGTGACTGCGATGTAATGCCTTGTCCTATTCCAATGAAACCCGTAACGATCATCTGCACATGGAACGGTACCATGAAAGCTTCGGTGAGGTACGAGGCACTCATGAGGACGCAGCCAAGATAAACCCATGTGCATGTATGAAGCTTGAACCGGGTGCGATCCAACAAAGGAGCTGCGAACTTGCCGATGAAGTATCCAATCCCGAATGATGTTGGTAACAGTGAAGCTTGGTTACTGCTCAGCCCCTGGAATATACCGTGTGACACCATGTACACTATCCACCCATTGAAGCAGAAATCATAGCAGCTCATTGCCGCAGTAAGAAACATGAATCTTGTGTTTGCCAGTAATTTAAAGTCCATGGAGATAAAGATACGCTGGATGTTCTCCTTTATCGTCAAACACTTTCCATGGTGAGATTTAGCACAAGGAATGTCGTCTCCCTCCGTTGAAGTGTCATCTCCCTTCGCTGCATCGTTTGGTACCTGTTGGTACTGTTCTGTACATGTTTGCGATGCTACTGCAGGAGTTTTAAGCAATGCACCACAAACTACAAGGTTGGAAGTAATACCACCCATTATCAGCATGGTTCCACGCCAGCCGTATGTATCCAGAAGTATTTGTGTCAGGGGACCATACACGATCATCGAGATTGGTATACTTGATCCTACTAACGCAATTGCATCGGAATAGTTGTCACTGAAGCAGGACGCCAGAGCACCATTGCAGGGGAAAATACTCAAAGCTTTACCTATACCTGCAAAGAAAAAGAACAGATGAGACATTAGCTAAAAGTCTGATTGAAAACTAACGATTTGTAGAAGATGAGGAAATCGATAAACCGACCCCAACCAACTATTTCATCGCGATCTGATTCCTTTGGAAATTGGCGATTTTTGGTGCTTGCTGCTTCTAGTGTTAAAGTGATTGCTTCTGCTGTTGTTTGTGTCGTTGCTGCTGTTGATGTTGCTGCTATTACTGCTGCTGCTGACACTGCTGCTCATTCTGCTTTATATACTGATATTGCCGTTTTTGTCTAAAAAGAATGGATTGTTTACAATCAATGCATCATCGCAAATGAAATCAAAATCTCACCCCTTTATTTTTTTATATTTTTTTATGTGTCATTGGCATTTTTTGCTTGTTTTTTATTTCTGAGTTGCCTTGCTTGGCTTGATGGTGGGTAATACTCTGGAGGGTTTGTTTTGTCATGTTAATTTTCGATTGTTGTCTTGAACCAAAAGGTCAGCCACTTTGTAAGTGATTTTCTCTCGCTATTGGCTTTCCCTGCCAGGGTTCTTGTCTTTTGTTTTGTCTCCAGTGTTTTGTGTTCTACCCCCACTGGAGGCGTTTCCTACACAATCTTGATATCTTCCCGCGGCCAGGCCAGGTTTCGCAGTAATTTGCTAGTGTTTTTACATAATGTATTTTTTATTAACCATTATAGCTTGTTCTTGTAATTCTTTGATGGGCAATTTGTTTAATACTTGTGTTTGTTCATGTTTGCTGGCAAACCAAATGAAATGAAATTAAATTAAAAAAACAAACGCTCCACGGTGTTCGACTCCATTTAACTGCATTTTACCGATGGTAATGCCGCAGCTGTTGTTATTTGATTCAAACAGAATACTTGACACTAGAAACTGGACACTATTGGTAATTGTCAAAGACAAGATTTCTCACTTGGTGTATCTCAACATATGCAGAAAATAACAAACCTGTGAAAATTTGAGCTCAATCGGTCATCGAAGTTGCGAGATAATAATGAAAGAGAAAAATACCCTTGTCACACAAAGTTGTGTGCATTTATATGGTTGATTTCGAGACCTCAACTTCTCAGTCTGAGGTCTCGAAATCAAATTCGTGGAATATTACTTTTTTGAGTAATTACCAATAGTGTCCACTACCTTTAAACGTAAACGATGGACAACAGTGGCTGCGCATGAACATTAACAGATGCTTTAAATGTAAACCTTAAACAGGAAGATGGTGACAACACAATTGGAACCTCAAATCTTCCCCAGCCCTTTGGTATTTAAATGAAATATTGAAACAAATCATCAGAATGAGTTAAGTCACGTATATTCCTACCTGATAGAATGGCAATAGAAAGTGTTAACTGTAACACTGTAGTCGACTGCGAGCCGATGATGAATCCAGCGGACCCCATTACTCCACCGACGATAACAACGCTGCGTCTGCTGCTAACAAGACGATCAATGCTGGCGACAATAGGACCTGCATCCAAATAGTTATGAACCCATTTAATATATTAAAAGCATTTGATCAAGTTATTTTCACTAGACAAGTACGACGATTTGCGTGTACAGAAACAACTCTGGTAACATTGTCAAGCGCAACAACATATTGCGAGTCGGTCTTCGGTTATACAGTGACTTATACGTTTGTTCGTAATCCACAAAACTTTGTTGTTAACATTCAGTTTTTAGAACACTTATCAGAACCAAACTTAACTTGACATACTGAACTGAGTCTTTGCATTCATGCCCCTGGGAATAAAAATTTACATGTTAATAAACACTCTAATTGAACATGGTAATTGAACATGGAAACAGTGTGGGCTCCCCTGACAAGTTTATTTTTCAAACCGTGTTGAACAATAACTTTATTGCTTAGGTGATTTCCCTAGAAAACCAGACGAACCTTTTAATGTCAATAACCACAATGATTGTTTTATTTGGGGTTTTCTCTATTCTTATTTGGGCCTTTCTATAGTTTTTTCACCCAGGTTTTTACTTGAACATTGAATATTAACCCCGTAAAGTCGAGGTCCCCAATGGCTGGAGTCTTTTTCCAACACGTTAGGTATGGGTTTGTATGAGAGTGTCCGTAAGTGTTTCTCTACACACATTTAGTCGTTCGTATATTCAACCAATGTTAAAGGAACACGTTGCCTTGGATCGGTCGAGTTGGTCTTTGAAAAGCGTATGTAACCAATTGTTATAGAATGCATATGATTAGAGAGATATTTTAAAACAAGAATATAATTATCCACACTCGAAATTGCGTTGTATCACTCGAAATTGCGTTGTTTTCCTTTTATCTCGTCGACAAACACGGTCGGCCATTTATGGGAGGACTCCCATAAATGGCCGACTGTGTTAGTTCGCAAAGTAAAAGAAAAACCACGCAATTTCGAGGCAAATGTGTGTGGATCATTGTATTCTACTTTTTAAACATCTTTCTAACCATATGTATTTTGTAACAAACGGTTACAAACGCTTTTCAAAGACCAACTCGACCGATCCAAGGCAACGTGTTCCTTTAATGCCCACATTTTCCTCACATGATACTGGTGTTGGGCCTTTGCTTTAACCTGTCCAATCATGGGCGTACCCATGATGGTGCCCGTATGGGGCACTGCGCGTGGGATTGCCCACATTTTCCCCATATGGGATAACCGACATTTTCCCCATATGGGATTGCCCACATTTTCCCCATATGGGATTGCCCACATTTTCCCCATATGGGATTGCCCACATTTTCCCCATATGGGATTGCCCACATTTTCCCCATATGGGATTGCCCACATTTTCCTCATATGGGATTGCCCACATTTTCCCCATATGGGATAACCGACATTTTTCCAATATTATAGGACACTGCATACTTGGCCCATATGGGATTGCCCTAGTTTTCCCCCAGAAGAAGCCCAAACCAGCTACTGCATAGTCTACCCATATGGGATTCACTTTCCTCATATTATGATGCCCATATACTTGCCCTTACATATTCTGCATATTTTTTCCTAATGTAATACAGATGGGATACGGCATAGTTTGCCCATTAAGACTCACTAATATTCCCTGTAGCCCACACCACGTAAGGGCCCATATTTGCACCACTTGGCCCCGGTCGAAATGGCTCTTATATTTCCCAATACGGGCCCCATATGGGCCTGCTTCATGAGTAAGGTGAATGTTATGCTGTACTTTTGAATCCATGTACTGTTATGGATAAAAGTCTGTAAGTTTCTTACCAGAGAGGTAACTCATTGAGTTGTATAGAACGGCAATCCAACCAATTATCCACACGTCACTTTTGAAGTCATTCTGCATAGCTAGGAGCAGGACACCCAGAGCCTTTAGATTTCCGTATGTGATCAATAAGACGACAAATGTTGCGCCCACAACGACCCAACCCCAAGGGTCCTCGTCCTGGTTATGAACTGGTCTTCGTTGAGATGCCATACCGCACACCCGAGTTGCTCAATTATAAATGACACCTGTTACAACAAAATCAAAACGTTAGAATTGCAATAGCTTGTATGTGATTTGAGGCATGTGATATGAGGTATCACTGTGAATTGCGGTAACACCATGTGTGTATCTGAAGTAGCCCTTTAGTTTCTTTGATATTTAAAACCTCAAAATATCTACTTGCTGAGTCTTGCTTGTACATGATACTTACTGAAACACGAAACAATAATGCGCTTACCAGAATTAGAGTTAGAGAAACTACCGTGTCGTGGTCCATTTGTTCACAGGATTGCTGCTTACTGTTGCGTCACATTGTTTTTAACGCTTGAAGAGCTGACAAAATTATAAGTATTGCCTGTTGCACCATGGTTGCACTTACCACAGTAGAAACAAGCCCATCGCTGTACATATTATATTTGTTGACCGTTTTTCGTTTGTGTTATATGTGACCTCATATAGATTGTCTTTCAACCAATAATGATAACAGTATATTAGAACTAAAGGTCGGTGTACCTATTTAATTAAAAACGTCAACCAATAACCTACCTGCCTGCTGGAATACAAAGACAATACTTCAGATCAAAGCTAAAGGGTTGTGGCCTATGTTATAGGGCCGATACGCCAGTTGTGTGCTAATATAACTTCATTGTTCGTCATCTGAAGACCGCGTGACCCTGATGGCTGGCACCGACAAATAAAGTTACTCACCCAAAGCCGACGAGATCAGCCACCCATAACTGTTCCTGGGGTTGATTGCAATGGACAGTTTGAACATGTAGCTAATTTGATAAATAATCATTTTATATCTATAGCTAAGGACATTGCAAGTATTGATAAATCACTATTACCTTCCTATTCACCAATGCCTTGTCCGCATGTTCAGCCAAGAGAAGTATACAAGGAAATTCGTAAGCTTCAAACTGACAAGTCTAGTATTGCTGGTGATTTATCCTCTACGTATATTGCGTGAGTTTGCTTATGAGTTGTCTTTTCCACTTTACCTTTGATCAGGCCAAAGTCCCTGAACAATGGAAACTTGCTTAAGTACCAATTCCCAAAGTAGACCGTGGGATGATCATCAAAAAGGGCTCTAGTTTTCGAGTTTTGTGGTCTACCCTCTGCAACTACCTGAATTTTTCCCCAGATGTTCTTATGGTAGTCCTGAATAACATGTGAAAGTCGTCAAGGGCAAAACTTGCACAGTAATGAGTTATTTTAATTAGAAAATAATTATAGAAAAATAGCGCCCTCTATTGGTCAAAACTGGAGAACTATGCACAAACTCTATGGGCAAATCACCAAGTGCACAAACGAATGGGGAAAATATACTGGCTTATTTATTTTGCTTTCATTTACAGGTTTTCAGCTCTTTTCTCCCAGATTAATTAATTATTTAACATCCCTGGACATCAATCATTTCCCCAATTGAGTTATTTCAATTGTTTCAAATTAATGTCACTAACAAACTTTCTGGGCCTCATTTTGGTCATTTACTAAGTTTTCAGAGCTTAGACAGGCCTTAATTAAATTGTAATCGATTGAATGAATGAACTTGACAAAAAAGGATATTGTTGACATTAAGATTTTTTTAATTTCTTCTCTTCATATCATAATGACACATTTCTAGTACAATACTCATTGTTATCATGATGAATTATGTTACTTTCTTGAAAAGGCCCTTTTAAATTCCCCAAACAATTCAATTTAAAACAATAATAAATCCGTTTATGTGCCGTATAACCTATGCCTGGCGTATCCCCAAAAAGTCTTGACGTATTCTCACGTATCCACCTGTAACATACATAACTTCATTTTAAGTTAGTGATACGCTATCAATTCATTAGTCATACGCTTTGTATACGTTCAGTACGCTATGGATGCGATTCTGGGAAGTTGGGCACTCTTGAACTTTTAAAATGCTCGAACTAGTTTCTGTAGGCCTATACGCCGGCATACGTTAAGGCGATACACCATGGTGTGACAGGGCCGTTAACAATTTCAAAGATATAAAGATTTTACAAAATTGAATGAAAATAATATAAATCTAGTTCCCAAACTGTCTTTCTGGTACCACAGTAACTGATGGGTTAATTCAATTCTCAAATATTGTTCCACATTTATTTTAAGGTTTATATTTTGGTAAGCCAAAAGCTTACTTTTTACACATTGTACTTGTGCAGAATTCTCTTCTTGTTTTTTCTACTTTTCTATTGAAAATGATGATTCAGACAACATTTTGTTTAAATTAGTTATCATCAGAATAAACATCCCCGTCCGAGTCCTTTAAAGCCACTCCGCAACTGGCACAAAAGCATAAGTCTGTGCAGGGGAAATTGATTTGTTGACAGGAACATCTGCTGTGTGATATTTTCCTTTACATACTTTCTTCTTCAATCTGCATGATACACTGTTCGGGGAGCACGTTCAGCTGAGGCGTTTCAGAATCACCAGTGTCAGAGCGTAGCAACCTTTTGATCGTGGTTCACCTTCAGTTGTCTCGTTGCTAATGGCATCACTATTCTCGCGTTCTGCAAGCGAATTATAAAAGCATACTCGATGACTGAACAGACAGTACACAAAATAAAAACAATTTGTAGGAAAAGCAAACATGTACAGTTTTGGTGAAGGTAGATCAACTCATTGTTCCTTAATTGTAGTACACATCCAATCCAAAGTTTATTTAGGCAGTATGAATTTCTCATATCCAAGTGGCATGCCCTCATACCCTAGTCAACTTGTGCCCAACTACTAAAGGTCAATCCATACAAAACGTATGATAAAGAGCACTGGAAAGCTTTTGATATAAAGAGGACATTTTTACCCAATACTTTGAACTTTTCATTATCTTGTAGCAAATTCTTGCAAAAATTTACACAGATTTTATATATAGATTTTTTTATTTAATAGGGATACTGGTCCTGTTCACAAATACCAACAGTTAACCATATATTCATTTGAGTTTTTTCTCTCGTTTTCCTGAAAACAAAAGAAAAAAAGGTTAGAAGGTTACGCACAGTATTTCTTCTGGTGGACGAGAGTAATGAACAAGTTATTTTTTTTTTACCTTCAACTTTTGTTCTTCTTTAGCTTTCTCAGATTAGTTTCTGCCTTTCTTTGTTTCTCCTACTACCTGCACGCTTCATTGTCAGCGAAAAGTGTTGATATACCACTAACCCAGAGCGGACATGTCATACTGAAAAGAAAAGAAATACAAATAAATGAGGCCCTAGTTTACTCATCTTATTTGAAAACAAAATTAGGCTTGTTCCCCTTAGTTTAAATACAAAATTTTAATTTTAATACCACATCTCAAAGAAATCTGGTTGTTTGCCTCTAGAATTTTAAGAATAAAGATGGGGATGTTATTTATTATTATTCAAGCATACTTCATCACGTGATTAGTATGGGGGTCTTGTCCCTATGTACCCTTGCCCTTCCTCCACTTCAGTGTTTTAGTTTAGTAAGTAAGGGCCAATTTAATTTTTCCTGAATCGTGTACATTTTTAATCGGCCTAGTGCATTGAATATTTAATGTTTTTTGATTTTTCATACTGTAGTCTGTACATGTAATTGTAATTACTAATTGTAACAGTGCATGTATGAATATGATGTATGTTTTTTGTTATTAATTCAAGTATTAAGTAAATAACTAAAACCGATGTGTGTCATCATCATGATTCATCACCAAAATGTGTATCCTCATCATGTGATCGTGACTCTGATTTCGTTTCATATATTTGAGAGATCGGAGCATTTCATTTTGTTTAACTTCATGACTTGACAAAAAAAAAAAAAAAAAAAAAATGATTAACTGCTTTGCTTCGAATTGAAGCACAACTTATTCTGGAAAGAAATGTTGCCTAAATACCTTCAACTTCCACTAGTACATCCACGGTACTCCAACCAGCAGCTGCCGCTGTGCTTTCTGGTGAAATTGGATCGGAAGGTCTTGTCTTTTGTAGGTCGCTGTCATGTCATCATCCATGGCGTCCAAGCATACACATTTTCACATGTCATGATGATCATGATGTTTTTCCTAACCACTGCTGGGCCAACGAACTCCTGCCAGCGATAACTATTTTCCCGAACTAGCTCGGATTAAATTTATGTTGTTTTCATGTAACATAAAACGGGCCGATCTTCGCAACTTTCTTCCCTTCACACAGGACGAAGTTTCCTGAGAAGCGTAGACGACATCTTTCTGAAATCCTTCTCGAAACCACGGCTTCGGCTCCGCATGCTAGCTTGGCCCCGCGGTTGTTTTGGCAATTGTGCGTACTTTGCGTACGCACTCAGTCAGGGCTTCAGACGAGATAAGGGAACCTGAAGCTGAATCCAACGCAGGCGCCGTCGTTTCGAAAAGGGCCACAAAACCACAGGACTTCGAAACAAGCTCTTTCATTGGTCCACACATCCGCATGCATGTCATATGCGCTATGATTGGCCGAGCTTATAAGTCATCTATTTTTTTGTTGCACGTTCAGCCATTTATTCTCGCTGTATTATTGTGCTTCATTTCGCGAATAAATCCATACTGTGCAAGTTTTGTGCTTGATGACTTTTTTTGGGTGGTAAGTTGAATTTTCTTCAAATTTTGAGACCAAATGTAAGTAGTTGTGTAGGGTAGAGCACTGAAAAGCAGAATTTGGAGCATCATCCCACGATCTAAAGCTAATCATCCGACCATTGCTGAGCTTAGACCAATTGCACTTACTAGTTGTTTTGCCAAAATTGCGGAAACCTTTGCAGCTAAATGGTTGTTGGATGACGTTGCCGGGAAAATTGATATTAACCAATTTGGCAATCAACGCAAATTATCCACTTGTCATTATTTGGTAAAATTGTTGCATCAGTTGTACGAAAATGCAGACAACCCTAAATCAATTTTCACCATTGTTTTAACGGATTTCTCTAAAGCATTTGACCGAATTGATCATAATATTGGGTTCAAAAACTGCTTCAGTTACAAGTACGGCCATGTGCCGTGTCATGATTAACGATGCTTGCGTTGATGACAACACCCCTTACTATAAATAATATGTTGATGACTTAACCTTTGTTGAAAGTCGAAATTCTGTTCAATTACCTCATATTCAACAGTATTTAGTCAATCTACAAAACTGGACTTCCGTTAGTAACATGAAGTTAAATGCAGCCAAATGTTGTACTCTGTCAATGTCTTTTGCTAGAAACTTGCAACATCATGAAATTCTGCTCATTAATGATACTCAATTAGAAAATGTGCATTATGTTAAAGTGTTGGGTGTGATTATTCAAGACAATTTAAAGTGGGACAGACATGTCAATGAGATAATAAAAAAATGTAACAGAAAGTTGTACATGTTGCGTTGTTTACGTTCTCATAATCTACCTGTGAACGATCTATTGTCAATTTACAAGGGTTATGTTAGACCTGTCCTAGACTACTGTGTTCCTTTGTTCAATGGTAATCTAACTAAAGAGCAAGTCAACAAATTGGAACGTATTCAAAAAAGGGTGTGTCGGATAATTTTTGGTAAGAACTATTCTACTTATAGTGAAGCTTTAAATGTGTGCAAACTTGAAACCCTTGAAAACCGTAAAACCGTCGAGACAAACTGTGTAGCGATTTTGCTTATTCAATCGAATCCCATCACATGTGTAGAAATTGGCTACCTCCCCATAGAAACTGTCAGATCAATTTAAGACACACCAACAAAGATGACCCACCCAGATAAAAAACAGTTCGCTTAAAACAGAGTGCAATTCCTCAAATCGTCAGTCTGTTAAATGCCTTTTTTTATAATTATGTGTGTTTATGTATGATTGTGCCTACTGGTTTTTATTTAGATGTATTTTTTTTAAAACATATTATGATGTTGACGTGTGCAATTCAGTTTTTAACTGCGAGACATGTTTTAATAAACCATTTTTGAATTGAATTGAATTGAATTGAATTGAATTGTTGTGCATGTTAATGTACAACTGACTTGTTAGAATAATTGACCGTAAACTTTAGCAAGCGTTACGGTGAACGCAAACAGCCATTGTCGGTGCTTAAGCATGGTTGCGCCACACTTGAAAACAACTCACGTCACGTAAAGTGCACTAACTATTCCGGAACAATTTTTTTTTTTGAATACTCAGAAGTTTTACAGCTTTTCACAGTAAAGACTAAAAGAGACAACATTGCCATAGACTCCTACACTTGTTACCTAGTGTAAGGGAACATGGGGTAGACTTGGTGAAGTGTACTGCACTTACTGGTCACTGACTCGAGGGTGTTCCGCCACACTGTGCTCAATTTGCAATGGGTTTTATCAGGACCTGGCACTTTCATCTCCCCCCTTAAAACAAAATAAGCTCCATGAACCACCTTCTATTTACACGTGTGTAAATTTCGAAACGTCAAAGCATCGTAACACCACCTTTTCAGGGTTTGGTTCATCCAAAATATGATATGGAAGTCAACAACTCAAACGTCTTTAGTTTGTTCTCCCCTTTCTATTTGACACTCTTTAGCACAGATTAAAATCTGTATGGTGTAGAATATTGGGCCAACACGCACTGTTGCACCACCATAAATGCAACTCCATGGTAACTTGCAACACAATGAAACGTTGCACACAGTTTGTGAAGAAGTGGCCTTGTTAGCCTAAACCAATGCTTTTGAGGAATTGTTTTCGTTGTTATTTGTTTTCGCACTACTCCGCGAGCTACCTTCCCGCTCGAGCTGTGTGTGCATTATGTATGGCATTGCTTAGTGTAAAACATGCCTGTCTTTGCATAGGCTGGAAAAAAAACCTGTTTCTTCATTCTATATAATCAAATTAAGCAACTGCACAAGTTTCTGGCCGAAAATAACATTTACATCAACACGACGTACGATTGTCGTTATCGTTAAGCTGATTTATTATACAGCTTTGATCTGTTTATCCCAGCAGGCAGGTAAGTTGGTTCATCCATGGTTCATCATACGTCTTAATGTAGTTTGTACAGTATACATCATAAATTGGTTGAATCGACGGCAATTGGGTTCATACTTCAGTGTAAACACACACACAACGGGCAGCCGTTGTGTCATGGTGTTTTATCATGGTGTTATTTCGAGTGTGGTGAGTGCAACAGGCAACATTGATGGTCAACCTGTATTGTCTTTCTTTATAAGAGACCATTCCAACTCACTGGTTTTATTTTATAAATTTTAATAAAGGTAACAATTCGTCGCTGTTACCACGAAGCGATCTGTAAACTCGTATCGTCGAAGTTAAAGGTGCCCCTCAATAAACAGGGCAATTATAAACGTTATGCATACATCATAGAGCAAGGTCCTCGCTCTATGCATACATCCAACAGTAATGGAGTCACTGGCAATGCAGTCTCCTGGCTGGTGTAAGAAAATCGTGTGACCAAAAACATTTCAGGTTGCAAGACCGAGCTTTGCCCTACGTTCATTTTAGATATACGTCTGTACCTTGCGTTGACTTGTGGGACAGACCTAAACTTCTTTCTCCCACAAAAAAAAACCTTCCAAAACAAAACATCAAACCAGCGCGAAATTCCACAGAACTGGTCAAGCCAATGAAAGTGCTTATAACATTAAACAATATTGTGTTGTTTTTCTAGTAAACTTTTATTCTGGAAAGCACATTGTTGTGTTTTGTGTTTAGATAACGCACTTCTATAGGGACTGTAGTTATGATACCACTTCTTTTTCTGTTTTGGAACAGGGGTGTCATTTATAATTGAGCAACTCGGCTGTGCGTTATGTCTTCTAAACGAAGACCAGTACATCACCAGGACAAGGATCCTTGGGGTTGGGTCGTTGTGGGCGCAACATTTGTCGCTACACTCATCACGTTCGGAAATCTGAAGGCTTTGGGTGTGCTCCTCCTAGCCATGCAGAATGACTTCGATAGTGACGTGTGGATAATTGGTTGGATGGCTGTCCTGTATAACTCAGTTAGTTACATCTCCGGTAAGACACTTACAGACCTTTATCCATATAACATTTGTATCTGGATGGCAACTTTTTTGCGAAGCAAATATAGTAATACGTGCCTTGTACATTTAAACCTGGTGTAGAAATGTGTGTGTTCATTAACATTCCGCCCATAGTGCAAGACTTGAACAGCTCTCTTTGAATTTTGGTAATTGGTTACAAGGTGTGTTTTGTCTGTGGATGCAGGTCCTTTTATTGCCGGCATAGATCGTCTCGTTAGCAGCAGACGCTGTGTTGTTATCGTCGGTGGAGTACTGGGGTCAGCTGGATTCATCATCGGCTCGCAGTCGACTACAGTGTTACAGTTAATACTTTCTCTTGTCATTCTATCAGGTAGTAATATTTATTGCTCCATGGTAATATACATTATAAACTTATACTGATGGCCACCGTCTTATAATGTTAAGGCTTCATTCTCAAAGGGCCGAGGTGAAGATTTGAGGTCCGTTTAAACCATCTTCCTGTGTTTTTTATTTTTGGTTGGTTTAAACAACAATGACAACGACACCCGCAACGACAACAGCATCAACAGTATCAGTTGTAACTAACGCCTAACCCACTTAGCAATCATGTCGCAACGAATAGAGTTGGTACGTGGTCCGATTTTTTTATCTATGAGTGGTTATTATGACAAGTGGAGCTAATATATGAGTTGTCTTCTTGTTACAGGTGCTGGTAAAGCTTTGAGTTTTTTCCCCTTCTTTGGTGTTCTGGCGTGCTACTTCAGTGATAACTATTCCGTTGCTATTGCAATAGCATCATCAAGTATACCAATCTCGATGATTGTGTATGGTCCCCTGACACAAATACTTCTGGATACATACGGCTGGCGTGGAACCATGCTAATAATGGGTGGTATTACTTCCAACCTTGTAGTTTGTGGTGCATTGCTTAAAACTCCTGCAGTAGCATCGCAAACATGTACAGAACAGTACCAAAAGGTACCAGACGATGCAGCAGACGGGGAAGACATTTCAACGGAGGGAGAAAACATTCCTTCTTCCAAATCTCACAAGGGAAAGTGCGTGACGCTGAAGGAGAACATCCAGCGTTTCCTTACATCCATGGACTTTGAAATAATGACAAACAAAAGATTCTTATTTATGACCGCGTCAATGAGCTGCGTTGACTTTTGCTTCAATGGGTGGATAGTGTACATGGTGTCACACGGTATATTCCAGGGGCTGAGCAGTAACCAAGCTTCACTGTTACCAACATCATTCGGGATTGGATACATCCTCGGCAAGTTCATGGAACCTTTGTTTGATCACACCCGATTCAAGCTTTCTACATGCACATGGGTTTATCTTGGCTGCGTCATCATGTTTGCCTCATATCTCACCGAAGCTTTCATGACAATGTTCCATGTGCAGATGATCGTCACATGTTTCATTGGAATGGGGCATGGTATTGTATCGCAGTCAAACGACGTCATTGTGCGGTTTTTAACGTCAGGTGACCGGATCGTAGCTGTGGTCTGCTGGCAGGCGCTGATAGGAGGAGTTTGTGGGATGGGAAGTGGATTGCTAACAGGTTGGTATTTTTGCGTAGTACATAGGTTTGCAACTTTTATGTGAGATATCGAAAGAGGTGTTTACTCGCCTCGAAGATTTCCTATCTCGCGAGTTCACTTACTCGCCTCTGTGACTGTGATTATGAGAATATTGCACACAGAATAATAATTCAGTTACTAAAGACGACAAAACTAATCCTAACCAGTATGTGAAATAAGTGGTTAGCTCGCACGGATTAGAACCCGTCACCTTCTATTTGCCAGTCCTGAAGCTAATTACCAGTTTATCAAGGCGACGTCTAGGAACACAGTTCGAAGTTCTGAATGATGGGGACTTTTTAACACACCCCTTACAGTGGACGAATGAACACTGATGAGAATTGACAATCACAATATTACTATAACCTATCTCATCGTTGTTTGCTTTCAGGGTTGACTTTCGAATGGACAGGAAGTTTTCAAGCGGCTCTCATTATGTACAGTGGCATCATGCTGATTTCGATCCCATTATTTATCATATATGATATAATAACAAGACAGGAACAAGACAGGGTTAAATAAAATGCCGAGGGTGGATATAAGGCGTCATTTGATGCTCTCCTTCAAGAAGACTTCTTAATTTCATCCACACGGTGAGACTTCGTAAGAAATGTAATTGTATTCAACATGAACGCACATGTAATGGACGGATTTCGGGAATGGCATCATCATTATCTTTAGCTATCTACCTAACTGATGGGACCAGTGGGATTGACAACCTTAGGCCTCTTCGCAAATACCCTTTGCGAAAGTGCTAACTGATGATTTCAGATGCTGGTCTAGGTAGCGATCAAACTTGATTCTAGCTAAACCAGCATGCACCTCAGTCCATGCCTAACGTGCGCGTACCAAGTATTTGGGATAGGCATCACGCCCTCTATCGGATGTGAGTAAACTGGTCCCTAGCCTGGGGCTAGACTGGGCCCCTGTCTTTATCCGCAAGGATAAAGACAGGTACCAGCTATTCAGATCCAGTGATTCTATTGGGTATAATGATACCATTGGATAAATGCAGTGACTGAAAGCTACCGTAGCTGGGTTTGTTTTGATTGGTCTGAGGTCACCTCGGTTGGCCAATCAAAACGCAGATATGGAAAGCTTACTTTCGGTCGTCCGCACGTGTGTGTCCACGTGTGTGGTAGTATGTATACAGTACATGCATGGTGGATACGGTACTTGCTTGGTAATGTTGGTGTAGAATTTGTGCGTATGAGAGGTCAAAGGTCAAACCACACACCGGTTTTTGGCCGGTCTCTGGCGTTATTCACGAGCCTCGAAGAATGTCGTCAGACGTTCAGGCTAGCCTGGGATGCGTTTTGGCGGCGGTAACCAAAAACTGTTTCGGTTGTTGGTCGTTGGTTCTGCTCTTCAGACTGAACGATAACCGAGTTGTGAGCTCGGTTACCGTTTTGGTTTATGACGTCAGAAACAATTATTGGTTACAGCCGCCAAAACGCACCACTGAACGTCTGACGTCATTCTTCGAGCCTCGGAATAACGCCAGAGATTTCTTTAGCCCACGTTTATAACTATTAACCTTTGACCTGCGCATTAAGTGGTCAGACTTCATCACAAATGAAAGGCTGGCTGAACTGATTGGTGGACGGTGGTGTCTCACGAGTGATGAGGTCCTAATAGAGCGGAAGGCGAAATGGTGCGCTCATGTGATGAGACAGGGAGGCCTACCCAGCGCAGCTATAGATGGTTTGCCTACAAGCACAATTCGAGGCAGAGGCCGCCCTAAGCTGCGCTGGATAGACAACGTCACAAAGTGGAGTGGAAGAAGCGTCAAAGAACTGAGACGAGCAGCGATTGAAAGACACCAGGTGATGGCGGCAACTCCAAGAGTGCGCCCCCATTACAACCTGAGGTCGAGGCGGCCACGGACGCAAGTCTATGCCGAATGATGATGCTGCATCATTTCACAAGGCCTTAATCGTTAGTTCGGTTTGGGCTGGTGGCTATGATATAAGGTGCATTTGGGCTGTATGGTTCTTTTTTCTAAGGGCTATGGGTTTATGCTGTTAAATAATAATTACCCATTATCGGTTAGGGTTTTCACCTGTAAAATATATTGTCATCTTAGGAAATAACAATAGTACTAGTTAGTGCTGGGCGAATAGTGAAATTTTGTTATTCGGATACCGCTGGCCAACTATCCGAAATTAACCGGATATTCGAATAATTTTTTCGCCGCTAGAGGGCGCTATTTAATAAAAAATAAAAAATAAAAAAATAAAAAAAATATTTTTTTTTGCCGCTAGAGGGCGCTGTTCGTTTGTGAATGAGATCATATGGGCGGATTGATATAAGTTTTAGACAGTGTCACTCGGTTCATTCATAAAAATGACCGGATCTAATTTAAAGATGGCGATTTGCTTTTTCTTTTGATCGTGATTGACTCTACGTGAAGGAAAACTTTTGTAATCTTTGAACAAATTACGTCAGAAATGTCATTGTTTTAAATCTTCACGGAGGTGAGCATAGTTAAATACTTAATATATGCTGTTTTATGCTGTTTTAATAGAAGTTTCATAAGGATTCAGAGAAAACATTCATGTCAGTTGTCGCCCGACGTCCGCGGATATTCGGATATTAAAGAATATCCGGTTACTCGGTTGTAATTACAGAAATATCCGGTTTGTAAATAGGTATTCGCGCCCTATGCGGATATCCGGTTAAGAAAAAAAAGGCATTCGCGGTTACGGATAGGAAAACCTATTCGCCATTAACCGGATATTCGAATAATTCGCCCAGGCCTAGGTACTAGTATACGAATCGTTTACAGTCGCAGGAATTATGTTTTTGATTTTGTTTAACCCCAACAGCTGCCGAAAATGTTCCTATACAACGCTTTACTTTCGCCGTTTCAAGTCTATACAGAGTTAGAGAAACTACCGTGTTGTGGTCCATTTGTTCACAGGATTGCTGCTTACTGTTGCGTCACATTGTTTTTAACGCTTGAAGAGCTGACAAAATTATAAGTATTGCCTGTTGCACCATGGTTGCACTTACCACAGTAGAAACAAGCCCATCGCTGTACATATTATATTTGTTGACCGTTTTTCGTTTGTGTTATATGTGACCTCATATATGTAATGGGATGAAATTGCAGCCCCCTTTTTTTTGTTACCCCTAGTTTACCTATGTCCTGCTCGGACTAGGGCGAGTCTAGGGGTGGGTGGTTGCCTGGTGGTGTGTGATGAGTGGGTGATTGGTAGCAGGATTTGCAACCAATCAGGGCTATTGAGGAAGGGATGTCTAGGGGTCAGTGACCAAACCCAAGAAAGTGGTTTGACACTTGGCCACTGGACACCGACAGAGGACGGATAGTGTTAGAATTAACCCTCCAAGTTTCTTCAATAATTACACTTTGCCTCTGTCGGACATCTACGTTGGATTGCGCCAGCCCAGCTTTATCACCACAATAATTATATGTTCATCCCCTGTCCTGCTCTAGGTGAGTTTGATTTTACTTTTATCTTTCTTGTGAACCTAGTTAGGTTTAAAAGTTAAAGTAAAGATCGGCGTGTCGCTTAACACTTAGTTTTAACAATCGCTGCTACTTTCTATTGTGTAAGGATAGTGTTTCAGATTTTGATGATTGAAGTTCTAGAAAAGAAGTTCCTTTTTACAAGCTCTTATTTTGAATTGATAATTGTTGACTTGTTGTTTTCCATGCTCTTTCGACTTTTTATGCTTACAAAATGTGAATTGCCAGATTACATTTTGTCTCAGTATTATTTTGCTTTGAACTTGATTTATTTAATGTTGATTTAGTTTCTGCATTATTCAGTACTTATTTGTTTCATGGTTTAATTTCATTGTCTACTTTGTTCAAGACCAGATACTTTAACTAGAGTCTGTTTTATTCAGTGGTTGATTTATTTGATTACACCTGTTGATCATTAGAACAACTTATTTCTAATAGTACTTTTTGATATGAGTTGGGCAACAGACAAAGACTAGTTTTGTATTTGAAGTTTCTTTGGTTTTAGTTTTATGCATCTATCTTTCTTTTATTTACTGAAACTATACTGTTCAGCCAGTAATCATTTTTATCATAGTTTTGCTCTATGGTTTCATACATATATCTTTGCTTTTTAACTAGTTTGGTTTTTAATGTTTTGCATTTACTTTTATTTTTACTTCTTTTAAGTTTATCATTGTATATAATTCATTGCAGTCAAACCAATTCCCACGGTTTTTCATTGTTTATTGTAACATCCTGATTTCATGGCACCAATATAGTTCCATGGAATGTCTTACCACACAATATGCAAGGGGTGTAGTTTCCCTTAATTGGCTTTTAAATACCCTGTCCATCATTTTGCCTCAGGCATGCACTGGTCTGGGGGAATAGTGTGACCTTTTAGCACCCATACTGCACTGGCTAGTGTAACATGTCTCACACAGCTGTTATGGTTTCACACTTAATTTACTTCCAAGATTAGTGATTTCTGTTAAAGGATTATAAGATTTATTATTAGGTATTTAATTTTAGTGTAGTTTATATTTGTGAATGGCATAGTATTAATTTTAAACTTGGCCACTGGACACCGACAGAGGACGGATAGTGTTAGAATTAACCCTCCAAGTTCTTCAATAATTACACTTTGCCTCTGTCGGACATCTACGTTGGATTGCGCCAGCCCAGCTTTATCACCACAATAATTATATGTTCATCCCCTGTCCTGCTCTAGAGAGCCAGCAGGACAGCGTGTCATCAACTGTAGCCTATTTATCTTCACTGCATTTTCGTCATAACCAGTCGTACCAGAACAGTAATCCTGTCCCCTGATCAAGGACAAGGACCTGTTTCTGAAGTCCCCATCTCCAAGTTTGTCATCATCTTCACAGCCCCAATATCTTCAACTCTGCTGGAAGAACTTTTTCATTGTTACACCGGAATCTCCAATTTGAGTTATCGTCCGTCCAAGTCCACCACCAACAGATAGGCCATTCATTTATTTTTGTTTTATATTTCCATTGTATAAAGTTTCATTGTTATTTTCGTTGCATTTATAATATTGTCGAGACCCGCCGGGTTTACTTCTCTCTTTTTGTTTCTGAGATTTTATTAGTATCTCATTCACATTGTTTAAATACAGCGTTTTAAAGTCGCCTCTCCCTTATAGTAGTCGGGATTTGAATAAACCTTTCTTTATATTTTACAACACCACTAAAACAGCGTGTCCCTTGTAAAATTTATTATGTTTCAGCACAGAGTGCGCTAGCCGCACTCAAACCTGTTACATATAGATTGTCATTCAACCAATAATGATAACAGTATATTAGAACTAAAGGTCGGTGTACCTATTTAATTAAAAACGTCAACCAATAACCTACCTGCCTGCTGGAATACAAAGACAATACTTCAGATCAAAGCTAAAGGGTTGTGGCCTATGTTATAGGGCCGATACGCCAGTTGTGTGCTAATATAACTTCATTGTTCGTCATCTGAAGACCGCGTGACCCTGATGGCTGGCACTGACAAATAAAGTTACTCACCCAAAGCCGACGAGATCAGCCACCCATAACTGTTCCTGGGGTTGATTGCAATGGACAGTTTGAACATGTAGCTAATTTGATAAATAATCATTTTATATCTATAGCTAAGGACATTGCAAGTATTGATAGATCACTATTACCTTTCTATTTACCGTCACCAATGCCTTGTCCGCATGTTCAGCCAAGAGAAGTATACAAGGAAATACGTAAGCTTCAAACTGACAAGTCTAGTATTGCTGGTGATTTATCCTCTACGTATATTGCGTGAGTTTGCTTATGAGTTGTCTTTTCCACTTTACCTTTGATCAGGCCAAAGTCCCTGAACAATGGAAACTTGCTTAAGTACCAATTCCCAAAGCTAATCATCCGACCATTGCTGAGCTTAGACCAATTGCACTTACTAGTTGTTTTGCCAAAATTGCGGAAACCTTTGCAGCTAAATGGTTGTTGGATGACGTTGCCGGGAAAATTGATATTAAAGGAACACGTTGCCTTGGATCGGTCGAGTTGGTCTTTGTAACCGTTTTTTATAAAATGCATATGGGTAGAAAGATGTTGTAAAAGTAGAATACAATGATCCACACAAACGTGCCTCAAAATTGCGTGGTTTTCCTTTTACCTCGTCGACTAACACGTCGGCCATTTATGGGGGTCAAAATTTTGACTCCCATAAATGGCCGACCGTGTTAGTTCGCACAGTAGAAGGAAAACCACGCAAATTTGAGGCAAACTTGTGTGGATCATTGTATTCTACTTTTAAAACATCTTTCCAACCATATGCATTATATAAAAAACGGTTACAAACGCTTTCGTTTTGACCAACTCGTCCGATCCAAGGCAACGTGTTCCTTTAACCAATTTGGCAATCAACGCAAATTATCCACTTGTCATTATTTGGTAAAATTGTTGCATCAGTTGTACGAAAATGCAGACAACCCTAAATCAATTTTCACCATTGTTTTAACGGATTTCTCTAAAGCACTGACCGAATTAATCATAATATTGGGTTCAAAAACTGCTTCAGTTACAAGTACGGCCATGTGCTGTGTCATGATTAACGATGCTTGCATTGATGACAACACCCCTTACTATAAATAATATGTTGATGACTTAACATTTGTTGAAAGTCAAAATTCTGTTCAATTACCTCATATTCAACAGTATTTAGTCAATCTACAAAACTGGACTTCCGTTAGTAACATGAAGTTAAATGCAGCCAAATGTTGTACTCTGTCAATGTCTTTTGCTAGAAACTTGCAACATCATGAAATTCTGCTCATTAATGATACTCAATTAGAAAATGTGCATTATGTTAAAGTGTTGGGTGTGATTATTCAAGACAATTTAAAGTGGGACAGACATGTCAATGAGATAATAAAAAAAATGTAACAGAAAGTTGTACATGTTGCGTTGTTTACGTTCTCATAATCTACCTGTGAACGATCTATTGTCAATTTACAAGGGTTATGTTAGACCTGTCCTAGACTACTGTGTTCCTTTGTTCAATGGTAATCTAACTAAAGAGCAAGTCAACAAATTGGAATGTATTCAAAAAAGGGTGTGTCGGATAATTTTTGGTAAGAACTATTCTACTTATAGTGAAGCTTTAAATGTGTGCAAACTTGAAACCCTTGAAAACCGTAAAACCGGAGAGACAAACTGTGTAGCGATTTTGCTTATTCAATCGAATCCCATCACATGTGTAGAAATTGGCTACCTCCCCATAGAAACTGTCAGATCAATTTAAGACACACCAACAAAGATGACCCACCCAGATAAAAAACAGTTCGCTTAAAACAGAGTGCAATTCCTCAAATCGTCAGTCTGTTAAATGCCTTTTAATATAATTATGTGTGTTTAAGTATGATTGTGCCTACTGGTTTTTATTTAGATGTATTTTTTTTAAACATATTATGATGCTGACATGTGCAATTCAGTTTTTAACTGCGAGACATGTTTTAATAAACCATTTTTGAATTGAATTGAATTGAATTGAATTGAATTGTTGTGCGTGTTAATGTACAACTGACTTGTTAGAATCTTTGACTGTAAACTTTAGCAAGCGTTACGGTGAACGCAAACAGCCATTGTCGGTGCTTAAGCATGGTTGCGCCACACTTGAAAACAACTCACGTCACGTAAAGTGCACTAACTATTCCGGAACAATTTTTTTTTTTAATACTCAGAAGTTTTACAGCTTTTCACAGTAAAGACTAAAGAGACAACATTGCCATAGACTCCTACACTTGTTACCTAGTGTAAGGGAACATGGGGTAGACTTGGTGAAGTGTACTGCACTTACTGGTCACTGACTCGAGGGTGTTCCGCCACACTGTGCTCAATTTGCAATGGGTTTTATCAGGACCTGGCACTTTCATCTCCCCCCTTAAAACAAAATAAGCTCCATGAACCACCTCTTATTTACACGTGTGTAAATTTCGAAACGTCAAAGCATCGTAACACCACCTTTTCAGGGTTTGGTTCATCCAAAATATGATATGGAAGTCAACAACTCAAACGTCTTTAGTTTGTTCTCCCCTTTCTATTTGACACTCTTTAGCACAGATTAAAATCTGTATGGTGTAGAATATTGGGCCAACACGCACTGTTGCATCACCATAAATGCAACTCCATGGTAACTTGCAACACAATGAAACGTTGCACACAGTTTGTGAAGAAGTGGCCTTGATAGCCTAAACCAATGCTTTTGAGGAACTGTTTTCGTTGTTATTTGTTTTCGCACTACTCCGCGAGCTACCTTCCCGCTCGAGCTGTGTGTGCATTATGTATGGCATTGCTTAGTGTAAAACTGGCCTGTCTTTGCATAGGCTGGAAAAAAAACCTGTTTCTTCATTCTATATAATCAAATTTAGCAACTGAACCAGTTTCTGGCCGAAAATAACATTTACATCAATACGACGTACGATTGTCGTTATCGTTAAGCTGATTTATTATACAGCTTTGATCTGTTTATCCCAGCAGGCAGGTAAGTTGGTTCATCCATGGTTCATCATACGTCTTAATCTAGTTTGTACAGTATACATCATAAATTGGTTGAATCGACGGCAATTGGGTTCATATTTCAGTGTAAACACACACAACGTTGTGTACATCTTTTACCATGGTGTTATTTCGAGTGTGGTGAGTGCAACAGGCAACATTGATGGTCAACCTGTATTGTCTTTCTTTATAAGAGACCATTCCAACTCACTGGTTTTATTTTATAAATTTTAATAAAGGTAACAATTCGTCGCTGTTACCACGAAGCGATCTGTAAACTCGTATCGTCGAAGTTAAAGGTGCCCCTCAATAAACAGGGCAATTATAAACGTTATGCATACATCATAGAGCAAGGTCCTCGCTCTATGCATACATCCAACAGTAATGGAGTCACTGGCAATGCAGTCTCCTGGCTGGTGTAAGAAAATCGTGTGACCAAAAACATTTCAGGTTGCAAGACCGAGCTTTGCCCTACGTTCATTTTAGATATACGTCTGTACCTTGCGTTGACTTGTGGGACAGACCTAAACTTCTTTCTCCCACAAAAAAAAACCTTCCAAAACAAAACATCAAACCAGCGCGAAATTCCACAGAACTGGTCAAGCCAATGAGAGTGCTTATAACATTAAACAATATTGTGTTGTTTTTCTAGTAAACTTTTATTCTAATTCTGGAAAGCACAGTGTTGTGTTTTGTGTTTAGATAACGCACTTCTATAGGGACTGTAGTTATGATACCACTTCTTTTTCTCTTTTGGAACAGGGGTGTCATTTATAATTGAGCAACTCGGCTGTGCGTTATGTCTTCTAAACGAAGACCAGTACATCACCAGGACAAGGATCCTTGGGGTTGGGTCGTTGTGGGCGCAGCATTTGTCGCTACACTCATCACGTTCGGAAATCTTAAGTCTTTGGGTGTGCTCCTCCTAGCCATGCAGAATGACTTCGATAGTGACGTGTGGATAATTGGTTGGATGGCTGTCCTGTATAACTCAGTTAGTTACATCTCCGGTAAGACACTTACAGACCTTTATCCATATAACATTTGTATCTGGATGGCAACTTTTTTGCGAAGCAAATATAGTAACACGTGCCTTGTACATTTAAACCTTGTGTAGAAATGTGTGTTAAACATTCCGCCCCATAGTGCAAGACTTGAACAGCTCTCTTTGAATTTTGGTAATTGGTTACAAGGTGTGTTTTGTCTTTGGATGCAGGTCCTTTTATTGCCGGCATAGATCGTCTCGTTAGCAGCAGACGCTGTGTTGTTATCGTCGGTGGAGTACTGGGGTCAGCTGGATTCATCATCGGCTCGCAGTCGACTACAGTGTTACAGTTAATACTTTCTCTTGTCATTCTATCAGGTAGTAATATTTATTGCTCCATGGTAATATACATTATAAACTTATACTGATGGCCACCGTCTTATAATGTTAAGGCTTCATTCTCAAAGGGCCGAGGTGAAGATTTGAGGTCCGTTTAAACCATCTTCCTGTGTTTTTTATTTTTGTTTGGTTTAAACAACAATGACAACGACACCCGCAACGACAACAGCATCAACAGTATCAGTTGTAACTAACGCCTAACCCACTTAGCAATCATGTCGCAACGAATAGAGTTGGTACGTGGTCCGATTTTTTTATCTATGAGTGGTTATTATGACACGTGGAGCTAATATATGAGTTGTCTTCTTGTTACAGGTGCTGGTAAAGCTTTGAGTTTTTTCCCCTTCTTTGGTGTTCTGGCGTGCTACTTCAGTGATAACTATTCCGTTGCTATTGCAATAGCATCATCAAGTATACCAATCTCGATGATTGTGTATGGTCCCCTGACACAGATACTTCTGGATACATACGGCTGGCGTGGAACCATGCTAATAATGGGTGGTATTACTTTCAACCTTGTAGTTTGTGGTGCATTGCTTAAAACTCCTGCAGTAGCATCGCAAACATGTACAGAACAGTACCAAAAGGTACCAGACGATGCAGCAGACGGGGAAGACATTTCAACGGAGGGAGAAAACATTCCTTCTTCCAAATCTCACAAGGGAAAGTGCGTGACGCTGAAGGAGAACATCCAGCGTTTCCTTACATCCATGGACTTTGAAATAATGAAAAACAAAAGATTCTTATTTATGACCGCGTCAATGAGCTGCGTTGACTTTTGCTTCAATGGGTGGATAGTGTATATGGTGTCACACGGTATATTCCAGGGGCTGAGCAGTAACCAAGCTTCCCTGTTACCAACATCATTCGGGATTGGATACATCCTCGGCAAGTTCATGGAACCTTTGTTTGATCACACCCGATTCAAGCTTTCTACATGCACATGGGTTTATCTTGGCTGCATCCTCATGTTTGCCTCATATCTCACCGAAGCTTTCATGACAATGTTCCCTGTGCAGATGATCGTCACATGTTTCATTGGAATGGGGCATGGTATTGTATCGCAGTCAAATGACGTCATTGTGCGGTTTTTAACGTCAGGTGACCGGATCGTAGCTGTGGTCTGCTGGCAGGCGCTGATAGGAGGAGTTTGTGGGATGGGAAGTGGATTGCTAACAGGTTGGTATTTTTGCGTAGTACATAGGTTTGCAACTTTTATGTGAGATATCGAAAGAGGTGTTTACTCGCCTCGAAGATTTCCTATCTCGCGAGTTCACTTACTCGCCTCTGTGACTGTGATTATGAGAATATTGCACACAGAATAATAATTCAGTTACTAAAGACGACAAAACTAATCCTAACCAGTATGTGAAATAAGTGGTTAGCTCGCACGGATTAGAACCCGTCACCTTCTATTTGCCAGTCCTGAAGCTAATTACCAGTTTATCAAAGCGACGTCTAGGAACACAGTTCGAAGTTCTGAATGATGGGGACTTTTTAACACACCCCTTACAGTGGACGAATGAACACTGATGAGAATTGACAATCACAATATTACTATAACCTATCTCATCGTTGTTTGCTTTCAGGGTTGACTTTCGAATGGACAGGAAGTTTTCAAGCGGCTCTCATTATGTACAGTGGCATCATGCTGATTTCGATCCCATTATTTATCATATATGATATAATAACAAGACATGAACAAGACAGGGTTAAATAAAATGCCGAGGGTGGATATAAGGCGTCATTTGATGCTCTCCTTCAAGAAGACTTCTTAATTTCATCCACACGGTGAGACTTCGTAAGAAATGTAATTGTATTCAACATGAACGCACATGTAATGGACGGATTTGGGGAATGGCATCATCATTATCTTTAGCTATCTACCTAACTGGGACCAGTGGGATTGACAACCTTAGGCCTCTTCGCAAATACCCTTTGCGCAAGTGCTAACTGATGATTTCAGATGCTGGTCTAGGTAGCGATCAAACTTGATTCTAGCTAAACCAGCATGCACCTCAGTCCATGCCTAACGTGCGCGTACCAAGTATTTGGGATAGGCATCACGCCCTCTATCGGATGTGAGTAAACTGGTCCCTAGCCTGGGGCTAGACTGGGCCCCTGTCTTTATCCGCAAGGATAAAGACAGGTACCAGCTATTCAGATCCAGTGATTCTATTGGGTATAATGATACCATTGGATAAATGCAGTGACTGAAAGCTACCGTAGCTGGGTTTGTTTTGATTGGTCTGAGGTCACCTCGGTTGGCCAATCAAAACGCAGATATGGAAAGCTTACTTTCGGTCGTCCGCACGTGTGTGTCCACGTGTGTGGTAGTATGCATACAGTACATGCATGGTGGATACGGTACTTGCTTGGTAATGTTGGTGTAGAATTTGTGCGTATGAGAGGTCAAAGGTCAAACCACACACCGGTTTTTGGCCGTCTCTGGCGTTATTCACGAGCCTCGAAGAATGTCGTCAGACGTTCAGGCTAGCCTGGGATGCGTTTTGGCGGCGGTAACCAAAAACTGTTTCGGTTGTTGGTCGTTGGTTCTGCTCTTCAGACTGAACGATAACCGAGTTGTGAGCTCGGTTACCGTTTTGGTTTATGACGTCAGAAACAATTATTGGTTACAGCCGCCAAAACGCACCACTGAACGTCTGACGTCATTCTTCGAGCCTCGGAATAACGCCAGAGATTTCTTTAGCCCACGTTTATAACTATTAACCTTTGACCTGCGCATTAAGTGGTCAGACTTCATCACAAATGAAAGGCTGGCTGAACTGATTGGTGGACGGTGGTGTCTCACGAGTGATGAGGTCCTAATAGAGCGGAAGGCGAAATGGTGCGCTCATGTGATGAGACAGGGAGGCCTACCCAGCGCAGCTATAGATGGTTTGCCTACAAGCACAATTCGAGGCAGAGGCCGCCCTAAGCTGCGCTGGATAGACAACGTCACAAAGTGGAGTGGAAGAAGCGTCAAAGAACTGAGACGAGCAGCGATTGAAAGACACCAGGTGATGGCGGCAACTCCAAGAGTGCGCCCCCATTACAACCTGAGGTCGAGGCGGCCACGGACGCAAGTCTATGCCGAATGATGATGCTGCATCATTTCACAAGGCCTTAATCGTTAGTTCGGTTTGGGCTGGTGGCTATGATATAAGGTGCATTTGGGCTGTATGGTTCTTTTTTCTAAGGGCTATGGGTTTATGCTGTTAAATAATAATTACCCATTATCGGTTAGGGTTTTCACCTGTAAAATATATTGTCATCTTAGGAAATAACAATAGTACTAGTATACGAATCGTTTACAGTCGCAGGAATTATGTTTTTGATTTTGTTTAACCCCAACAGCTGCCGAAAATGTTCCTATACAACGCTTTACTTTCGCCGTTTCAAGTCTATACAGAGTTAGAGAAACTACCGTGTTGTGGTCCATTTGTTCACAGGATTGCTGCTTACTGTTGCGTCACATTGTTTTTAACGCTTGAAGAGCTGACAAAATTATAAGTATTGCCTGTTGCACCATGGTTGCACTTACCACAGTAGAAACAAGCCCATCGCTGTACATATTATATTTGTTGACCGTTTTTCGTTTGTGTTATATGTGACCTCATATATGTAATGGGATGAAATTGCAGCCCCCTTTTTTTTGTTACCCCTAGTTTACCTATGTCCTGCTCGGACTAGGGCGAGTCTAGGGGTGGGTGGTTGCCTGGTGGTGTGTGATGAGTGGGTGATTGGTAGCAGGATTTGCAACCAATCAGGGCTATTGAGGAAGGGATGTCTAGGGGTCAGTGACCAAACCCAAGAAAGTGGTTTGACACTTGGCCACTGGACACCGACAGAGGACGGATAGTGTTAGAATTAACCCTCCAAGTTTCTTCAATAATTACACTTTGCCTCTGTCGGACATCTACGTTGGATTGCGCCAGCCCAGCTTTATCACCACAATAATTATATGTTCATCCCCTGTCCTGCTCTAGGTGAGTTTGATTTTACTTTTATCTTTCTTGTGAACCTAGTTAGGTTTAAAAGTTAAAGTAAAGATCGGCGTGTCGCTTAACACTTAGTTTTAACAATCGCTGCTACTTTCTATTGTGTAAGGATAGTGTTTCAGATTTTGATGATTGAAGTTCTAGAAAAGAAGTTCCTTTTTACAAGCTCTTATTTTGAATTGATAATTGTTGACTTGTTGTTTTCCATGCTCTTTCGACTTTTTATGCTTACAAAATGTGAATTGCCAGATTACATTTTGTCTCAGTATTATTTTGCTTTGAACTTGATTTATTTAATGTTGATTTAGTTTCTGCATTATTCAGTACTTATTTGTTTCATGGTTTAATTTCATTGTCTACTTTGTTCAAGACCAGATACTTTAACTAGAGTCTGTTTTATTCAGTGGTTGATTTATTTGATTACACCTGTTGATCATTAGAACAACTTATTTCTAATAGTACTTTTTGATATGAGTTGGGCAACAGACAAAGACTAGTTTTGTATTTGAAGTTTCTTTGGTTTTAGTTTTATGCATCTATCTTTCTTTTATTTACTGAAACTATACTGTTCAGCCAGTAATCATTTTTATCATAGTTTTGCTCTATGGTTTCATACATATATCTTTGCTTTTTAACTAGTTTGGTTTTTAATGTTTTGCATTTACTTTTATTTTTACTTCTTTTAAGTTTATCATTGTATATAATTCATTGCAGTCAAACCAATTCCCACGGTTTTTCATTGTTTATTGTAACATCCTGATTTCATGGCACCAATATAGTTCCATGGAATGTCTTACCACACAATATGCAAGGGGTGTAGTTTCCCTTAATTGGCTTTTAAATACCCTGTCCATCATTTTGCCTCAGGCATGCACTGGTCTGGGGGAATAGTGTGACCTTTTAGCACCCATACTGCACTGGCTAGTGTAACATGTCTCACACAGCTGTTATTGTTTCACACTTAATTTACTTCCAAGATTAGTGATTTCTGTTAAAGGATTATAAGATTTATTATTAGGTATTTAATTTTAGTGTAGTTTATATTTGTGAATGGCATAGTATTAATTTTAAACTTGGCCACTGGACACCGACAGAGGACGGATAGTGTTAAAATTAACCCTCCAAGTTCTTCAATAATTACACTTTGCCTCTGTCGGACATCTACGTTGGATTGCGCCAGCCCAGCTTTATCACCACAATAATTATATGTTCATCCCCTGTCCTGCTCTAGAGAGCCAGCAGGACAGCGTGTCATCAACTGTAGCCTATTTATCTTCACTGCATTTTCGTCATAACCAGTCGTACCAGAACAGTAATCCTGTCCCCTGATCAAGGACAAGGACCTGTTTCTGAAGTCCCCATCTCCAAGTTTGTCATCATCTTCACAGCCCCAATATCTTCAACTCTGCTGGAAGAACTTTTTCATTGTTACACCGGAATCTCCAATTTGAGTTATCGTCCGTCCAAGTCCACCACCAACAGATAGGCCATTCATTTATTTTTGTTTTATATTTCCATTGTATAAAGTTTCATTGTTATTTTCGTTGCATTTATAATATTGTCGAGACCCGCCGGGTTTACTTCTCTCTTTTCGTTTCTGAGATTTTATTAGTATCTCATTCACATTGTTTAAATACAGCGTTTTAAAGTCGCCTCTCCCTTATAGTAGTCGGGATTTGAATAAACCTTTCTTTATATTTTACAACACCACTAAAACAGCGTGTCCCTTGTAAAATTTATTATGTTTCAGCACAGAGTGCGCTAGCCGCACTCAAACCTGTTACATATAGATTGTCATTCAACCAATAATGATAACAGTATATTAGAACTAAAGGTCGGTGTACCTATTTAATTAAAAACGTCAACCAATAACCTACCTGCCTGCTGGAATACAAAGACAATACTTCAGATCAAAGCTAAAGGGTTGTGGCCTATGTTATAGGGCCGATACGCCAGTTGTGTGCTAATATAACTTCATTGTTCGTCATCTGAAGACCGCGTGACCCTGATGGCTGGCACCGACAAATAAAGTTACTCACCCAAAGCCGACGAGATCAGCCACCCATAACTGTTCCTGGGGTTGATTGCAATGGACAGTTTGAACATGTAGCTAATTTGATAAATAATCATTTTATATCTATAGCTAAGGACATTGCAAGTATTGATAGATCACTATTACCTTTCTATTTACCGTCACCAATGCCTTGTCCGCATGTTCAGCCAAGAGAAGTATACAAGGAAATACGTAAGCTTCAAACTGACAAGTCTAGTATTGCTGGTGATTTATCCTCTACGTATATTGCGTGAGTTTGCTTATGAGTTGTCTTTTCCACTTTACCTTTGATCAGGCCAAAGTCCCTGAACAATGGAAACTTGCTTAAGTACCAATTCCCAAAGCTAATCATCCGACCATTGCTGAGCTTAGACCAATTGCACTTACTAGTTGTTTTGCCAAAATTGCGGAAACCTTTGCAGCTAAATGGTTGTTGGATGACGTTGCCGGGAAAATTGATATTAACCAATTTGGCAATCAACGCAAATTATCCACTTGTCATTATTTGGTAAAATTGTTGCATCAGTTGTACGAAAATGCAGACAACCCTAAATCAATTTTCACCATTGTTTTAACGGATTTCTCTAAAGCATTTGACCGAATTGATCATAATATTGGGTTCAAAAACTGCTTCAGTTACAAGTACGGCCATGTGCCGTGTCATGATTAACGATGCTTGCGTTGATGACAACACCCCTTACTATAAATAATATGTTGATGACTTAACCTTTGTTGAAAGTCGAAATTCTGTTCAATTACCTCATATTCAACAGTATTTAGTCAATCTACAAAACTGGACTTCCGTTAGTAACATGAAGTTAAATGCAGCCAAATGTTGTACTCTGTCAATGTCTTTTGCTAGAAACTTGCAACATCATGAAATTCTGCTCATTAATGATACTCAATTAGAAAATGTGCATTATGTTAAAGTGTTGGGTGTGATTATTCAAGACAATTTAAAGTGGGACAGACATGTCAATGAGATAATAAAAAAATGTAACAGAAAGTTCTACATGTTGCGTTGTTTACGTTCTCATAATCTACCTGTGAACGATCTATTGTCAATTTACAAGGGTTATGTTAGACCTGTCCTAGACTACTGTGTTCCTTTGTTCAATGGTAATCTAACTAAAGAGCAAGTCAACAAATTGGAACGTATTCAAAAAAGGGTGTGTCGGATAATTTTTGGTAAGAACTATTCTACTTATAGTGAAGCTTTAAATGTGTGCAAACTTGAAACCCTTGAAAACCGTAAAACCGTCGAGACAAACTGTGTAGCGATTTTGCTTATTCAATCGAATCCCATCACATGTGTAGAAATTGGCTACCTCCCCATAGAAACTGTCAGATCAATTTAAGACACACCAACAAAGATGACCCACCCAGATAAAAAACAGTTCGCTTAAAACAGAGTGCAATTCCTCAAATCGTCAGTCTGTTAAATGCCTTTTAATATAATTATGTGTGTTTATGTATGATTGTGCCTACTGGTTTTTATTTAGATGTATTTTTTTTAAAACATATTATGATGTTGACATGTGCAATTCAGTTTTTAACTGCGAGACATGTTTTAATAAACCATTTTTGAATTGAATTGAATTGAATTGTTGTGCATGTTAATGTACAACTGACTTGTTAGAATCATTGACCGTAAACTTTAGCAAGCGTTACGGTGAACGCAAACAGCCATTGTCGGTGCTTAAGCATGGTTGCGCCACACTTGAAAACAACTCACGTCACGTAAAGTGCACTAACTATTCCGGAACAATTTTTTTTTTGAATACTCAGAAGTTTTACAGCTTTTCACAGTAAAGACTAAAGAGACAACATTGCCATAGACTCCTACACTTGTTACCTAGTGTAAGGGAACATGGGGTAGACTTGGTGAAGTGTACTGCACTTACTAGTCACTGACTCGAGGGTGTTCCTCCACACTGTGCTCAATTTGCAATGGGTTATATCAGGACCTGGCACTTTCATCTCCCCCCTTAAAACAAAATAAGCTCCATGAACCACCTTCTATTTACACGTGTGTAAATTTCGAAACGTCAAAGCATCGTAACACCACCTTTTCAGGGTTTGGTTCATCCAAAATATGATATGGAAGTCAACAACTCAAACGTCTTTAGTTTGTTCTCCCCTTTCTTGTTGACACTCTTTAGCACAGATTAAAATCTGTATGGTGTAGAATATTGGGCCAACACGCACTGTTGCACCACCATAAATGCAACTCCATGGTAACTTGCAACACAATGAAACGTTGCACACAGTTTGTGAAGAAGTGGCCTTGTTAGCCTAAACCAATGCTTTTGAGGAATTGTTTTCGTTGTTATTTGTTTTCGCACTACTCCGCGAGCTACCTTCCCGCTCGAGCTGTGTGTGCATTATGTATGGCATTGCTTAGTGTAAAACTGGCCTGTCTTTGCATAGGCTGGAAAAAAAAACCTGTTTCTTCATTCTATATAATCAAATTAAGCAACTGCACAAGTTTCTGGCCGAAAATAACATTTACATCAATACGACGTACGATTGTCGTTATTGTTAAGCTGATTTATTATACAGCTTTGATCTGTTTATCCCAGCAGGCAGGTAAGTTGGTTCATCCATGGTTCATCATACGTCTTAGTGTAGTTTGTACAGTATACATCATAAATTGGTTGAATCGACGGCAATTGGGTTCATACTTCAGTGTAAACACACACACAACGGGCAGCCGTTGTGTCATGGTGTTTTATCATGGTGTTATTTCGAGTGTGGTGAGTGCAACAGGCAACATTGATGGTCAACCTGTATTGTCTTTCTTTATAAGAGACCATTCCAACTCACTGGTTTTATTTTATAAATTTTAATAAAGGTAACAATTCGTCGCTGTTACCACGAAGCGATCTGTAAACTCGGATCGTCGAAGTTATAGGTGCCCCTCAATAAACAGGGCAATTATAAACGTTATGCATACATCATAGAGCAAGGTCCTCGCTCTATGCATACATCCAACAGTAATGGAGTCACTGGCAATGCAGTCTCCTGGCTGGTGTAAGAAAATCGTGTGACCAAAAACATTTCAGGTTGCAAGACCGAGCTTTGCCCTACGTTCATTTTAGATATACGTCTGTACCTTGCGTTGACTTGTGGGACAGACCTAAACTTCTTTCTCCCACAAAAAAAAACCTTCCAAAACAAAACATCAAACCAGCGCGAAATTCCACAGAACTGGTCAAGCCAATGAGAGTGCTTATAACATTAAACAATATTGTGTTGTTTTTCTAGTAAACTTTTATTCTAATTCTGGAAAGCACATTGTTGTGTTTTGTGTTTAGATAACGCACTTCTATAGGGACTGTAGTTATGATACCACTTCTTTTTCTCTTTTGGAACAGGGGTGTCATTTATAATTGAGCAACTCGGCTGTGCGTTATGTCTTCTAAACGAAGACCAGTACATCACCAGGACAAGGATCCTTGGGGTTGGGTCGTTGTGGGCGCAACATTTGTCGCTACACTCATCACGTTCGGAAATCTGAAGGCTTTGGGTGTGCTCCTCCTAGCCATGCAGAATGACTTCGATAGTGACGTGTGGATAATTGGTTGGATGGCTGTCCTGTATAACTCAGTTAGTTACATCTCCGGTAAGACACTTACAGACCTTTATCCATATAACATTTGTATCTGGATGGCAACTTTTTTGCGAAGCAAATATAGTAATACGTGCCTTGTACATTTAAACCTGGTGTAGAAATGTGTGTGTTCATTAACATTCCGCCCATAGTGCAAGACTTGAACAGCTCTCTTTGAATTTTGGTAATTGGTTACAAGGTGTGTTTTGTCATTGGATGCAGGTCCTTTTATTGCCGGCATAGATCGTCTCGTTAGCAGCAGACGCTGTGTTGTTATCGTCGGTGGAGTACTGGGGTCAGCTGGATTCATCATCGGCTCGCAGTCGACTACAGTGTTACAGTTAATACTTTCTCTTGTCATTCTATCAGGTAGTAATATTTATTGCTCCATGGTAATATACATTATAAACTTATACTGATGGCCACCGTCTTATAATGTTAAGGCTTCATTCTCAAAGGGCCGAGGTGAAGATTTGAGGTCCGTTTAAACCATCTTCCTGTGTTTTTTATTTTTGTTTGGTTTAAACAACAATGACAACGACACCCGCAACGACAACAGCATCAACAGTATCAGTTGTAACTAACGCCTAACCCACTTAGCAATCATGTCGCAACGAATAGAGTTGGTACGTGGTCCGATTTTTTTATCTATGAGTGGTTATTATGACAAGTGGAGCTAATATATGAGTTGTCTTCTTGTTACAGGTGCTGGTAAAGCTTTGAGTTTTTTCCCCTTCTTTGGTGTTCTGGCGTGCTACTTCAGTGATAACTATTCCGTTGCTATTGCAATAGCATCATCAAGTATACCAATCTCGATGATTGTGTATGGTCCCCTGACACAAATACTTCTGGATACATACGGCTGGCGTGGAACCATGCTAATAATGGGTGGTATTACTTCCAACCTTGTAGTTTGTGGTGCATTGCTTAAAACTCCTGCAGTAGCATCGCAAACATGTACAGAACAGTACCAAAAGGTACCAGACGATGCAGCAGACGGGGAAGACATTTCAACGGAGGGAGAAAACATTCCTTCTTCCAAATCTCACAAGGGAAAGTGCGTGACGCTGAAGGAGAACATCCAGCGTTTCCTTACATCCATGGACTTTGAAATAATGACAAACAAAAGATTCTTATTTATGACCGCGTCAATGAGCTGCGTTGACTTTTGCTTCAATGGGTGGATAGTGTACATGGTGTCACACGGTATATTCCAGGGGCTGAGCAGTAACCAAGCTTCACTGTTACCAACATCATTCGGGATTGGATACATCCTCGGCAAGTTCATGGAACCTTTGTTTGATCACACCCGATTCAAGCTTTCTACATGCACATGGGTTTATCTTGGCTGCGTCATCATGTTTGCCTCATATCTCACCGAAGCTTTCATGACAATGTTCCATGTGCAGATGATCGTCACATGTTTCATTGGAATGGGGCATGGTATTGTATCGCAGTCAAACGACGTCATTGTGCGGTTTTTAACGTCAGGTGACCGGATCGTAGCTGTGGTCTGCTGGCAGGCGCTGATAGGAGGAGTTTGTGGGATGGGAAGTGGATTGCTAACAGGTTGGTATTTTTGCGTAGTACATAGGTTTGCAACTTTATGTGAGATATCGAAAGAGGTGTTTACTCGCCTCGAAGATTTCCTATCTCGCGAGTTCACTTACTCGCCTCTGTGACTGTGATTATGAGAATATTGCACACAGAATAATAATTCAGTTACTAAAGACGACAAAACTAATCCTAACCAGTATGTGAAATAAGTGGTTAGCTCGCACGGATTAGAACCCGTCACCTTCTATTTGCCAGTCCTGAAGCTAATTACCAGTTTATCAAGGCGACGTCTAGGAACACAGTTCGAAGTTCTGAATGATGGGGACTTTTTAACACACCCCTTACAGTGGACGAATGAACACTGATGAGAATTGACAATCACAATATTACTATAACCTATCTCATCGTTGTTTGCTTTCAGGGTTGACTTTCGAATGGACAGGAAGTTTTCAAGCGGCTCTCATTATTTACAGTGGCATCATGCTGATTTCGATCCCATTATTTATCATATATGATATAATAACAAGACAGGAACAAGACAGGGTTAAATAAAATGCCGAGGGTGGATATAAGGCGTCATTTGATGCTCTCCTTCAAGAAGACTTCTTAATTTCATCCACACGGTGAGACTTCGTAAGAAATGTAATTGTATTCAACATGAACGCACATGTAATGGACGGATTTCGGGAATGGCATCATCATTATCTTTAGCTATCTACCTAACTGCACTGCAAAAACTGTGGTGTTAAAATGTACGCCATCGGTGTTAATTTTAATTCTTTTCCGTCATTCATATTGGGCAAGAATTTCGGTGTTAAATAGCTCCTATTTTGGAATCAAAATAAGTTAACACCAATATCGGTGTAGAAGTCTAACACCAAATGGGGAGTAATTTAATTCCAAATTGGTGTTTATATTGGGCAAGAATGCTGGTGTTAAACAACCCCGATTTTGGAGTTAAATTAATTTAACACCAATCGCGGTGTAGAAATCTAACACCAAATGGGGATTAAATCAATTCCAAAGTGGTGTAAATAAAAACAACACAAGTAATGACAAGACAATTTGTTCTGGTATATAAACTTTTGATATTATTGCTTCAAAAATATAAATCTGGAATAAATCATTCATTATTTAAACAATAATCATACAAATAATACTGATCAAATCCAAAAGTAATAAATGGAAATTTTCTGAAAGTGTCTAAACCATCAATAGAAGGCATTTGACATCATCAATTGGCAAGAATAAAATTGCACTTTGATTTCAAGGATCAAGAAAATTAGCACTACTGATTATAGTATGAAAAACACAAACTAGCGTAACACCCTAACACCATAACAAGAACAAACTGTATAAAACAGCTGTGAAAGCTGTAATGTACTTCCGAAAGCTATCCAGTATGAAAACAATCTTTAGTAGTCACACAACATGAGATTACCAATCTGTTAAGTAGTTTCTATATTTAATGAATAATCATTGACATTACTTTAGCCTCTTGAATAATCATGACAATACTGAAAAGATCATTGTTTTTTCCTTTCTCTGTCTTGTTTCTATTCAAAAAGTAAAAAGGTTTCATAAAATAACAAAAAATTGTCTTTTAGCTGTAGGATATGCCCAATAATGAAAACTTCTTTGTACTTATCTATAGCTAACATGTTATTGTCGTTTGAGTTTTACATTTTCAGGGTGGAAGGGAAGGTTAACACACTTTACTTTGATTTGATCCCAGTAAAAAACCTGTAAGGGAGATACTATAAACATGCAAATGAGTCACAAACAAAAATTACATAAATCATTGTAAATTTTCTGGATAATCTCAAACATCAACCCCAAACATTTTATAAATTGGCAAGAAGCTACATACAATAAATATCATAAAACTGCACTTTGATTTCAAGGATCACAACAATTAGCACAACTGATTTTCCCCAACTGATTACATTATGAGAAAAACACGAATTAACATCAAATCATAACAGGAACAATGTACATACATCAATCTGCTCATCAAATCATGGAATGTACTTTAATTCCAACCAAACCAAAACCATAGATTTACAAACAAATATGATCTTATGCTAATTGCTCTTCAGTATGACAGCAAAAGGTTTCATTTGTCTTTTTTCTGTCTTTTTCTTTTCAGATGAAAAAAAAAGTTTAGGAACATGAAATAAAATACTTGGAAGCCCCTGAAGTAAAATAAATCATTCCTTTTGTTTTTTAACTGCAGGGTATAGGGTATGCCCAATAACATCATGTGAAAAATAACATATTATCTCAGAATGACAGAAAAAGTCTACATTTTAATTTTGATTTGACAGATGAGCATTCCTTATACTTCCTGCCATGTTGATTAAAAAGATGGACTCATGAACCTCTCTGCTCCTAAAATTACCCCATTTGGCAACGTACAGGGTAAGAATGAAGTTCTAAACAAAGTAATGGACATAGAGGTGGGTTACAATGTTTCAAAAACCTTCAATACAAAATACACCTTGTACTTAAACACCACAAGATGATGAATTTTGACAAATAAGGGTACGTCATTAGCATGAAAGCACAAAACCTGGGATGATTTGTACCTACTTCCAGAAAGTTTTAACCATGTAACATCATACACTTCAGACAGAAGATCAACACTAGGTAGTCTACCCATCAGAAGCTCAACACAGCCAGCTGCTAAATTTTAAACCACACTTTCTTTGTCGAATCATGGTTGAATGTGTACCTCCTTAGCTTCAGCTTCTTCACCAACATAGTTTGTGTCCTTCGGGTTGGTGATATGAATCTCGCTCTCTTTGGTTGATATGGGGGGCTACTTTCTGATGAACCGTCATCACTGGGGCTGATAATTCCAGTTGTGTCACTGATGATGCTTGGCTCACGACTACAGGGAGCTGAAAAATAGAACGTACATTGACTTCGGGTTTCAGGTTCAGGTTTATTTTTCATAGCATTAGCAATACAATAGAAGGGTATTAAAAATAGATGTAAAAATACACATCAGGGGAAATGAATATAATTTTTGTTGTTACCCTTCACCGCTATGTGATAAGCACTATCTCTTTGCATTTTGGGTCCTGCAGAAGAAAAAAACATGCACTGAGTATACAGTGCTTATCACACATCGGTGAACGGCAAAGAAAATGTATAGTTATAGTAGACATGGGTCTTTGTTTTTGTCCCATTAGCTTGTTGACAAAGTTCGTCCATGCAGCCAAATTAGATTGTTATACTTACATACTAAAATATACTTAATATACTTAATATTAAAATAAAATTACGGTTTCAGTTCAGGCCCAGTACAAAGTTGCTAAAATATTTATGCTTAGTACTCACCCCCACTCCTCCCCTTCCTTTAGCACCATCATCGTTATCCCCTGATCTGATTGGAGAACATCATTTATGACATCAGCATCAATGCCGGCACCATCTTTGTCATCAACAAAATAAACATCTTGATCTTTATCTATTTGAAATTTTGTTTTTACTGTGGATGAAAAGAAAGAAAATAGACAACAATTATTTTGTTATCGAAATTCATGAAGGAGCTTTTGTTTAATAAGTTGTGTCCAAATAGTGTTTACTAGGCATGTTAGGCCTAACAGTGTACATGTACTTTATGTAAATGCACTGACGAGCCCTGGCAAGTCGATACACACATGGTGCTACCGCAAAACAAATAAATATCAATTTTTTTGTCCACAAAATAACCGCAATATTTTTATGTAATTATTCATCTCTATTTTCTTATAGTTTTTTTTTTTAAGTTTGTGACAAGTCTTTTTAATTGGAAATATTACACTTTGCTAACAAAATAAAAAATAACACCCTTGAGTTGGCCCACCCTCTTGTCGGTGTTAAATCTATCATACGTATCTAATGTATTAAAATTAGCACAATGGAATACTCCAAACACGTAAGCCAGTAACGGCCGACTAAAGTTGGTTTTCATGGTTTGACCTATGTTTCAATAAATATTAAAAAAATTATGAACTTTTGCCTTATTCATCCCTCCTATCCTAAGTTACCAAATCACTCGGCCGGCCGGGTCTCGTTTGAGGAAAAAAGCTAAAACAAAATCTCCTCAGTTTTTATGGAACTTCGGAAGTTTTGTAGAATTAGACTCCATGATTAAACAATTTCTAGCTAGGCTAAACGTTCGTCTACATACATTACTTCCATACTTAGAGTACGCCATTGTATTAGCCAATCCACTATGCATGAGACCACAAACTGACATTAACGTACTGTTTATTATGGGACGTGTTCTACATGACAATTGTGTTGCACCAATCGCCCCACACACTTTAGATCGTTAATTCGCCCCGCACCGCTCAGGCAAAACTGACAAAAAAAGCTTCTCATTTGGATGCCATAAATGACTTACCAAGATCCACAAACTCGTCGTGGTCCCCCCTGAATGGGACTAACTTCCGGATGGTCCTTTGAGCGTCACTCACTCTTGCTATAGGCATGTTGATTATCAAAAACAATTGATCAGAACACTATTTCTTGGTATAATTCTGTGTGGCAGCAACTTTCTCTGACACGCTGTCTGTTCTCGCCAGCGGCCGGCAGCGCATCCCATAATTTCGTCTTGACCAATCACAGGCCCCCATTCGACACACGCATGCGCTTTAGCTCGAAATTAACACCACTATTAGGTAACACCAGCGTTTGGAGTTCAAATTAATGCCGATGGTGTCAATATGACACCGACTTTAATTCCAAAAGAATAGATAAAACTTGGTGTTGAAAATTTAACACCACAGTTTTTGCAGTGTGGGACCAGTGGGATTGACAACCTTAGGCCTCTTCGCAAATACCCTTTGCGAAAGTGCTAACTGATGATTTCAGATGCTGGTCTAGGTAGCGATCAAACTTGATTGTAGCTAAACCAGCATGCACCTCAGTCCATGCCTAACGTGCGCGTACCAAGTATTTGGGATAGGCATCACGCCCTCTATCGGATGTGAGTAAACTGGTCCCTAGCCTGGGGTTAGACTGGGCCCCTGTCTTTATCCGCAAGGATAAAGACAGGTACCAGCTATTCAGATCCAGTGATTCTATTGGGTATAATGATACCATTGGATAAATGCAGTGACTGAAAGCTACCGTAGCTGGGTTTGTTTTGATTGGTCTGAGGTCACCTCGGTTGGCCAATCAAAACGCAGATATGGAAAGCTTACTTTCGGTCGTCCGCACGTGTGTGTCCACGTGTGTGGTAGTATGTATACAGTACATGCATGGTGGATACGGTACTTGCTTGGTAATGTTGGTGTAGAATTTGTGCGTATGAGAGGTCAAAGGTCAAACCACACACCGGTTTTTGGCCGGTCTCTGGCGCTATTCACGAGCCTCGAAGAATGTCGTCAGACGTTCAGGCTAGCCTGGGATGCGTTTTGGCGGCGGTAACCAAAAACTGTTTCGGTTGTTGGTCGTTGGTTCTGCTCTTCAGACTGAACGATAACCGAGTTGTGAGCTCGGTTACCGTTTTGGTTTATGACGTCAGAAACAATTATTGGTTACAGCCGCCAAAACGCACCACTGAACGTCTGACGTCATTCTTCGAGCCTCGGAATAACGCCAGAGATTTCTTTAGCCCACGTTTATAACTATTAACCTTTGACCTGCGCATTAAGTGGTCAGACTTCATCACAAATGAAAGGCTGGCTGAACTGATTGGTGGACGGTGGTGTCTCACGAGTGATGAGGTCCTAATAGAGCGGAAGGCGAAATGGTGCGCTCATGTGATGAGACAGGGAGGCCTACCCAGCGCAGCTATAGATGGTTTGCCTACAAGCACAATTCGAGGCAGAGGCCGCCCTAAGCTGCGCTGGATAGACAACGTCACAAAGTGGAGTGGAAGAAGCGTCAAAGAACTGAGACGAGCAGCGATTGAAAGACACCAGGTGATGGCGGCAACTCCAAGAGTGCGCCCCCATTACAACCTGAGGTCGAGGCGGCCACGGACGCAAGTCTATGCCGAATGATAATGCTGCATCATTTCACAAGGCCTTAATCGTTAGTTCGGTTTGGGCTGGTGGCTATGATATAAGGTGCATTTGGGCTGTATGGTTCTTTTTTCTAAGGGCTATGGGTTTATGCTGTTAAATAATAATTACCCATTATCGGTTAGGGTTTTCACCTGTAAAATATATTGTCATCTTAGGAAATAACAACAGTACTAGTATACGAATCGTTTACAGTCGCAGGAATTATGTTTTTGATTTTGTTTAACCCCAACAGCTGCCGAAAATGTTCCTATACAACGCTTTACTTTCGCCGTTTCAAGTCTATACATAACTGCATCCTGGGTGCCGATCGATCCTTTTTATAAAAATACAATTTTAATTGAGATTATTGTATGCACTGGGTCGGCATTGTTACCATGGGCAGCGAGCTGTAAATGCTATTGGCAAAGTGCAGTCACCCTCAGGGAGGGTGACTGCACTTTGCTTGAACGAAATTATTGGAGTCCTTGTTTTGCCTTTTTGAGTTAAAATGGTGGCCATAACAGGAGTGCACTGGGTGGTTTTGAGTTAAAATGGTGGCCATAACAGGAGTGCACTGAGTGGTTTTGAGTTAAATGGTAGCCATAACAGGAGTGCACTGAGTGGTTTTGAGTTAAATGGTGGCCTTAACAGGAGTGCACTGAGTGGATTTGAGTTAAATGGTAGCCATAACAGAAGTGCACTGAGTGGTTTTGAGTTAAATGGTGGCCATAACAGGAGTGCACTGAGTGGTTTTTGAGTTAAATGGTGGCCATAACAGGAGTGCACTGAGTGGTTTTGAGTTAAATGGTGGCCATAACAGAAGTGCACTGAGTGGTTTTGAGTTAAATGGTGGCCATAACAGGAGTGCACTGAGTGGTTTTGATGTAGACAGACAGATTTACTATCGTGTCCACCATCTCTCAAAATTGCCCTATTGTTACTCGAAAGTAATTAAACGTCATATAAGTTGGCTCACATGACGTGTGTTGGTTTTGCGGCTCAGAGGAGATCTTACCTTATCTTTTCAATTTTGTCTCCTTTTTATCAGAAATGGGGTTGTGGGTCCGCTTGACGCTTATTTTTGTTGTATTTTATTTTTTACAAATGATTGTCTATAATGCAATGTTTTTACTAAATTTTTGCTACTTTTTTAACTGTTGTGTATTTTTAAAAAACATTTTGCTATTTTTGCTCATCTTTTTAAATCCTGCATTTTAATGTTTTTTATGACTGTACGGCGCTTTGAAACAGTCTTTTAAAAAGCTCTTTGTAAATGCATTTAGGTTCAGTTAAGTTAAGTTAAGTTAAGTTAACTACTTCTTATCTATAATTAATGCATAAACAGAGAGATTCAGTGTGTGTCGTCGTCCCCCCCCCCCCATATGGCAAACTGCGTACAAACTTCTCCTGATAGCGCCCTCTTTTGAATTGTCCTCCTCTAGCCAGTGAACTGGTTAAGCGCCCTCTCTTGTTATGGCAGCTCTATCTTTTATATACTGTTTTTGTGTTCTTATCGCAAGGACAGGTATTGGTTTTAGATAACCAGCAATTTCATTGGATACAACGTACATGTATTTAAGTATAAAAATGATGATTTATTATTAACTGTGTCTGTAGAATTTGATTGCGAAATGAATGCGAGTTCAAATGTACATCCGTACCACGTGACCGTCAGAATATTGGCGCAAGCTCGAGGCAACTCTGTGGCGTTATTCACGAACCTCGAAGTGTGACGTCAGATTGTTCAGGTTATATCCAATACTGCTATTTTTAAAACAGCAACAATTCTTGGTTTGTTGATGACTCATTCTAGAATGATGTTTACTCCAGGGTTTCACCAGTGTTTAACAGGGACCTGAAGTCCATTTAAAGGCACTCGGCACTATTGCTAATTACTCATAATAATTGTTAGCATAAACACTTACTTTGTAACGAGCATGCAATGGAGAGCTGTTGATAGTAACACGTTAGAAACGGCTCCGTCTGAAGTTATGTAGTTTTTGGTAATCGCTCACCCAATTACTTCTGGCCGGCCTAAGCACTTTTTAGGCACATGCAAAGCAAACAAATTTGTGCAACAAAGTGTTTTTTCTTTAACTATCTTGCACTAAGAACATCTGATGACCCTTTGAGTCCCAAGTTTTCACATATTTATTATTTTATGTTTGTTTGGATACGCACCAAGTGAAAAAAATTGCCCGTTCCAATGCCTTTTAGGCTAACCTTTCCGAAACCTCAAATGAGCATGGAAGTGGGACAATCAAATTAATTAATCAGAATAATTGGTCTTTATTGATGCCTCCTAAATAGCTTTCCTTCCCCTTTCAATAGTGTTGCGTTTCCCTTGTGAAGAACCCTAACCTAAGTAATTGTTTCTAAATTGGGTCATGCCTCTCTCTCTCTCTCTCTCTCTCTCTCTCTCTCTCCCTCTCTCTCCTTTACCAACTTAATTCGATTGAAATTGATGAAGTGTTTCTTTTTATCCCCTGAAGCTCGTTTGGGAACTTGTGTAATATGACATGTAGGCCTAGTACAAAATGTTATTAAAAAGGGTGGTTTAATGGTCACCAGGCACTGGACACTATCGGTAATTGTCAATATTCCAAAATGTGCATAATATAAAAAAAAGAACTGTGAAATTTGGGATAAACTATTTATTGCAAGAGAATAATGGGAAAAAAAACACCATTGGTGCACAATTGTGTACTTTCAGATGCATAGACCTAATAAAAGGCTTCAGCTAAAGTCTTTTATTATTTGACTTAGAAATTACCTCTTACTCCAAAACTACGTTACACTATAGGGAACCTTTTCCCACAAAGTTTTGTATACTATCGACAACTCTCCATCTTGCTCGTTACCGAGTCAGTTTTTAAGATGTGATGGTATTTTCCAACAGTGTCCATGCCTTTAATGGACGACCTGTTACACTTTATTGTCGTCTTGGTTATGGTTCACCGACTTTGCACTGACAATAACAGTTCGAAATCCTGGGTCATAATCAGGTACCAGACTATTTCCTACGATCTTTGTGAGGTAGAGAAAAACTTGCACATGAAGCAAGAATTATTCAAATAAACATGGCAAAAACTTTTAGGAAAATCTGTCATGCTTGCAAGCCTAATATAGATACGCGTCTATATAGAGTCGGGGTTATGAATAAATTGGTCATTACGTCATAGTTGCTAATAAGAGAGCGCATTTATGGTGATTTTGTGTAAGATTGGGTATTTACCTTTTCAAGTATAACTGCCATCTTTCCCGGGCAGGACTTTCTTCAATAAACTAGAGTGGGTGCATGGACTCCCCCTTTCTCACCGTGGCCTCTGACATTGGCCTTTGACCTCACTAGCCTTCTTGCCCGCCAAAGGGCAATTTATAATTGTTGTGAAATTCCACTCATTGAAACAACGACGGTGAAAACACGTTTGCTGCAAGAAGATGGCAATAAAACTGATCTACGGCATTAAACCAGTGATTCTGATAAAACGTTGTGGCGCCAAAACCTCTCAAAATGGAGCCTCAAAGTGAGGAAACAAAAGCATTTTACCAAGGGGGAAATGCACTTCCGAACTGTCTTGTTGTATAAATACATATGCAAAGTCTCCCCTACTCTGCAGTTCGCACGTATTGCTATCGATTGAAGTTTAACATGAAGTCGGATGCTTGTGTTGTGTGCACTCAATGTAGACAGAATGCCACAACATGCGAGTGTGTGCTGAGAAAACATGTTGGCTGCGACTAGATTTTTTTTACGGGATTGTCAAACAGCCGTAAAATCAAAACGGTTGCGTCATGGAAAGGCATTTTTTTTTCCCCTCAGAATCTTCAAAATAATGATACTCAAATTCTGATCAATATTGTTTAGATCTAGCGCACCTTCATCAAAGCAGCAAAAGACCCTTTCCACGACATAATTGATGTAAATTGCACATAGCGCGTGCACACACACACTACGGTTGTCAAAATGAGAAACCACAATGCTGTTTTCTACGCGATTGTGCGTCTGTTATGCTACTCTCACACTAGGGAGAATATGCTAGCGAATGTGCTTACGAACGGAAATATTGAACAGTCGCTCAAACTTCACCACATTCGCCACAAATTCACTACGTTCACAAGAAGTCATTATCCACCTCCTTACGAAGATATGTCACTTTATGCTGCTCTCACACGGCGAATATGCTAGCGAATATGCTATCGGAAGGAAATATTTGACAATCGCTCAAGCTTCGCAACCGTGTCTTCGCGAATTGTTTCACGATATTGCATACGTGTGCGCACATATTCGCGAATTGTTTCACGACATTGCATACGTATGCGCACATATTCGCGAATTGTTTCACGATATTGCATACGTGTGCGCACATATTCGCGAATTGTTTCACGACATTGCATACGTGTGCGCACATATTCGCGAATTGTTTCACGACATTGCATACGTGTGCGCACATATATGCGAATTGTTTCACGATATTGCATACGTGTGCGCACATATTCGCAAATTGTTTCACGACATTGCATACGTGTGCGCACATATTCACGAATTGTTTCACGACATTGCATACGTGTGCGCACATATATGCGAATTGTTTCACGACATTGCATACGTGTGCGCACACATTCAGCGAATGTTGTGAAGACGGTAATTCGCCATCGATTTGCGTATGAGCATTTGGTAAGCCATTGGTACTGTTGGTAAAGCGTGCGTATTATGCGTAAGATATTGGTAAGGAGAGTTTTAAGGACGACCATAACATATTTACTATCAAATCGCAACATTTGAGCGAATTCATCGCGAATTTCAAACATTCATATTCGCAAGATATTCGCCCAAGTGTGAGAGTACAGCATTATAGAGTGCACATCTCTATGGCGTTTGCCAACCAATATGTGCGCATGCGCGAATGTAAAAAGTATAATGGTGGCGCCCTGATAAAGGTATGTTGTGTTTGTTGGTTTATTTTTCAACTAACATGTAGGTCATTTGTATTTTAACCAAATCGAGACCCAGTGTATGAATGGCATTATATTTTGCACAATCGCTTGTATGTATATAGGAAATAAACGATGGACTTAAATCGACAGTAAATGTTATGAAAGCCAGTTCAATTGGTAACCTACGCTCCATGCAGTTATTTATGGTCACTTGAAATTCAACTTTGTCATCAGAGGCAATTAAATACTGTACCGCAATGAAAATTTAAAATTGGTAAATTTATTGCTTTTCGTTAAGCTGTACCCTGACCAGAAAGCATCCAAGTCTGGTACGCAATCACCTAAAGTGCTGTATTGCTGATTGCACTCGGCTTTGGGTGATATAGATTTTTGAAATCTCCTTCAGCCCCCCCCCCCCCCCCCCCCCACCCCAGCAACCACCAACTGAGTCATACTTAAAGGCACTGGAAACTATTGGTAATTTTCAAAACAATTATTAGCACAAACACTTACTTTTCAGGCATCTGAAAGCACACAAATTTGTGCAACAGAGGTGTTTTTCTTTTATTTCTCTTGCAACTTCGATTGTCAATTGAGTCAACATTTTCACAGAGTTAGTTATCGATGCATTTGTTTGACATTACTGATCTTTTTTGAAAATTGGCCGGTGCCTTTAAACACTGGTTCCACTCCTTCATTTTGATCAATCCCGAAGATGATGTAAGTTTGAGGTGAATATCTGTTAACCAGAGAGATCTCCAGGAAAATAAAGACAATACTGGCTTTCAATCTTGTTTTCATTAAGGATACGGCCGACTTGCTTCCATTAGTGTTGCGACCTAAAAGGTACAGCCATACGCCTACCACTATGCCACCTTTGGACTTAGAGAATCATCGATGACATATGCACATACACAGATGGTGTAAGACGAGAACCACTGTTCAGATTAGAACAACATTTGTGGGGAGAAATGGTGCCCAGTTACCCTCGGGCTGTTGAACTTGGGGGTTTGTGGGCCACAACAGGAAAACCTGTCAGTGATGACTTATTGACCAAAGTGTTTTGTTTCTTGCCATACTTTACTAATTCCAAGAAGTTTTGATATAACTGCTTAAGGTTGTATGTGAACAAAGAGAAAGGATTTCACAACATAATGATTGCACTTTTCAAGTTACTGAACAAACTAAATCGCCTCTGCCGACTTTTGTTGGTTTACTTTAACTATGTTACTCTTTACTGTACTTTATTCATTATCTGGTATTGAAAGAGATTGTGGAGAACCCTGACTCGTTTGAAGGCGTGAGTTCGATCCACACTTCTAACATAGCTTTTGTTTTTTAAGTTTTTTTGTTTTTCAAGATTAAATTGAATTGTCACCCATATTTGTATGTCTCATATCGTGTCAGGATGGCCGAGCGGTCTAAGGCGCCAGACTCAAGGTACTAAGCCTTCACTGAACACAGTGATGAGTGTTCTGGTCTCCAATTGGAGGCGTGGGTTTGAATCCCACTTCTGACATCAATTTTTGTTTCGTTTTAAGATGTGAATTGTCACCCATATTTTTATGTACCAGTTTACCTGTTTAATATCGTGTCAGGATGGCCGAGCGGTCTAAGACGCCAGACTCAAGGTGCTAAGCCTTCACTGAATACAGTGATTATGAGTGTTCTGGTCTCATTGGAGGCGTGGGTTCGAATCCCACTTCTGACATTACTTTCTTTTTTTTAAGATGTGGATTGTCACCCATATTTCTATGTACCAGTATACCTTCCTCATATCGTGTCAGGATGGCCGAGCGGTCTAAGGCGCCAGACTCAAGGTACTTAGCCTTCACTGAATACAGTGATTATGAGTGTTCTGGTCTCCAATTGGAGGCGTGGGTTCGAATCCCACTTCTGACAATGCTTTCTTTTTTAAAGTCCTTTTTATTATGGTCGAAGTTAAATTCCACCTTATACTGTATCAGTATACCTGTTTCATATCGTATCAGGACGGTCGAGTGGTCTACTCTAAGCCGCTAGACTCAATCTGCGAAGCCTTCACATAATACAGTGAATGTGGGTGTTCTGGTCTCCATTTGGAGTGAGTTCGAATCTCACTGCTGACAATTGTTTTCTCAGTTTAAATAAACAAAGCAACATAGTGAGTTTGGACACAAGCTGTCTTTTGAACAAAGTGTAGGAAACCTTGTCTGGAATGAACACGTGTGATTCTTCGTTTGAAGGCGTGGGTTAGTTCAGTGTGTTTTCTTCATCGGGTCTCCTTTGAAGACGTGGTTCAGCATCAAACCAAAATCTTACAATATTCTTACGGAAACAACGAATACACGGGGGCGGGCTGCATGTATTCCATCTAAGATGTCAGACCCACGGTAAATTATAGTTTTGTCCTTTTAGCACCATGGTTGTGAGCGCTTTGGTGGTTTTCATTCGGATGTGTAAATTCGTATCCCACTTCTGACACTTTTTTCACTAATATTAAATTGAGAGCATGTAATTATGAGCGTGATTAGTCATGCTAGGTTTCGTTCCATTTCCGCAATCTGAAGGAGTTGGTTCGAATCATATTTCTGTTGGAAAACCGTCCCTTCAACCCTGAACCTGTCCTTAATTAGGTAAAGATAACATTTTACTTTTCCTCGTGTACTTGTGTTTCAAATATTTTTTTTAAGTGTCTTCAGGGATAACGTTTCCTCAACACTTATCATAGGGTCACCGACCAGTGTAAACCATCCATATCCGCTCCTCGTCCTGGCTTACTCTTATCTCCATAAAGTGATTGTGAAGATTAATTACCCATCTCATAGATGTAAAAAGGTGTATTGTTCTTCCCAAGTACTTGGAGATCAGGTCGGTGTCCAGTTGAGCACTTTTGTTAACCCCCTAGTTTCGGGTTTTTGTGTACCCGGTTGGAGTGGCTTCAGCTCCGGGATCCGTATGGACCACTTGAACCCTCTTGAGGCAGGTATCAGCCCCATTGGGTTGCGACCCATAAGGGGAAAAGGTATACACAGCCCAGCCCCACCAGCATACCGATATTCATCCGAGATTCACAGGTGTGACTATTGTCATCGTAATACAACTGGTATGTGCCCCGTTATAATATGACGACATCTGCGAGGTGTTTTGATGGGGCCCACATGGTGTTTTTTTTTATATACTGGTGCTGCTTTTATATTTGCAGGTGTGACCAATGGTTGAAATATTTGTGTCGGGACTTTCAAGGCGGGGATCTGCGTAGGTAGTAACTGGGGTTTTCAATCAGTTTCCTCTGAACATATTCAGATACGGTAGATTGTGATAAAGCCCGATAATGTGACAGAGGGTAACCCCCCCCCCCCAAAAAAAAGGGGGATGCTCCCTAACTTTTACTGTACACTCTTGTATAGTAGAACCCCCCCCCCCACCCCTCCTAAAGACTTCTAAAGAATTCCTGGGATTTCAAGCACACATGGAGGCTAATAATGAGGTTGGGTGTATATTCCAAGCCTCATATCGAGCACACTGTTAAAGTGGTGTGTACAAAACGAAAACTATAAGGAAATCGTTCCGGACAATGTTCTCCTTTCCTTTTTTTTTTGTCGAGAACACCCGCACTCTCCGATGAGAATTCCCAGAGTCGGTTTAGTCTTTAAACAAGGCAGGGTGTAAAATCCCTTTGAAGTGTATTTACAACAGCCATGACTGACTGTACAATGGTCATAAACTGCGAAATATCATCTGTGAAATGTGTTCAATGTTTACTTTCCTGCGCCATAAAGTGCATTAAAGTAGTAGCCCGCATAGTAATAAACGAACCGCTGCCCATCACTGTGTCAAAGGCAATGTTATTAAAATGACGAACATAAGATCTTATCCCAGTTTCGTTTTTCTCAAAAATAGCGAAAATAGGTCAGCAAAAACAAACTATAAAACGGCTCACTGTGTTGGAACCTATGTGCCATAAAGCTCCATGTTGAAGTGGTATTGATTCAATACAAAACTCGAACAGTTTTATTGGGCCGTATCCATGTTGGCGTTTACGGCTACGGCTGTTGCTAAGGGTGTTTGCTACGAACGTCCTACTACCTCAACCCATGACGCACTGGCTGGCTGTAGCCATAGCTCCAACCGGACACGGTCTGAGTTTACAAATTCTGTGCTCATAATTTTCTAGAAATAAAATATGGATAGTTATGCCCCTTATCATCCAGAACCGCTTCTTAGCTCACAAGATCAGCTCGGCGTGCAGTTCCTTCCTCATTGGCGTCTACAGCTCGCCGAAGCCGTATAGCTGGTAGCAGCCAATTTGGGCACGGCCATAGATTGTTCTTGATGTTGCCACACGAACGGTGTGGTGTACAAACGTAAGCAAAACTTTACACGACCGACCGTCTCTTAAGGCAGGAGTAAGATTACGTACTAGTTCTTTTTAAAACATATCCAAAGAAAGACATCATAAGGATGATTAAGCTAATCACGACCATCGACCATACGGATGGTTCTCGGGTTAGAAACCACACTTTCACGTAAACACCAAAGCTGTTCCATGAAAAAGTTAAAATATATAAAATATCCCATAACTTAATTATAATCGGATGGCCTTAAAACTTATGTTGTTTTAACTTTTTAGAAAATTGACAATGTACAGGATTTGATCGATTAATATTTCCCACTTTGACAACCTCTCCCCCCCCCCTACCCCCAAACGAAGAGCGTGTTTTCTCCCTCTGTCGCGTGATGATATCAACGGCTGCCGACGTACATAAAATGACTTGAACTTGGGTCTCTCAGACATTAAGCATAACAGTTTTGGCGCCAAATCACGCGAGGTCAAAGATTTGGCGGGAAAATGGAGAGCGATCGATACGTGTGGGCCCGATCCACGCAGACACGAGTGCTCTTTACGGTGCCAAATCTGATCATTAAACGGAACGGGAGAGTCTGCCGTTTGTCTTTGACTTGCTGTTTGCTACCGTAGCTATTCGATAATCGGCATCCTCTCGTTGTAGGTTATTTCCTATCAAAGGTTCCCAATGAGCAAACTTTACAGTCTTTGGATGGATTCACCTCATTTCCCATTCCGCTTTAATAACGGCATCACGTTTCCTGATCAAAATTAGCTTTGTTTTTCGCTCTCATTGCATTGTTTTCTAACTTTCTCTTGAAAATAACAGTGGACGATGCTCCAAATCATTGTTGAAAGTCTTTATTATCAAGTCACGGGTCAGAATGCCATCGACCATGAACCAGGCGTGTTTTGTTTTTACCGAGATTGAGAACAGGGTATTGCTGACCCGCGAATGGTATTGCGGGTCAGGCCCACCTACGGACCCGTAACGGGTCAATGTATGACCAGGCACTTTTTGGAGTGCTTTATTGACCCTATCGTTTTGAAAACTTTCCACACTATATAACGGCCGCTTTCGAACTTCCACTCAAAAAGAGTTTCGCAAGAATAGCGCACATTTTGGGCGGGGTTTTGAAGGAGCGCGTGTCGCGCCCTATGATCCTCTGGATTAGTACTGGACTACACACACCTGCTAAATGTACAGCAAACGAGCTCATTCACACGTTCAGATTTGTCTTTTTATTAACTCAGGTGTTGGGGGGGGGGCTTTCTTTCATCTCATTATTGTGTCTCTCTCTCTTTGAGTTCTATTTGAGGATTAAACATTGTCATAACGTGAGGGTTATTACTATTAGCCACGGTGGATATATTACGAACATGCAACACGTTTGACATGCGAATGGAGCTGGACGGTCCCATCAGGGACCCACGTCACCACTCCCCCCTCCGGACTCCGGGGGGAAGTAGGCTTGATGGTGTGTCACAGACCTGTCAATCAAGAGTGACGTGTGAACGGCTTAAAGGGAGACTTCATCATCTCATGCCACTTGGGCAGTTGTTTTGGGTTCACACGGAGAGGGGGTAAATGAATCACTGGGGGTAAATCATCTTCATCAGTTGGTGGATCCGGGAGGGGGGGGTTCATCTCCTAATAATCTGTTCCTTTTTGTGAAATGTTTTAACCTTCACATCTTTACCATCTTATAACGGTGAGACCTGTTTTGGGACGGACGCAAAAGAAAATCAGACACATTGACTGAATCCCGGTTCAATACGAATTTTGACGTCACAATTTCACAACGAATTCGTAACAGTTCTCCTGCAAAATATTTGATGCGAAACAGCCCTGTGACGTCAAAATTTTGCTTTGCATTCGCATTCGCTGTTTCATGTTGCTGATATCAGACACAATGGGTCCATCTTACCAGTTCACAATGAAACCTACACCGTCTGTAACATGGTTGTTAAAAAAAAAAGACCGAAGCCGAATTAGCGGTAACAATGGTGCGTTTCGCGGCTGTAACCAATAACTATTCCGTTCAATGGTCAGTGATCAACCAATGACAAGTTCAAACGAAACAATTATCTGTTCAGACCGCCTAGACGCACCCCGGCTAAGGCTACGACTGTTGTTAAGGGTGTTGCTAAGAATGTCAATTACGCATGATGACGCGGCAATCCAGCCGTAGCCGTAACCCCGGATTCGGACACCGCTATAAATTGCCATTTAAAATTCCGCTAGATACCAATTGCGCAAAGAAGTAACAAACAATATTTGTTTTATTACATGCGGTCCTCGGTTCCTGCTGAACATTACACGTGATACCCGGTCCTAATACCTCCAGTGTAGAAGTGAGGCTTGACAGAGAGGTGACCAATGACAACAAACATCAATTATCACAGGGGACTGGTTGGTCACCTGTTTCTACTCAGAAATTTTGACTGATGTTCTTCAGGTTTTCTTTTGAGATTGTGGATGTATTTTGTGCAGTCTTATACTTTAAGGTGCCAATTTTGAAGAGTTATTAGTCATTACATAGACTTGTGGACAAGTCGTTTCATTGTTGTATCGGTAATAGTAACGGCCCTCACGTGACACTGCTTTGTTCGTGCGAGACTATCACCACCACAAGTCTAGGCATATACACTGTAGAGACAACGGCCGTGTCCGAATCTACGGCTGCGGCTACGACCGTTGCCAGGGGTGTTGCTAAGGGCGTCCTATACTTCAATGCATGACGATCCGGCCGTAGCCGTAGTCGTAGCCGTAGCCGCCAATTCGGATACGGCCAACGAATCATTCCTGTTTTCTTCTATTAAATTAAAGACACTGGACACTTTTGGTAATTACTCTAAATAAATATTACCATAAAACCTTATACTTGGTAACTATGGGGAGAGGTTGATAGTATAAAACATTGTGACAAACTACTTCCTCTAAAGTAATGTAGTTTTTGAGAAAGAAGTTATTTTCCACGAATTTGATTTCGAGACCTCGGAATTAGCCTTTGAGCTCTCGAAATCAAGCATCTAAAAGCACACAACTTTGCGTGACAATTTTTTTATTTCTTGTTTTCATTATTATCTCGCAACTCCGATGACCAATTGAATCTACATTTCCACAGGTTTGTTATGGATAATTTAACATACACCAAGTGAGAGGACTGGTCTTTGATAATTACCAATAGTGTTCAGTGTCTTTATTTAAGCCACATTATTATGCAGTAATGAGTACTAGGCGTGCGCGTCCTTTGAACTATCAGCAAGATCTCCCTATATAGTGGTTGGTTTATCTCACGTCCTTAACCACCAGAATTTAATGTCAACTCATCCAACTGTTTTTGTTTCTTCTTTTCAGCACGACTGGGAAATAGACAATCGAAAAAGTTATTTTAGAGTAGAGATGTATTAGATAGTTGTTTTTCAATTTGTTGCAAGTTATTCTAAAGTGCATTCGCCTTGACTCATACGACGTTTGAAATAAAAAACGGAAACATAAAAACTACAAGGCCTATTATTGGTGATGTTTTTTCCCCCTTGTTCACTGGGGGATTTTCATTAAAACCAAATCCCTAAGTCATCTCTTGTGGATGGCCTTGGCACTTAATCCCCCTCCCCCCCCCCCCTCTCTCTCTCCCTCTCTCTTCCACTACACAATGTGCACGTCTTGAAGTTCTCAGCCAACGAATTAATAGATTACTGTACAGAAACAAGTCCCCGTCCTGGATGATTTATTTGACGGTGCTTAAAATATTTCCATAGAGTCATCTGTTGGGTCATTCGCCATCTGCGCCCATTAACTCATGCACCAGTCTCTAAAAGATGATGGATTCTCTTATTTATGTCCTCATAATATCCATCCTAATCCTTTCATAATAGAGAACTGTTCGGCCAATTACCGTAATACATACTGTGTATCTATAAGACTCATAAATCAAATGGGAGTGAGCTACCTACTATTTGTAACTACTGATGTTGAGCTGCGACTCCTCGAACACTGGCCCATCGTACGTCGAATCCTCACCTGTCCACTGACAGGAAATATTCAAGAAGTTTCCATTTGGCTTCAAATCATTACCTTTATCGGAAGATTGTTGTAATCAACTTGGTCAACCTCAACTCAACAGTACCGAGTCTGAGAGAAAACATACCAACAAGGTTCGTAAACAATTAAGTGACTATTTAATCATCATATTATCATCATTTAAAGGCTGAGGATGATCGATGCTGGCTAAAAGGGGAATGATGAATCTGCTATAATATTTACCTTTTTATTTATTTATTTTTCTTCTTGTTAAATTATTTTGTGTAACAATTTCCCATTATCATATGGTGTCAGGATGGCCGAGCGGTCTAAGGCGCCAGACTCAAGGTGCTATGCCTTCACTGAATACAGTGATTATGAGTGTTCTGGTCTCCAATTGGAGGCGTGGGTTCGAATCCCACTTCTGACATTACATTTTTGTCGAGACTGAAGTTAATTTCACCCGTATTTTTTGCCCACCAGTTTGCCTGTCTCATATCGTGTCAGGATGGCCGAGCGGTCTAAGGCGCCAGACTCAAGGTGCTAAGCCTTCACTGATCACAGTGATGAGTGTTCTGGTCTCCAATTGGAGGCGTGGGTTCGAATCCCACTTCTGACATTACTTTTTTTTGTAGAGACTGAAGTGAATTTTCACCATTATTTTCGCGTACCAGTTTGCCTGGATGGCCGAGCGGTCTAAGGCGCCAGACTCAAGGTGCTAAGCCTTCACTGAATACAGTGATTATGAGTGTTCTGGTCTCCAATTGGAGGCGTGGGTTCGAATCCCACTTCTGACATTACATTTTTGTCGAGACTGAAGTTAATTTCACCCGTATTTTTTGCCCACCAGTTTGCCTGTCTCATATCGTGTCAGGATGGCCGAGCGGTCTAAGGCGCCAGACTCAAGGTGCTAAGCCTTCACTGAGTACGGTGATGAGTGTTCTGGTCTCCAATTGGAGGCGTGGGTTCGAATCCCACTTCTGACATTTCTTTTTGTCAAGATCGAAGTGAATTTTCACCATTATTTTCGTGTACCAGTTTACCTGTCTAATATCGTGTCAGGATGGCCGAGCGGTCTAAGGCGCCAGACTCAAGGTACTAAGCCTTCACTGAATACAGTGATTGTGAGTGTTCTGGTCTCCAATTGGAGGCGTGGGTTCGAATCCCACTTCTGACATTACATTTTTGTCGAGACTGAAGTTAATTTCACCCGTATTTTTTGCCCACCAGTTTGCCTGTCTAATATCGTGTCAGGATGGCCGAGCGGTCTAAGGCGCCAGACTCAAGGTACTAAGTCTTCACTGAATACAGTGATTATGAGTGTTCTGGTCTCCAATTGGAGGCGTGGGTTCGAATCCCACTTCTGACATTACTTTTTTTGTCGAGACTGAAGTGAATTTCACCCGTATTTTTTTCCCCACCAGTTTGCCTGTCTCATATCGTGTTAGGATGGCCGAGCGGTCTAAGGCGCCAGACTCAAGGTACTAAGCCTTCACTGAATACAGTAATTATGAGTGTTCTGGTCTCCAATTGGAGGCGTGGGTTCGAATCCCACTTCTGACATTACTTTTTTTGTAGAGACTGAAGTGAATTTTCACCATTATTTTCGCCACCAGTTTGCCTGTCTCATATCATGTCAGGATTGCCGAGCGGTCTAAGGCGCCAGACTCAAGGTGCTAAGCCTTCACTGAATACAGTGATTATGAGTGTTCTGGTCTCCAATTTGAGGCGTGGGTTCGCATCCCACTTCTGACATTACTTTTTTTGTCGAGACTGAAGTGAATTTCACCCGTATTTTTTTCCCCACCAGTTTGCCTGTCTCATATCATGTCAGAATGGCCGAGCGGTCTAAGGCGCCAGACTCAAGGTGCTAAGCCTTCACTGAATACAGTGATTATGAGTGTTCTGGTCTCCAATTGGAGGCGTGGGTTCGAATCCCACTTCTGACATTTCTTTTTGTCAAGATCGAAGTGAATTTTCACCATTATTTTCGTGTACCAGTTTATCTGTCTAATATCGTGTCAGGATGGCCGAGCGGTCTAAGGCGCCAGACTCAAGGTACTAAGCCTTCACTGAATACAGTGATTGTGAGTGTTCTGGTCTCCAATTGGAGGCGTGGGTTCGAATCCCACTTCTGACATTACATTTTTGTCGAGACTGAAGTTAATTTCACCCGTATTTTTTGCCCACCAGTTTGCCTGTCTCATATCGTGTCAGGATGGCCGAGCGGTCTAAGGCGCCAGACTCAAGGTACTAAGCCTTCACTGAGTACGGTGATGAGTGTTCTGGTCTCCAATTGGAGGCGTGGGTTCGAATCCCACTTCTGACATTTCTTTTTGTCAAGATCGAAGTGAATTTTCACCATTATTTTTGCGTACCAGTTTACCTGTCTAATATCGTGTCAGGATGGCCGAGCGGTCTAAGGCGCCAGACTCAAGGTACTAAGCCTTCACTGAATACAGTGATTGTGAGTGTTCTGGTCTCCAATTGGAGGCGTGGGTTCGAATCCCACTTCTGACATTTTTTTTTGTCAAGATCGAAGTGAATTTTCACCATTATTTTCGCGTACCAGTATGCCTGTCTCATATCGTGTCAGGATGGCCGAGCGGTCTAAGGCGCCAGACTCAAGGTGCTAAGCCTTCACTGAATACAGTGATTATGAGTGTTCTGGTCTCCAATTGGAGGCGTGGGTTCGAATCCCACTTCTGACATTTGTTCTTTTTTTGTAAGTCAAAGTGAATTTTTACAAGTATTTGTGTGTACAGTTTGCATGTCTACGTCGTGTCAGGATGGCCGAGCGGTCTAAGGCGCCAGACTCAAGGTCGTGCTAAGCCTTCACTTAATACAGTGATTATGAGTGTTCTGGTCTCCAATTGGAGGCGTGGGTTCGAATCCCACTTCTGACTTTACTTTTTTTTGTAGAGACTGAAGTGAATTTTCACCATTATTTTCGCGTACCAGTTTGCCTGTCTCATTACGTGTCAGGATGGCCGAGCGGTCTAAGGCGCCAGACTCATGGTGCTAAGCCTTCCCTGACTACAGTGACTGTTGGTGTTCTGGGTTCCGTTTGGAGGCCTTAGTTCGAATACCACTTCTCACATGGCTGCATGGATAATTCTACTTTATATTTTAATTCTTAACTGAAGTGTTTCATTAATTTCATTTTCCCGAGTGCTGAAGATTATTTTCTTTTTTGAAGATTGAAAGTTATAAATTTAATTTTCTTTTCGATCATTATTAATAAGTTAACCAATGCCAATAAGGCCCTCTATGTTATTCATATCCAAGCAAAACACAGCTGCAACCGCATCTCTCGTCTGCAAATTAAGAGCAATCACACTGTTACGCGGCAGTACCTTCAAATAAAACGAAGTCAAAACCTTGAGAATGCCCCTGTTATGAGGTTATTGTACACTGAAGGTGCGAACTGAAGGTGAAATCAATATGCTTGCATTCAGCGTGTTGCCACCCCCAGCCCATGACCTCATGTTGGGCCAACATCATATAAGTGGCCCGGTCACTAATTCTATCCCGCCGTAGCAATTTATCCGAGATAAAATTTCCCATCGTGCTTCCCCCTCAAAACAAAATGTGCGGTCCTGTTCGGCTTTACGTAAGATAAAGTGTGCAGATTGCCTTCGTTTTTACAAGCAATTGAAAATTAGACTGCCCGTAAGAAATTTGTGTTCTAAATAATATGGTTTTCATGACCGGGGTATGAGGCAGTTCGATTTGCCATATTCTCGGTTGCGACAACTGTTCCCCGGCTCAGTTTTCATACTAGACGTGCGTCATATCGGAGTGACGGTTTATCGAGTGTCAAAGACTGAAATATTGATATTCATTTCTTGTCATAGCAATACCTGTACGCTGTACATTTGCGAGCTCAAGTTGTTGAAATCGAAGCTGGACAATACGAGAGAAGCGCTCTGAAGTTGTGCTCTGCAGATAATCTTTCGCACCGCCCTGAAATCAACAGCTCATCTTTTTACATATTGGGGTAAGTGTTTGCCACCTCCCTTTAGCGATATTTTATTGCCACACTCAACAACTGTAAATCGCCCAGCTCACTCTCCTCATCGAAGGTGGGCCCAGGGAATTTTAATGTGATTACATGCGTGAGTGACCTTTTCAACACCTTCCGTGGCCAAGAATATTTCATGATAGAGACTAACAAACGCAGTGTTTTGTAAGGCACAGAGTGAGAAAAACTCCATTAGAAAAACGCCGCTCACTGTGTGCTGATACCACGGTCGGTATTGACACACTTTTCGATCCTCGTTCGATCGTGAGTAAACATGAAGAACTCACCATCTAGTTGTACGCAGTGACCACTTGCCTACAAGAAGAGCACGTAAGAAGACTGCGTTTTATAATTGCGTGCATTGATACTTCTCATGAGGAGGAGTAGAAGAAGAAAAAAGACAGAGCTAAGAACTGACTATCGCCCGAAACCCCAAAAGATCCACACACGCGTGCTCCCCGGCCAACCGAGCAGAGCCAAGTTTTGAGACTCGGATCACGCCGTCGATTGAGAGCTGAGGTCGGCCTAGCTTGACGAGGGATATCTGGAGGGTTATTCTGTCTCCGGTCTCTAATACACGACAAACGGATTTATTTCTCTGCATCTCTATCCGTGGCTAAAGTTACAAATTGTTTATTTTGAACCACAACAATGACATAAATTCTGGACCGAGAGAACGAGGCTTTGGGGAGAGCGACCTCGTGGTAGAGCTAGTCGCGTCTGAGTCTGACACACACCGTCCATAGTTTACACTAACGCTTGATGAACACGACTCGTTGTCATAATCATCAGTCTGAATTTGGAGATCATGTATGGTTTCACCTGATAAAGCACATGTATACTTTGAACTGAGAGGTAAGCTGTACTTATTTTCCACCGCATATGATTCAATATGGGGACGGAAATAGGCAAGATTGAATAATTCAATTCCAGACGTACATTCAATACGCAGTTGGGAGTGGATGAAAATGCCACAGTCCATGGTTACAACTTGATTTGACTTTTTTTTTTCTTTTTCACAGGCGCGAATATGTTTTAATTTTATTTGTCACAAACGTGTTTGCGATAATAGAAATTCACAGCAACCACAAAAATGTCAAGGTAGCTATAATTCAAAAGGTGTTTGTGGATAATGTGTTTGACAGTGCGACACGGTTTAGTTTCCGCAATCAAATTAATTAAATGATAATTGTTCTACTTTCTTTTTCATAATTTGCGTAAACTAAAACTTGCATTTTTCCTTGAGGACCAAACGTTGATCCTTGCGGAACACTTGAGCTTCGCCAGCCTTGAACTGAATCAGAGCTCTGTTAGGTTCTGGGACTAAGTCGGTTAAAGGCAGTGGACACTATTGGTAAAACTCAAAATAATTATTAGCATAAAACCTTTCTTGGTGACGAGTAATGGGGAGAGGTTGATGGTATAAAACATTGAGAGAAACGGCTCCCTCTGAAGTGCCATAGTTTTCGAGAAAGAAGTAATTTTCCACGAATTTGATTTCGAGGCCTCAGATTTAGAACTTGAGGTCTCGAAATCAACCATCTAAACGCACACAACTACGTGTGACAAGGGTGTTTTTTCTTTCATTATTATCTCGCAATTTCGATGACCGATTGAGCTCAAATTTTCACAGGTTTGTTATTTTATGCATATGTTGAGATACACCAACTGTGAAGGCTATTCTTTGACAATTACCAATAGTGTCCACTGCCTTTAACTATTTGGTAATATTTCGTTGGGAGTATTTTATGTGTTTCTCGGTTAGGCTTAGATTTATATCCACAATTTACCGAGAATCTTTCATTTTCTATACACGGAACACTACAGTTTAAAAACTATTGTAGCCGATGTGTTTCATTCCAAGATATAAATTGACAGGTGAATGTCGAATGCACATATTTCTTACATGAGTGTGTCAATTTAAGTATGTGTCAAAAAACTCCCAACAATACCTATTGGCCTATACCCCACAGAATATTTACCCCATAGTTCCAAGTCGACACCGTATGCGTTGGTATTTATGGATCCATAAAAGCAGTTCACTGTGCTAATTTCATGGCTCGGTTAGTTCGAAGGACGCGGAAAAAGCAGTTTTAAGATGACAAATTATTCCTGAGTTTTTTACTCGCGGTGTGCTTTGATGTGAATTGTATGAACACAAATTCCTGATCCGAATCACTCAACTAAAGAACAGATATAGAAAGGGCACATGTCTATTCCCTTTTTTTTTTACAATACAAAAAACACCCAGTTCTGTCTGCTCGACAAATACGGATATATTTCAATCCCCAAGTTGCATAAAATGGCCTCTTAATTTTTTTCGATTGACAAACTCTCCTGGACTGCTGCGTGATTTTCATTGAATAATCGTTTCGTGACATATCGAGATTGGAAAATAATTAAGACGTTTTGCAGCAGCAGTAGCAGCTGGGTGTGTATGCAGTTTTTCCATACACAGTAGTCTGTATTTTACCATTTAAAAAAAAAATCGTGGTTTAACTGATTCATGACTATTAATATAATCCAGTGTAAAGGGGCCCTCCGCACACACACAGGGCCGGGGAAGAAAACACACGAGCGTATTTGTTGGGCGTCGAATCCTGCCGTTTGAAGCCTGAGGCACGTAGAGGCTAGGAGAGCCCGCTCACACTTGCTCTATTATACGGTGGCCGGTCCACGAACGGTTCACATATCGAGCGGCCGCGGTGAATTCTAGCCCTACCTCATTAATATCATTGCACTGTACTAAGGAATAATATAGTTTCTGTGAATATAATTTCAATTTTCTGCTAGTTCAATAGTGACATACACTGAATGGCTGTTTTTGTACATACTATTGACATAACTGGATAGTATTGTTTTCACTCACCGTTAGGCATTGTATCGATATTTTGGTGTACTAGTCCAATTGAAGGTTTATAAAAGAGTTTTCTATATTTACTCGAGAATCCGTAAGAACTGATAACTAATTAATTCGATTGGACACTTTGGTATAAAATTTATACAATGGTTTGCCAATTTGCTGTTTGCTTATTTGAAAAACAAAATCGGGTGGGTTTAGAATTTTAATTCAATTCAACTCACACTTGAAAAAGAACAGTATTGAACATTCGGAGTCAACACAACTGTAAGTAACTATCGATACTTACACGGTACAATTTTGGACAAGTTTGGACAACGAACCTTGACTGGTGGCTGGCCGCTGTTACTGGAGAGCGAGGTCCATTCAGCAAGCCATCGACAAAGGTCATTACCACGCAGTGAAGACCGGTCTTTACACTGTCCCCAATTTCTAGGCCTATCTTTTAATTAGTCGTAGAACATTTAGTTTTCATAACGGATCTAAATATATGCCCTAAAACATCTCTCAAACATGTCCACATAATGGCAAATCAATTTGAAAAACTCGTATATCTTTAAATATATCACTGAACAAATTATGTGGTTTTCGTTTGTTTCAAAATTAAAACTCGTAAGAGATGAGTAAATAACTTGACATTTTAGGATGTCATTAGCATAAATGTTAAGGTACCTGCAACATTAAACTAACTCTGTACATGTCCCGTACTCAAGACTCGTCCCAGGTGCGCTATACACACAGAGAGTTGAATGTTGTATCAGTGAAACCGGGTCGGGAGAAATTCCTCCCTGGGGCCCTGTCAACCTCAGCTAAGGTGAAAAGAGACATTAATCTTAAGCCTTGTTAGAAATGCGGCACAAGTGTTCTCCTACGTGTTGTATTGACAAAACGGCCATGCATCTTCAATAGTTTCCAGAACTATTTATTGGGTGCTCCTGTGTGGTGTATTATACACACAATACAAAGTGGGAAATGCTGGCCTTCTCGGCTGTTAAAAGTATGTGTCCCCGCCCCCCCCCCCTCCCACCCCCTCCGCCCCCCCTCCCACCCCCTCCCCCCCCCCCCAAACAAAGAAAAATAAATAAATAAATAAATACAATTCTTTAGTCTCGCGCGTATTCGCATTTTGCCCCGTTAAAATGCGCAATTTTGTCTCATTCACTTCTTGAAAGCACTGGACTCGTTTGGTAATTGTTAAAGACCAGCATTCTCACTTGGTGTATCTCAACATAATTATTGTGCAAAAATAAACAAATGTGTGGAAATTTGGACTCACTTCGTCATCGAAGTTGTAAGAGAATAATGAACGAAAAAACACCCTTGATGAACAAAATGTGTGTGCTTTTCAGAAAAACACGACCGGTCCATTACTCCTGTATTAAGTAATTGTTAAACTGTAAACCGCAATAAGTAATTGAACAGTTTCGGTTGATTGGACAAAAATAAAGTGATTTCATGAATTGTGATCATTTAAAGGTTGTAGACCCACTTGCGTTGGGTACCAATCGTCGTGAAAAATGATGACGTGTCAAGCGATGGCAATCTTATAGATGAAATGGTAACTTAATCCTACCTCACCTTTTTGCCACTGCGCAAGAGAAGGGAAAATAAACATACAAAGCACACCCTAGACACAAGCGAGCACAATTTCAATCAAAATTTCAACAGGTAAAGTTGAGCATATAGGCTATGTTTTTTGGGAAATTGTTAAAAACGTCGTTGGATCAAAATGATGGCCTATACGATACATGGGCCAACCGCGTTCGTAATCCATTCTTCGCGCGAGCTATTTGCCTGCGTGTCCCTGGTTGTCAGAGTTGTAGGCACATTATTTTGCAGGAGCAGCTCTACAAATGAATATGTATGTTAAGTTTACAGGGGCAGATCCCAAATAAATGAGTATTTTTCTCCCCCAAAGGTCGAGAAAACACATTGTACTTAAATTTCAAATATCTTCAATAAATCATTAAAACACTCCCACGGATTACAAGTGGGTTTTCTCTGGAATTGTTCTCATGGGTTATCGTCCAACATAATCTAAACCTTAAACTTCCTCAATTGCCTTCTCCCTATTGGGTTCTTGGCTAGTACAGTGATTAAGTTCGCTTTTGATGTGACTGCTCCTTGACTTCATAAACAAAATAAAAGAAAGGAAATTATAAGAAAAGAAACATTCAAGTGACAATGAACTCCCTGCATGCCTTTGAGAAACTGAATTTGTGTTGAATTGAAAATCAACAATGTCTTAATTGAGGTTGATTAAGGTGAATTATCAGCATCGACTTCATAAAAGTTGACCTTGCCAAATTTACAGAAAAAAAACAAAACACAAGTTCGGCTTATTTTCTCCTTGCTAATGAGGCAGGTCAAATATGACGCGATACTGAAGAACCAGAGTATACCTGTATGTAATAGCATCCGCATGCGGTCAGGGTCCCGACTCACCAGGTGTTTAGTGTTCGCAGAACCCTTGACATTCAGTAATTAAACGAGAACGGTAAAGGGGTGGATGCCAACGAAAGCAAGACAGGGTGCCAGTGACCACGTCCAGGGGTTAGAGGTCACAATAACACCGGCCAGTGACCCGGTGTATTCTTATTTTTAATGAAGGAAGACAAAATCACACACACGCACACACAATGGGATTAAACGGGCGCTTTTAGTAAATGGTGTTGGTTCTTATTAATATTCATACAAAATATGAGCTGAATGAAATTATGAGCGGTTTGATTATCAAGGGAGATCGAGGGGGTCGAACCACTCTAAGTGTCTTGTTGAGTATGAATTTTAACTAGTTATGACTCATCACCGTTGTAATCTCATTAACGAACTCATCACCAGGAAGACAACAGTTTGTGTACACGAAAATGTTGGGCGAAATTAATTTATGTTAGTAAAAGAAAATGGGATTTGTAAATTGCTGAGTTGAATTGGTTTTTCTTTCAAAATTTGAACAGTGCCGCAGTGATATGTTTTACTTTTGGTTTTAAATTCAAGACAATTTCTGTGTCTAAGTTCGGCTGTGGCGCTAATGTCGAAAGGATGTTCAAGTTGTTCCTTTGCACGCAGTGCACTGTTTAAACAATGGATTTGGACGCATTGCATAAGACGCCAAAATCGGACACTTCTCTGAAATAATAATAATAATATTAATAATAAAAAAACATTTACATAGCGCCAAATCCATTAAAAATGCTCCCAGGCGCTTTACAACAAGAACATTTTAACCAAAAAAACTAAATAATTAAAAGGTCCAAAATTAAGATCCATAAAATATGATCATAAAACAATAAAGATACATGTACAAGAAAACAGATGAATATAAGTTTAATGCCTTATATCAACCTTGTATAAATCGGTAATACTGACCTTCAATGGTAGCCAAAGGTGGGGACATTGAGCCCCCCCCCCCCCGCTCACACCCCTTCCACTCGGCACCCCCACCTCCTAATGTGTTTAAACTAAAACGACAAAACGACGTTTTTCTCAGTTACAGTTTAACTAATGGGTTGCCACTAATTATAACCGAACGCTTTGAAATATGTTGGTAAACCGCGCGTGGGATGATGCCATTCACTCTCAAAAAGTGTGTTTCTTGGATTATTTGATAGAGGGCGCGCTTCAAGTTTCGTAAAATATTCTTCGGCTGCAAGTCTTGTCTTGACTGCCGTGTTCCAGCCGTTCTTCTTAACTCATATCATTGCTCAGTATTCTCATACGTTTTGCCGAGTCTTAAATAAACTGCTATTTAGTAACCGAGCTTCGATAATCCACGAAGTTCTTGTTTCCTTCACTTTGTAACTCGAAACTCGCCTCTGATTCACATATACTCCCCGGTAGATAATTTATGTGAAACTTGAAATGTCCGTACAGGAACAAATCCGAGCACCACTATTGATCTTCCCTCAAATTAATTCATGTTCCGCTATATTATTGCTAGTCTTGTTAGATCATTTCCAAGTATTACTTGACACATTAAGTTGGGGCTTCCGTATCGAGTTTCGGGCAATGAGGGTGTGTTCTTCACCACTGTGCCTGCGGGATAGACGGTTGATCCTTCCCGCTTGTCTACCTATCAAGGGATTTGCTGTAGAATACTCCTCCGGGCATGGGGAAACAGTATCTTCCAATACATTTTGCCTGGGATTGAACCACATTATTACTGATGCACATTTTCGATTAGGAGACCACCAGTTGTAAATCATTATTCCTTCGAGACATCAGTGACAAGCATGAAGAATAAATGTAGCTTAAAATAAACCAAATTTAGGGTGTGGACAACGTTGCTAAGATTTTGTAACAGATTTGCTCATTACTTGGTTTAAACTTGAGGATAGTCTGGAGGAAAACCTCTCTTGAAATTGTGCCAGAAATGCTGTCGTTTTTTAGAAACTGCTACCCTGATGTTTGAAAACAAGACTTTGGAATTAATTCTAGTACCGATGAATGAGCATCGTGTTTAAAAGAAAAGCATGTATTACCTTTGGTTTTTGAACCGTTCAGTTGTTTTAATCCTATATAAATTACATTCTACAATAAACGAACCTGTGAAAATATCATAAATAAGCATTTTTAAGGTATCGCCGAAAATCTGGAGCGGTCTGAGGTATCTGGGCAGGAAGAACACACTCCGTATGGAACACAGTCTGAAAAAAACGTTTCATGTAGAAACCTCCCCGCCACACCCATCCCGCCCCCTCTTTCTACATGGGTGTTACATCTCCAACCCCGTATAATAAAGAACACCCAACACTTTCATAAAAAACATCACCTCTTAATTGACTCTAAATGTTTCTAATTGCCGCCTATTTGCCACCCTGATAAATTCGGGAGGAAGTTTGGGATCTCGTGGGGGATGACATGGACGCAGAGGTCATTAGAGGCGACTTCCTCCACGCGTTATCGAATTATCATTATGATGGACGGTGGCCCTACCCCCCAACAATGTCTGGTCTCATTTAACCTGATCATTTCCATGTGCATCTCAATGATCTGCTGATCTTCAACTTGCCAACCGTATGAAGGGTCTTTTCTTGTTAGTTATTTTAAATTGGTTATAGGTGGCATTTTTGTCGTTAAAATCTTGATTATTAAGGCCGTCCACTTCTCCTGAGATTACGTCGGTGTTAATTGCTCCCAGGTTATAACAGCCATCGCTAATATCCTGAGCAGAAATAATTTCCATCTGAAACAAATTCAAACTGAGAACGAATAATTCGCCCCCAACAAATGAATAATAAAATCGCTTAATTAAATCAGATCGATTTAAACATGAGGCAGTTTTATTTTGTTCTGCAGAGAAACGAGGTGAAGCCGAGATCTACTGATATAGTTTGACCTTAAAGCTGTCTTTAATAATCACCAGGGGATTTTAAAGACAAGTACAGGATAATTATAAACTATTTTTATCGAGTTTAAATCTAGGGGAAAATGTAGGCCTATATATGCCCCCAAAGCTCATAGCAGAAGTGAAGTATTTACCGTCTGAAACAAAACCATTGGTTATTTCGATCGCTGCAATTGAATTTAACATTAAGTTGTCGTGGCGCGCCCATCTTGATTTTCCTTCATTCGAATTAATGTAACCAAACAAAGTGGAAGGACAATTTAATAGTCTGGTTCTTTTTAGTCAATGGATACTAGCATCCATTACTGCTGCTTAGATGCAGAGAACATGACCAAGATGGTGGCAGAATGATAACAATAGTGGCTATCATATCAATATTTCTGTCCTTGTATCTGTCTGTGGTTCACTCTGTATTTAGGCCCACTATTTCTCTGTGGTAAGGTTTAACCCCCTTTTTACAATGTACCTTTTTACTGGTGACTGTTTTTTATGTGAGCAAAATGACCAAATGAAATTCTCCGTATGTACAGGGATAATAAAGGTTTATTGATTTTGCTCTTGAAACCTTTCATAATAATTATTGGCCATAAGTTACTATAGGCGCTATGTGTTTCATTATCTGGTTCACCTATTGTCGTCAGCACTGTGATTTTTGTTTACAGAGTACATGCGGGTGTGAGTTGTGTTTTGGGGTGAACATTTCCGTGAGTGATGTCCACAACTTTAATTATTTTAATAAAACGCAATGCGAATTGGCGTGCGAACAGAAATTGTATTTTGCCAAAACAGCGTCAAGCAATAAAACAGCAGGTCCGTGTGCCGTGCTAATGGAACTCTTCAATTGTCTCAACACCCGACCGCCTCACCTGACCCCCAAATAACTCGGTAAATTTGTCTCCTCCTCGAGCAATACGAATTAGAGAAATCGAGGCCAAGTTTGGAAGGGAAGGGGTAATTTTGTAGGTTAAAGCATGGAGGAATATGGTTAAAGGCACTGGACTGGACACGTTTAGTAATTGTCAAAGACAAGTATTGTCACTTGGTGTATCTCACAACAAACTATGCATAAAGTAACAAAAGAATGAACATTTTGCCTCCTGGTCATCGATGTTGCAAGAGAATAATGAAAGAAAAACACATTTGTTGCACAAATTGATGTGCTTTCAAAATGTCAGGCCTGGAGTTTTTTGTTATTTGAGTGAGAAATTACCCTTTCTCAAAAACTTCGTTACTTCAGAGGGAGCCGTTTCCCACAATGCTTTGTACTATCACCGGTTCTCCAGTGCTCGTTACCAAGTGAGTTTTTATGCTAACAATTAATTTGAGTAATTACTAATAGTGTCGAGTGCCTTTAACACAGTACATAAGCATACCCTGGTTTTTCAAGCACGGAGATGAAATCTGGGGTACGACATGTACATGTAATTTCATGGAAACGCTGCCGTGAAGACACCTCGATCAAATTAACGAGGAGGACCGCTTTATTAGATCTGGAGGTTTTCTGCGTGTTATCCCGATTACAATAATCCGCCGCGATTGGACGGAAGAAAATGCTCCAAGCTAGAAAAATTCATCCAAAATTGAAAAGAAGCGTGGGCTGGTGAAATGCAGAATAGTTTTAAAGGAGATTATGATTTCGTTTTATTTACATTCCCTGGTCACCCCTCCCCCTTCTTTAAAATGAATTTAAGTTTTTGAAAAAATGCTAAATTTAACGAGAACTATTCAATTTAATGTATCCCCATTTTATGATAATTTCGGTGTATTTACTTTTAAAGGCAGTGGACACTATTGGTATTTACTCAAAATAATTATTAGCATAAACCTATTTTGGTGACGAGTAGTGGGGAGAGGTTGATGGTATAAAACACTGTGAGAAACGGCTCCCTCTGAAGTGCTATAGTTTTCGAGAAAGAAGTAATTTTCCATGAATTTGATTTCGAGACCTCAGATTTAGAACTTAAGGTCTCGAAATCAACCATCTAAACGCACACAACTTCGTGTGACAAGGGTGTTTTTTTCTTTCATTATTATCTCGCAAGTTCGATGACCGTTTGAGCTCAAATTTTCACAGGTTTGTAATTTTATGGGGTTTTTTATGTTGAGATGCACCAACTGCGAAGGCTAGTCTTTGACAATTACCAATAGTGTCAATCACTGCCTTTAAACAACAACACATAAGACCGCAAACTATCGGTACTCCACACGCAATTCGTCAAATCCATTTTTGAAACTACAACGACAGGACAGTGTGAATTTAGTCATTAGATTGCAGGACCTACAATTTTAATCATTTATAATGAGTTAAAAACTTATAATTATTTAGCCTCATTGAACCTTGGCTTTTACCACCCTTTTCCCCGATTTGATATTTGCCTAGTTGCGTCACACCGCGCGTCAGCATTTCATGCTCTGCTTTTTATTGGATTCGATTTATCTTTCGCTTCGGTTGCGATCTGATTCCGTCTCAATGCCAAGGTGGCCCAACGGACGGCTGAGTCGTATGATACGAGGATGGGACGGATGCTCATTATTCAAGGCATAATACAGAGGGTTTGTTTATCAACAAAATAAAATAAAATATGCGTATATATTTTGTTTGATTTGTTTCTAAATGACTGCGCAAGTAAGGCAAGAGAAATACAACTTATTGTGAAGATAAATACCGGCCTGTTTGCTTCGTTTTTGAAAGGGCAAGGGCACCAAGGCATTTTCTCCTCGGTAAATGGCACCCTATGAGGAAATTATGATGTTAACTTTTTACTGGAGCATTTCAAGGGCACCAAGGTTATGACCAATTGAGGCAATCACCTTCGTTGCCTGAGATATAAGGCCTGAAATAACACCATGACAAGAAAAACTGTAAAGCGCACAAATCCACCAAAAGGTGCCCACGGTGCTAAAACAAAGGAAGAGAAAAATAATACAAAAGGGCAAGGGACCGAGAAAATAACTCAACTAAAGGCAGTGGACACTATTGGTAATTGTCAAAGACTAGCCGTCACAGTTGGTGTATCTCAACATATGCATAAAATAACAAACCTGTGAAAATTTGAGCTCAATTGGTCATCGAATTTGGGAGATAATAATGAAAGAAGAAAAAAGCACCTTGTTTCACGAAGTTGTGTGCGTTTACATGGTTGATTTGGAGACCTAAAGTTCTAAATTTGAGGTCTCGAAATCAAATTCGTGGAAAATTACTTCTTTCTCGAAAACTATGGCACTTCAGAGGGAGCCGTTTCTCACAATGTATTATACCACCAACCTCTTCCCAAATACTCGTCACCAAGAAAGGATTTATGCTAATAACTATTTTGAGTAACTACCAACAGTGTCCACTGCCTTTAAGAATAATGCTTATGCAGTGTGTTTTATATGGACCTTTTGAATGGGTGAATAGTATGTTGAGGTTTTAATGTGAAGGGATGGCTGATTCCAATGGCACTGCAACAGAAAATGGTCTGCCTCCTTTTGCGGCGATGTGAATTTGCTTCTTTCACCCATAAACGGCAACTTGAATACAGACAATGTGGTTCTTTAAAACAAAACAGTGTCAAAGAAGAATGCGCAGTTCCGACCCAATTCTTGTAACAATTTGCATCTCTGATGGCTAAATTTAATTTATGTTCATGTTAACCAAGTTGAACTGAGTTAAGGTATATTACTTTAGTATATTTTGACAAGCTGTCCCGCCTATAGGTTATCATTGAGGAAAATAAATTAGCTGTTGTTGAGAGATAATGGTTTGGAATCAATTCTAACATTAGAAACTGCACACATTAAATATAATGCTGCGCCATGAGCATCACTTGTGGTGGATACCGGCGCACTATAAGTGTTCATATTATTATTATTATTATTATTATTATTATTATTATTATTATTATTATTATTATTATTATTATTATTATTATTATTATTATTATTATTATTATTATTATTATTATTATTATTATTATTATTATTATTATTATTATTATAAACCAGGTGACACACACAGCTTGGGCATGGTATTACAAACAAACCCAACTTGTTTGTAACTCTTCCATAACAATTGTATACAATTATTATTCACTTCCCTTGAAACTGTAATGCTCATTTTTCAACTATTGAGGTAAGATTTCAAGAAAGTAAAAAACATTCACTATTTTCTGACCGTCGTTATTAGATCATGAACTATTGTGACTTCCTTTACTTCTTTCTGAACCCATAATGCATTTCTCCAAAATCTCTTTCGATAAAATACTCACTAGAAGTTTATAATGTGTCCTTTCAGATGTCACCGACCATTTTTGTTATGAGTAATGACCGAAAACAATTCTTTACAATGTCCACGATGTAACTTTCCCCTCTATTATGATCATTTTCATATCGTGCCTGTATGACGACAACAGCCTGAATTATTATACAAATCATGCCCCCACGGTCTTAGGAAAATCTCTCTCCAAACGTAGCAGGTGCATTGGTCGCCACCCAGGCTCAAATCACGAACTTCTCTGAACTATTTATGACGAGTCACGAACCGGGTAATTGACGAGTATTGTTGCTGAACTAGTTCTAAGTGGACGTGCGCCGACAAAGAGACAAATTGATGCAGTTAACAACATTACTTGCTTTCATCATTTAATTAACTCATACATCGCTATATGACTCTTGATGAGCCATTGACTCGATTTGCTTGGAGTATTTTCGTTTGTGATCACCAGCGGCCTTAATTCAGTATTTCATATCTCCTTGTCCGACAGATGATGAAAATGTCATTACCTTTACTGTCTGGATATAGATCTTTAAAGGGTAGCCCTATGTATGTTTATGACGTTTGGTGATTAGACTCTAAAAATTAATGTCAATAAAAACTATACGTGGAAAGGAATACAGCAGCAGCTTTGTGTAGCAGCCTTTACTGCATTTTTTAGAAATATTTTACTGTGAAGTACGGCTACCGAAAAAACTCAAGCTTAGATTCCCAACAAATTTTTCAAAATATTTTTAATAAAATTTTAATAAAAATAAGAAGCGTTTACAGTGGTCAAGCTTCTCAGATTGTGTATTCGTATTAGGAATTATTCTTCCAGCGCGGAAATTATCGCTCCAGAATTGTGATATCTGAAGAAGAAAAAAACAAGGAAAAAAAATCACAGGTTAATTTTATTGTAGTATACATAAAACAATCTCGCGGTTCCAAAAACCCAAGGTACACATAGCCTCCAACATATACCTTTGTCTGTCACATGGGCAACATCGGGTTACATAACGATATTTTAAAGCTGTTTAAAATATTTGCACCAGTGGGGACATTAAAGTGGATTTTTATTATTTGACGACTGTCTTTGCAGTAACAAATAAAATCCCGGACGATGCATGATGACACGTATTTCTAATACCCTGGTTCCTTTTTACGTCGGAATTAATGTGAAGTGGGTGGGTGGTTGCGAGTCCACGTTGCAATAAATTCATTGTTCTTTATTCATATATACATTGATAAATGAATGTGGTCCTCGCAGCTGTGAACATAGCCTACCTTTATAATTACATGAATAATTAGAAGGGAAAAAACGTAAAGAAACATTAGTTTCCAGAACGTTATATTCTCCGTGTGGCAAATGAAAAGCAATTATACAAACACTGCTTCCAAATAAGCCCCTACTATACTCGAGTATATATCCAATGTTGATTAAAGACAATTGACACTTTTGGTAATTGTCGAAGACCAGTCTTTTTACTTGGTGTATCTCAACATATGCATAAATTAACAAATCTGTGAAAATTTGAGCTCGTTTGGTCGTCGTAATTGCGAAATAACTATCATAGAAAAAAACACCCTTGTCACGCGAAGTTGTGTGCTTTCATATGCTTGATTTCGAGACCTCACATTCTAAACTTGAGGTCTCGAAATCAAATTCGTGGAAAATTACTTCTTTCTCGAAAACTACGTCACTTCAGAGGGAGCCGTTTCTCGCAATGTTTTATACTATCAACCTCTCCACATTACTCGTCATCAAGTAAGGTTTTATGCTAATAATTATTTTGAGTAATTACCAATAGTGTCCACTGCCTTTAAGGAAATCAAAGGTATGGCTTAGCTTATACATTAATATTTTTGAGAAAATAGTATTAGCTGTTCTAAACAACTTCCAACCAAAATGGACCGATAGCATGACTTTTCGACCCTGCAGAGTCGTTCATATGGTCGAAACGTCATCTTCTTTTTCCCCCTTTTTTTCATCAATATTTTTGAAACATAAAAAAATGATTTTTTTTTTAAATTCTCTCCTCCGCGTGACAGACAAAAAGCAATTTAAAAACACAAACGTCCAAGTACCATACTTGATAATATTAAAGACCAAAGTAGATTTAAGACATCAAGGGTATAAATCTAACAGCAAAACGTCAAATTATACATGGACGCTTTGATTCAATATAGGATGGGCGTGTTAGAAAGTGAGTAAATTTGGTATCACCACGGTGCAAGCCCGTCCTCTTTGTCATGCCGTGCACTCATTTCGTCTCCTTATTTAATATTATCGATTTATGAAGTGCCAATTACTTACTCCTGTTTAAACCTTGGGAGGCCCACCCTCATCCTCACGAAGTCACACCTCTGTGTCTCACAGAGAGTTCGTCTTATTTGCATGATCAAATTGTTCTTTATGAAACGCTGTCGTGAACACAATAGAACAGTTTTCATGCGCTATGGATACCTACAAATATCGTTTGTTTGCCAAATACCAAAGGTGTTGGCCGACCAGAAAAACAAAACTGGGTTGTTTTGGGTGATAGGGCTTCAGCCGAACACTTCTCGTTTTTTGTGGGGTTTTATTTTCATCTTCCTCTTCTTTTTGTTGGGGGGGGGGAGGGGTCGGTGGTATTTTTATCGTATGTCTTATATAATTATAGGCCTATGTTTTGTTGTGAATAAATTTATTTCGGGAAAAAATTATATCGTGGAGGAAAAAAAATCATGATTGTTAAAAGTATTTCTATACATCCTCAAGACGAGTCATTGCGATTAAAAAATAACGTTAACTTTGTATCTTTGGTTGTGTTTCTATTAAAAATTACGTGTATAAAAAGTATCATATGGTTTGATTAATCATAATATTCACAAATCCAGAACACCATATAAGTGAATATTGTAAATGTAACAGTAAGGTTTCATCTTGTCATATTTTAGCGTTATTTTTTTTAGTTCAAGTTTGGAAAATGAAAACAAAAGTTGAATAAGAATATAGTTGTAGGCAAAACAAAAAAGCCCGATCATGTAGAAAATAAGGACAAACATTATAACGAACATTTTTAAAAAGATGGATTGCGATTTTGTTCTAAATACTTTTAAGTTTTTTTGTTTTGTTACTACTATTATTATTATTTGTTAACTACTCACATAGTCAGATGCAGAATTCAAATCAATATTTGGTTTCTTAAAATAATTATGCACCTCAAGTCTCTATCTAAACGCTTTCTATCCCCCCCCCCCCCGAGAAGTGCGCGTAACACATTTTTATTTTGGCTTGGCCTTGTTTAAATAATACTTTGCATTTTGGCGAACGAGCCTAGGGGCTAATCTGAAAGGTCAGATGTTGTCCAATCAAAGTATCGCTAACATGTTAAGGAATGTGTCCTCTTTATTTAACATCTTCGCTGATTGGTCCGTTGCCAGTAAATTTAGAAATATAAATATTCATGAGGAGATTAGGCCACCGCCACTCAAGTGTACGTGTACGTGTTTATTGAGAGAGCATAATGTGGGATTGCAATGCATAGCATCGTACAGTACATGTACACTGCATGCACTTATGTATAGGCGCGTTTGTTATGCATGTACCGTACATTACATGTGAAGGCTTGTGCTTGCGATAACAAACGTCAACAGTTCACAAGAAAACAGAGAAGTTTTCCGCGATGTTTCGACTACATTTCCCATTTTCATAGCAGTGGACGCTCTCTAACAGTACAATGTTTCTCTTGGATTTTTCAGCAACAATTCGGACTCAAGAAGGGGAGTGAGAAGTCTTCATTTTCCCTGTCGGTGACGCCGTTATCGTCCATTCTCGGAGCAGCGACTACACAGCGTTTGGTTGTGTGTTGTTGAGATCAAGAGCTTCCCCCGAACACCGTGTGCTGTGCTCCGGTCGGTCCGCGGGTTCGACCATCCAGTCGCCGAAGCAAGATGGCGTCTGCCTGGGTGACCACAATTCGAGTGATATGGTGGTGGTGTTTCTTCGGTGCTGTGGGCTTCCTTGGTCGGGGTACCCTTACTGAAGCCCAACAGCAACCTCAATATGTTCGATGTCCCGAAGTATGTTCGTGTTTAGGAGAAATGGTGGATTGCAGTAAACGACAGTTGACGGCTGTGCCAAATGACATACCACACTGGGTCAAGATTCTGTAAGTATTTTCACTTGTCAATCACATTGTAAATTAAATAGTGTTTATGCTTCTCATTTGTCAGGGAGGTTGTGTCATTTCTAGAGCATCATCCCCTCTTCAATTGGATATTCGTGTGTTGTAAAGTTCGTGGCATCAAACAAGATATAGATTGCATATTTATATAATATAAAGTAAATGGCTAAGAAACTAACAAACAACAATCATCAAACAAACAACAAAATTGAACAACATGAACAAGGGCAAAGTGGGTTAAAAAATGGTCATGTTTTCATATTGTTTGTTGTCTGAAGAGTGTGATGGCTTTGCCAAAATAACATTCAGGAATTGGAAAAGAGACAAGCCTTCAACAAGCTGACTGACAGTTTCACACAAAAGTTCACGAGTATGGTATGGTATTTTGATACTATTCGTTCTAACGTACTTCCACAATACATCACAGCATAGTCCCTAAATTTCAACACACCTGGCCGGAGTGGCCTCCGCTCCAGCCAGAATCTAACGATCCCTCACACTCACAAAAGGGCATGCAGGGGACCGGTCCTTCTTAGTCGCTGGTCCTCGGTCCTTCTCAGTCGCTGGTCCCTGATGATGGAACGCCCTACCAAGTTATATTCAAAACTCCAACACACTCCAGACATTCAAGAGTAAATTAAAAACACATCTGTTCTCTTCTCGCTCATAAACTTACTTTTTCGCAGCCCTCTTACCAGCGCATTGTTTCTTTGTAAATGGCGCTTTATAAGTCTGAAGTTTATTATTATTTATTATCAATGTATTCAACCAGTGGCAGATGACACATTTATATTTTTGATCATAGCAAGTGCACTTGATTTAGTTATTACTTTGCTCTGGTCGCCATGGTTGGATTGTCAGCATATTTTAGAGAATTTATTAAAATGTAGGCCTATCTTTTCATTTGCGACAGCATTGGTTTAAGACACAAAACATACATGTAAAATAGATGCGATAACGTAACCCTCCTCCATCCTCCTTGTGTCCGTTGGGAGGAGGGTGACGTTAAATCAATATCACAACTAACCACACAGCGAATATTTTAGTGCTCTTTCCCAACACTCTTGAATGACATAAACACAGCAGACCGTCCACCATAATTCATCCAACATGAAGTGGTAAAAGTCTGCTGGAAACTTTTGAAGGGGCCATAGACCAGAGCAACTGAGACCATCATAAAAGCCGGTTTAAAGTCGATCGCCAATGGAAATTTTGACGCATGACATAGTCATTGCTGAGGACTTAAAACTGTGTCCTTTTTTTTTAATCTTGCGTTAAGATTTCCAGCAACTGACCATCGCGCGACCGACTATAAACTGGCCTTCACATGCATGGCCTCACTTTAATTCCATCCCTGGAAAATGTGGAACCACTCCCTTCTTTGTTTTTATAATTACAAAAAAAAAGTTGGCAAGGCACCACCTCCCCTCCACCCTCCAATGAACACTCGTTTTGAAGTACTACAAATTTTCATTTGATTCGTATTTTAGTGTTAAAAAAACTAACATGTATTTGTAACCAATTAATAGTGCTGGGCGAATAGTGAAATTTTGTTATTCGGATACCGCTGGCCAACTATCCGAAATTAACCGGATATTCGAATAGTTTTTTCACCGCTAGAGGGCGCTGTTCGTTTGTGAATGAGATTTTATGGGCGGATTGATATTAGTTTAAAACAGTGTCACTCGGTTCATTCATAAAAATGACCGGATCTAATTTAAAGATGGCGATTTGCCTTTTCTTTTGATCGTGATTGACTCTACGTGAAGGAAAACTTTTGTAATCTTTGAACAAATTACGTCAGAAATGTCATTGTTTTAACTCTTCGCGGAGGTGAGCAAAGTTAAATACTTAGTTTATGCTGTATTATGCTGTCTTAATAGAAGTTTCATAAGGATTCTGACAAAACATTCATATCAGTTGTCGCCCGAGGTCTGCGAATATTCGGATAGTTAAAGAATATCCGGTTACTCGGTTGTAATTACAGAATTATCCGGTTTGTAAATAGGTATTCGCGCCCTATGCGGATATCCGGTTAAGAAAAAAAAGGCATTTGCGGTTACGGATGGGAAAACCTATTCGCCATTAACCAGATATTCGAATAATTCGCCCAGGCCTACCAATTAATAACCGTGTGTACTCAAAATTTAACCTGGATGTTTTGAGAATTACCTCAAGGACAACATTCAAGAACCACAGTTTATCTTGAAGTCTAATTTTGACTGCTTTGAGGTTGAGAATGCTGCATCCAACTGCCACTTTTTCAATTTTGATAAAAAATATTAGGATTTGAATAAAGTAACTTCGGTACAAGTAAACCTTGTTGGGGTTTAGTAATGAATGGAAAGTGACAGTCACAAAAAGTCTAAACTGTTATCTGTCTGAGGAACTCCATAGCTCAAGTCAAGTGGAGCAATTTGCAATATTTGCACGAATCTATGTAGACTATCTAGACTTTCCATGATAGTAGTATCCATTATAAAAGAATTGTGTTAGGTAGAACGATGCAGATGGAACAGTAACACCAATGCAACACCTGGGTAACACCTTGGTCCTTTGGGTCTGTTGTGCTTGAGCGTCTGTCCTTGAGCAAGACACTTAGCCACAATTTTCTCCACCTAGATGCAAAGTAGACACTGTTGTTAGTTGGGAGGGTAGCTGGTTCTAGTGGTTCATAAGTCCTTCAAGGTTTTAAAATGGCTGCCTTGATTCCGGCGGTATGACTGAAGTGGAACTCTTACAGTTATGAAAAGTTTAGGAAAAGTATGGAAGAAAGAAAAGGTGTAGAAGACAGCTGTGTAAAGTCGCTGAATATCAGTCACAGTTTATTTTTCTTAGCTTTGGTTTCCATTTTGACAATTTGTTTGTGCAGAAATTTGGTATGGATGTTTTCAGTCAATCATCATCTATTAAAACTTTTTGCTTTGATCGTGCTTGATAAGTGTCCGAATTGGGCGTAAAAAAAACAACTTAAAGTCATTGCACTCTCAAGTCATATTCTCTTTTTATTCAATCAAAACAAACTCTGGAATAATACAATTACTACAGTACAACAATTATGTGGATTTGTTGTCAGAGGCTGGGATATTCCAACATTTGTGAGTTACCGGCACAACCAATTTTATTTTATGGAATACCCATTGCACATTGTTAATGTTCCAACATTCTAACGTGTTCAAGTGTATGGCATCCTCACCGATAGCATTGCTGACGAACCAAGCAACTGGGGTCAATAGCTGAGTGACCTTTTGACCCTTATTTCCTGGGCTGTGCTTTCATTGTGTAGAGGTGGGGCAGCAATAAAATTACCCAATGTGTAGATCATGTACCTGTACCGCAAACACGGCCCTTACAAGCTCTCTTGTGATTGCTGGCATTCACGGAGAGTTATAGCTTTATTCTTCTGCCCTAAATTCCACACTGCCTGCAGAAATAGTCTCATTTCTTTACTTGGTGTTATGTTCAATTGTGCTGGGATGTCAGAGAACCAATAACGGCTTCCCACGGAATCTTTAATGATACAGTCTTGAACTTTGCCCGACAGGGTAGATGTGTACATTCTCAAACACTTGCCCACTGAACCCAACTGGAATTCCACTATTTCACTCTTGATTGTGTTTAGGCATGGGGGCAGAAATCAATGGTGTAAGAAACCTTTATTGGAAAGGCTGCAAGTTTGCAGTGTATCAGGCCTCAATACCAACATTTTTGTATGTTTGAATGTTTTGAAATATTTACATGATTTTTTTTACAAACCTTTGTCTGGGGTTGTTTATTGCTGCCATTTTGAGTTGTTGTTTGTTTTGTTTGTTTTTTCATGGGGTGTGCAAAGAGGTTGTTCATCCATCAACATTTCTGCACAAATCTGGACAGTGCACTTAAAAAAAAGCTCTCTGTTAATATTCTATTTGTTTGTTCTTGGTGACGAATCCACAATTTGTTCACACCTACGTGAAGGATGGACTGGATATATTTATAACTCGCTTGTAATTGCCGCCTCACGCTATAGTCCCCTTCTCTCGCCAATCTAGGGTACATTTTACCGATACTAATGAAACATAAGTGCAGACACAACATCTGAAGCAAGCCGTCCCTGATCAGATGTGCATAAACATAAATTGCCATTAAAAAAGTGTAGGCCCCCCTTAAAACTCACCTGTGTAAACCTAGTGCAGACGGTTAATGGTGCCATATTTCACCTGACTTGTATACATTTTGTCATATTTATGCACACCTTACTTTTATTGCTTTTTTTTGTAATAAGTATTCTATTTTCTCCAAGATTTTTTTTTTTTTTTTTTTTCGGTGGATGAGTTTCAAGTACCCCACGGACTACATGTTAAAAGCAGTTAGTAGTTGTATTGAGTGATTATTTTAGTAATAAAGATCAGACATTTTGACTGCAAACATTAAAGGGAGATTGACTTCCAGTGCAATTCAGGTCCATCAATTTTTGGGGGGTAGAATGAATTCTAGTTGCTGTATTTAACCTCAATCAGTCGACGAAGTTGCGTAATATTAATGAAAGACAAAAATACCCTTGGGCACCATGTTCACACGAAGTTGTGTGTCTTCAGATGTGTGTCTTTAGATTAAGAATTTGAGGTCTCGAAATCAAATTCATGGAAGAAACCTTCTTTCTTGAAAACCACGTCACTTCAGAGGGAGCTATTTCTCACAATGTTTTATACTATCAACCTCTCCCCATTACTCGTAATCAAGAGTAATTATGATAGTAATTTTTGGAGTAAATACCAATAGTGTCAACAGCCTTTAAATGTCACCGTAGTTATTTTTAAATGACTTATTCCCACACCTATTATCATTAATATTATTCATAGATGTAAGGATAATAATTTGCTAGATCTAAAACCACACGGACACCATTAAATTACTGTATACTGCAAACATGGCAGACTTCCATCGTTGTCCTATTTAATGGCGATCCTTCATCGATATGACAATTTTATCACCCAGCCACCATCAGTCCAGGAATTTTTAATGTACCTTGGCCTTTCACACCTTGCAACTGAATGAGTCCATGTATACCCTCACTAAACAAAATTGAAGTCCAGTTGCCCAACATAAAAAACCAGTCAAGGACTTTGTTTGTTTCACAGGAGTTGTGTTTGAGTCGCTTGCCTACTATGCTCTTTGGAACATGCAGGCGAGGATCACAGTGGGTAATTGAAGTGTCGCATAAAATCATAAAAAATGCAGAGTCCAGTTTGAGTCAGTGTGCTTTCTTGTTGAAGCTGGTAGTAAGCACACTATCAAATTGAACTAAATATTATAAGTTTGCCCCACCCAGTTTTGCCAGTTTTTTATCTACATGTGCCATGTTTTGTGCAGGTTGAAAACAAAAAACCTAAAAACAGTAATTTCATTATAAACAGTATGTAAAAAAAGACATTCACATTACCAACAAAGCTGAGGGTGTGTTCAGAAAATTATTTACAATAAAAAAGTAAAAATTATCATTCATCACTATAAAAATGTATTTTCGTATATATCCGTACTGAATATATTCAGTACGGATAATTAACGAAATTAAATTGCTCTCGTCCAGGTGTGAAACCGTTAGGCCCCTACCCTCTGAAAACTTTTGAATTAAAAAACTCATAAAAAAATTCTGTTAAACGCCTCAATTGAAAATTTGTGCTTGTTCAAATAATCTTTCTTTTTGAGTTGTATACAAGTAAAGTAATTTGGAAATAATGTTGCTGGTACATGTTTATCGTAAGTATGGCTAAGTGCCTCGTGAAGAACCCTGTAATTTTGATTGCTCTTTCAGATAGTATGTCTCTTTGAATTGTATACAAATAAAGTAATGGATGCGATACAGTTAAGGTGAACGATATTTCAATTTATTTTGAAATAATGTTGCTGGTACATGTTTATCAGAAGTATTGCTAAGTGCCTCGTGAAGAACCCTTAAAACTTGATTGTCACGTTGAAATGCCAAGATGAAACAACAAGACAAATATTGGATAAATTCAAACCCTAGCCCTTCCTATAAATCCTTCAAAATCATCTTCCGATTCTGGAAGATTGCACAACCAACCCCAAGATGGGTGCCCTTAGTTACAATTGTACCTTTCCCAGTACATACTGACCACCTTTACTAGACCATGTCAGTTTCCCAAACACACTACGATTATTCAATGGCTGCTCCCATCACAAGCCCTAATGAAATTTGAACCTTGGCTGTACCCCCGACCCACTGCCATCTTCTACCCAGCAGGACAGCCTGAATGTGTGAGATGCCACGGCCTTTATGTCTCGCTGGGATGTAATTCTACAAACCCGTCAGTTGGCCTGGCAGATTAGCATGCATAGGATCAGTCAATAACAAAACAAAATACGATCAAATAAAATAGTCCTTTCTACCAAATTGGCTTAGAACTTGCTGTTATTTTTTTCATTTTTCATTTGGTAGATCTGCCAGTGTTTGATTTTCAACATTCAGCACCAACAAAATTAGGCATGCTTAAAAAAGCATATTTTTATGTGACCACAATTAGGAAATATTTTTAAATAGTCTGTTTAATTGTACAGGTACCAATGTACGGTTTGAACCCACATTGCATTTTTAAAATACACATAAAATTGTGAGCCAAAAAAGTTTTCAAAGGAAACAATTTATTTTTTAAGATTTTATCTTTTTAAACAGCATGTTGAGGTAATAATATCGCTTAGAATAATATTCAAATGCGCAGCACATTTACAATACTCACTTACATGTAGTCAAGGGCCTTGTTTCTTGTAAAACAAGGCCTACATGTACACTGTGTAACTTAACAGCAAAAGCATCAAGATAGGTATCTCTGTAGACAGGAAGGTAAACCAAAATGAGGCACAGGCATTTTCAAGGTCAATTTTATTACCTGTACACGTATTTAAGTGTGCTGCCTAATACTTGCATGCAGAATTCACTTTGAGGGATGATCGAGCAGTGTGTTCTTGGTTTAGACTGGAGGTCCGGTACGCTCCAGTTGCCGTGCATGTCAGTTGTTGTTGGCCATGGCTTACGGCGCTTCCTTCTGTGCAGTCGTCCACATTAGCAGTCCTGTGAAATCATGCAGGGTATTATGATGGGCTGGAGAGTGGGATCAGACTGAGAATGCACAATTGTATACGTGTTATAGGTATAGGTCACGGCAACATTCTGATCGGCAAGGTTTGCCAGGCCTCAACACCTGTCTTAATGGTGGGGGATTGTGACGGGCAGTGGTCAAATTGGGGAGATACGGAAAGCAAGAATAAGCCCAAATAAGCGCCTAGGAAAACATGATTTTAAAGTATAAAATGGAATTGCCATTTTGCGCCCACTTTGAAATGCTCAAGGTTTGTAGTAAAACTTTAATCAGACATTTTAGTTTCGTACGCCTCCAATTTAATTTGTTTACGGTGAGAGAAACAGAGAAATTCCCGTTGTTCCATGTCAATCAGTGTGTAAGTCCTGGCCAGGTGAAGTAAAGAAACTGCCGAGCAATAGTCATGCCAGATATTTCAAGGCCTAATTTCCACCTTTTTACCACCGTGGTACATGTACGGGTAGATTGTAAGAAAGCCGCACAACCTCTATTACTGATCTCCCCTTAACCCTGTACAAGGCAATAGCAGCTGTGAAAATACGGCATAACTCGCCACCTTGTGGTGTTCCTTCAGAGCGGGGAATCTCAAGCCCCTCGTCAACAGGATCGCATTTCATTTTCACTTTTTTTTTGTTTTCTCTCTCTCTCTTTCTTATTTCTCTGATTGTTGGGTCTGATGCCAATGCCAGCGTTATGCCAAAAATCCAGGACACATGGTCCACACATTGCATTGATGTGGTATGCCAGAAAAGTAATAGAATACATGATAAAAGACCCTAATAGGGTCTGGTCCTGGTAAGTTTGTCATTCAGAATGGTCTCCACTTGCCATCACTCACTTCACACTCACTTCTCAAAGAAATTTGAAAACTTGAATAAATTAAATTTTTGTTTAAAGTCAATCTCAGATCATTAGTAGTGTCCTTTATATGAAAACTACAGCAGGATCTCATGAAATGTAGAGAAGACTAAAACCGCTATTAGAGCTTTTGATCAAACCACAATCGATAACATGACACAAATATTCACATTAATGTTCCCTGTCCGATAAATTGGAATTGAATTGATTTGACTTGTCGTAAGATACTATTGGGTTCTTTGCATCGAGGGTAAATAAGAACTGCAACTAATTTTAAATCAAAAGCAATTTGTTTTGTTAATCAATGATAAGGCAGGGGGAAGTGTGAGCAGATGTAAAAACTGGAACTGTTATAATTTGTAAAATCTAAATCTGCCTAATACTTTGTACAATTGTAAAGTAATATAATAGATGTTAAATTTGCAACGGGGATAAGAATATTAATTTTGTTTTAATAAAGTATTTAACTTCTAAAGTACTTTTAAGTACTACCTTTTATAAAGGTGCCAGCGGAAAATTACATTACACTATCCCGAGTATAATATGCAGGAAATTATCGCTGTGTGTACAATTATTCCTGGTGGTAATGTTGTGAGCACACAAGTACCCGCTGTGGCATTGTGTTTGGTGACTTCAGGTGAGCAACTACAGATTGCCGTTGTCGATGTATGCCAGCGATTAAGCTCTGGCCCGTTTTGTCATGTGCGCCACACTATGAATAGAAAAATAGCGGGTCGGTGAGGAATTTTGCACATGATCTTTGCATTTCACCCACTTAGAAATTAAATGAAAACAAGTGGTAAAGGATGATGATAGATTTAAGTGTCAACTGATGAAACACATTTTGTTGGGAGGAGGGGGAATAAGTGTTCACTACAAGTGTACCCTTTAAATAAAATATTATTTGTCCGTATAGAAAGTTTTATTTGTTCTCACATCTGTATGAGATTATTAATGTATTTTGGTGTCTGAATAGAATTTTTTCTTTTATAGAGCCATTTCAGAGTTAATGGTGCGTACAGACTAAAAGTGATAATAAATGTGTTATGATGCGTATGATAAAGCATTTAAAACCACACACTGCTAAAATAAGGCACACTTGGTAAAGGGCTTCAAAAATGTAAAAAATAATGACCAATCCTTGGACATAAATAATGGACACATTAAATTTGATTTTCAATGTTAGAATAGGAAAGGGAAACATTTTGTTTGGTGGCTTCTGAGGTACATGTAGAGTCAACAAATTTAGGTAGATATTTTAAGACGTTGATACTTATGAATGCCCCCCCCCCCCCTGTTTAGATTCTGAGCCAGCATGCAATGGTAAGTGTGACTGCTGCTGTGCTAGGGGATTTGTCCTTCAAATAACACCAAGCCAGTATTACATGAGATTCTTTGGCTCATTAGATATTCATGATGCTGTTGGGAATAAATCTTTGTTTACCTGGGCCCACCATTTTCTCATCGGCAGAATACACACATCTTCTCAGGTGTACACAATGTAGGTGTAACCCCCCCCCCCCTCCTCCTTCCCTTTTGTCAGTCAGTGTTGCTGTGCATGCAGAAAGACAAAAAAAAACAACCCCCACCTTTACATTATGGACAAACAGCAGTTGACTGTAAATGAACACAGAACAAGGAACAACAGGGACTTGCGCAAATAATGAAGTTGCACACCTGTGCACATACTTGTGCCGTGCCATGCCTTGTGCATGGACATATATCATCGGAGGTAGGCTAAGTTATTGCAAGATGCTGTGATATGACATCATGCATTATTTAAAGAGGTGAGGGAAAGGTTTCTGCTAGCACATGCCTGTATCTTGGTTTACGGATACTGGGTCACAGCTTAGCTTTGTAACAACGTATTGTAGTTATGAGTTGTGAGCACTGTATACTCAGTACTTTCCCGAGTCCTGTGAAGTACTGATTATTAATAATACAGTGCTAACACACATCCGATATACCTGTGTATGGGTAAAAACCAAAATTAATATTCTTTATCCACGATGCAAATTTAACATCTCTTATATCATTGTGGTACCCGCTGCCAAAATATGGGATTCGAACTGCCTGTAGCTGCCAGGCAACCTCGGTAGTGGAGTGAGTTGGAAAGACACTGCTCTAGAATTGCAAGGGTCGTGGGTCGAATCCCACTCGTGTAACATGCCTGTGATATTTTTTCACAGGACTCGGGTAAAAACCAAAATTAACATAGTTATATGAAAACGAAAAGGTACATGGCTATGGGGTAGATCTGATAATAAGTATAGGCCTGTATGCTTAGTTTTTAAAAGGACAAGGGCACCAAGACATCTTGTTTCGTCTCCTTGGTAAAGGGCACCTCATGAGGAAATGGAAATTGTAAATTTCTACTGAGACAATTTTAAGGACACCAAGGCATGACCAGTGGGCATGGAGGCAGTCGCCTTTGTTGCCTCCGTGAAATGGGATAGATCTGATCATCGTAGTTCGTCCTGTGTTCTCCGACCTCATTTTAAATCAATTAAATGTCATCACCTCGTGTGTGCAATGGATTTAAATAAAAAAGAGACTACACAGTATGTATAATTTTAAAACGAAACAAATCTGACAATCACTTGGTGTATATTAGAAAGGGGTCTGCAAAAAAAACTTGATTGTCCATCTCTCTGCAAGTCTGACCGTGGTCTGACTTATTATTTTTTCTTTACTGGCGAAAGAAAAATGGGTGAGAATGATTAGCATCCAAGTGTCGAAGTTGATGCGATCCTGGGAGCTGAGCCAGCCCCGGTAGGGTGGCCCCACTGTGATGAAATGTCAACAGAACACAATCTGTAAGGAAAAATGGATTCCTTGCTGTTTGGGGGCAGGGACAGTATTGCGGAGTCCATGGTGCTATGTCTGTGTTATGAATCAAAACATGCTCGTCCTTCCCATTGTGTTTTCATGAAAACTCCCCGTGCCAGATTAAAAAGAAGAAATAATACTGGCGTAGTTACACTGCCGCAACTGAAAAAATCTAAAATGCTTGCGTAGTGCAACGCTTGAGGAGCATTTTTTGTGTGTTGATGGGTAGTTATTGCACAGCTGTGGCAAGGTGTTCAAACCAGAAAGTTGATGAAAATTAAATTACAATTTTGCAACTCATGTTTTGGGGAAAAAATGGTCCAGGAAGAACAAGTTTTCTGGCTTTGTTTTTTGTTTGGAAAATGATACTGGGTCATGGAAATCTTCACCAGAATGTGTCTGTAAAAACACCATGATTCTTTTACTGGATGTAGGCCTTTCATGTCTGTACTGCTTCATGTAATTAGGGCAAAGCGGTCTTTTTTAAGAGAAAAATCCTGCCGTTTGTAACTCAAAATAAGAAGTACATTGTAGTGTCCTGATAACTTCAAGACACTTCATAATTGCCTCAGTTGAAAGTTTTAGCCCCTGATCCTGAACACAAGAAGCACCTGATGTTTTTCTCTAATAGAAGAGATACGCTAGAGGCAAGCTCACTTGATATGATACAAAGTATTTCTTAAATCCAGTGTCAAATCTTGAATTATATATAAACTTGTTGTATCAGAAATGGACTTGGAACTAGTTTGATTTTGTGTTTATGCAATAAGCATCACTACCAAAGTGTGAAAATAACAGATTAACTTTCATGTTGATTGAAAAGAAGGCAAGTTGTTGGTTCTAAAGGTGCCATTGTTATGTATACATCCTTCATAAGCACTGCCTTTATGAGGTAAAATGATGTTTTCTCAGTGTCTGTTTTATGGAGGTACATTCTAGGAATACATGTACACTCGTTGTAAAAGTGAACTGGAATCTAGAACTAACTGAGTAACTGACTGTGTATAGTGTACAGTAGTCTTCCTGCAATCCCGGACGGTGCACCTGGGCATGCAAGCTAGGTTTTCTGAAGTATTGGGGAGCAATTGTAATGCCAATTGCCCCTACTAGCCACCTCTGTTTGCAACACAATTAAACCAAAGATTGATTGTGTGCCTGGTGGAGCAAGCCATTGTACGAGTTGATCGCTTTTCGCGCCCTCCAGCAAGTAGGCTTTTGTTGGCCCTGCCCTAGTAGCTCAAGGGTGTATTTTGCGCACTGTGTATGGGCTGACTCAAGCGTTCTATTGTGTCTTTCAGTTTGGGTTTTTCTCTTCAGCAAGCAAACTCTAGTATGGATGGGAATCATGGAGTGTTCCATTGGCTTGGATCAGTCCAGTAGGTTTGAATAGCCTGTTCAGGAATGCCTCAATTGCCTCATTCTGTGTTGTCGTTTCATCATAACAAAAAAAAAAGGTTCTTCACTCAAAATAGAGAAATATAGCCTAGGTGTTAAACACAGTGCCTGGTGGTTATAAATCAAGTTGTCATTTTAACATTTCGGTGCCAGGCAGATAGTAATCTGAATGATGTGTTTCACATTTTGGTGAAGAGAAAAGAAAACCTTGAAGTCTGAAGAGAAAAATTGTGTGACCATTGAGAGGGTTTTAAAGGAAGTCGACTCCATGGAAAAGTTCATTTGACCCTTCAAATCCCACTATTTATCTGATTGTGAATGAACATCCAGCGCTCGATAGCCGAGGGCCTTCGCAGGAAAGTCGGTCAATCCTCAGAGATTTTACTCCACACAAAGAGCTTAAGTAGAAATGTGGTAAAAGAAAGTAGTCGTCAGAACATGGGAACCAGTTGCAATGCTACTGAGTGCCTTTGAAATATATTCATATCATATACTTACGCAGAAAATTTATGAGTTGACCAGTACTTTTTTTTTTAATGTCAAACAAAAATACTGAAATTCAATTTCCCTCTGAACACAAATCAAATTAGACAACATGAAAATGGAATGATACCTGCCCGTATCAATCAGACTCTCCACGTCATGGGGTCAGCAGAACTCTTCACAGGTGTTGTAATTGACAGTTATGGGGCGCATAGCCACATTTCATAAAATCTGCATGTAGTTTTTTTTTTCTTGACTGGCATTGTGGGTAACCTATTGGCATGATGACAGGTGTGAAAAAGCTCGGCAGGAACAAAACAACAGAAGAGCCGCCTTACAGTTTGGCGGAACCCCTTTACGGCGATCAGACAGAAACTATCCAGTCCAAATCGGATTATGCATGTTTCTGGGTCGTTTCGCCGTGCCATTATGTGCATTTTGGCAATGTTGCAAATATTTTGGCCGCTCGCCTGCTGGTGTTCACGACTGCGGTGGCATTTTTATTTAATAAAATATTAATACTTACTCGTAGCAAGGGTGACACAACTGTGATATTAGATAAACAGACTCGGGTTTTATATAGATCCTCTTGATGTTATAACACAGATTTTCTGTTATTGTTTTTAATACTCAATTGAAATTTTGTTTTGCCATCGCTCGGTTTCTGTTTAGTTAATACTTTCGTTCAATTTAACACTTAAATGTGGAATGTTATCACAACATTTGTGGAGGCTTGGCAGACTTAAGTTGCACATTTCTTGTACCAACGTAGACTTTGCTATTATTGTTAATACAAACTTAATTATAGGCCCTTTAACAACTTAGAAAGGTGCACTGTCTTAACACTTCCAAGCAATTGCTCGCTGCTAACAAGGTTTGCATTCCTCCATAAAGGAATGTAAAGTGTGAAGTATTTTCAGAGATGAATTTAGATGGGACAAATGAACTTACTACAATACAACCCATTGAAAAGTGTCAGCCCAGAGAAAAGTGTCAACATTTTCTAGCCTTTCTATTTGGTGCAATAAGCTACATGTAGGAAAAATTGTAAAGTGGTAAACAACTGCAATGAAATCCAACCCAGTGATTAAATTGTCCAGTGGTAAACAATGCAATGAAATTGGCCTCGGTGGTATGGTGGTATACTATGTGTAAGAATGCATTTCTGCCACCTTCCACCTTTGTATGTTGTTCTACTTTACCTAGGTAGGCTCCGCGCTAATCCATGAGGACCCACCCTATTAAGGGATCTGGCACATGGGAATTCTTTATTGTTTGATCAGGTGGCCCACCCCCTTATCCTTCTGATATTTACCAGTGTACAATTTTAAACTCTGATCCCCTATCCAGAACCCTCCCCCCCTCAAATCCAAGCACAGAAAAACAAGAAAATCTATACAGTCAATAACCGATAATAAAAGATTGGTGTGAACATCTTGTTAGGGGGTGAATAGGTTTAACCCTAATGCTTTACCATAGGGTGATCCTTTTGAATTGGAGACAATGAGGCAACCACTAATAGAGGGACTGCTTTGGTAATTAGGTGTTCGCTCCATTGTTAGCTGATTATTTGTTCATGGTTAACACCTTGGTTTCTAGAATGAGCACATACAGGGATGTTGGCTCATGGCTCAATTAATGAATTGCCTTTCTTTTGTGGGGTAGCTGCCTGGGCACTTGTGCAGAACAGGTGCAAATAAATTAAGTTGATATGGGGGCTCCACCGACAAAAGTTTAAGATCCATAGTTTTTGGTTTATGATACCATATTGATTAACTTTGAATAGCTGCCTGTATGTGGAAAGTATTATGGCCAGTTTAATTAACTCTGATAAACTTTAGACGTTAGGTTAAAGGCTGCGTTTGTACTGGGGTCAGACACTGAATCAACTTCCTCGCTCGTCCTTTTCTTAGCATTGGCACTCTTTAAATGTTTTAAAGATCTGTTGTGCACACTCTACAACTTCATTGCATTGCTTAGTAATTCCATGATCCGTAAATCCAGTGTAATTCCGCCCAGATTTGTCACAAAAAGATCAGATGTTTGTATGTATCCACAGTCACTGTCAATGGAACATAATTGTATTTCTCTATGCCCCCCAATTTCCCCACAAACTAATTCAATTATGTGCCATGAATGTTAAACATTAGCTAAAAACAATATGGAGTCTCTTGATATTAAACTGTAAGCAATGATCTGAAATGTGTCTTTTGTGTACACAACCAGTAAGATTTATTGAAAATGTGTATCTAGCGTGAAAATTAACAAATTGAGCATCAATCATTCAATCATTATATAATATTTGTTAAAATTATTAATACTTTCATTTTTTATAAACATAGGCCTTCAAAGACGTTGCTTTCTCCCTCCCCCCCCCCAAAAAAAAATAAAAAAATAAAATAAAAAATAAATTTCCCCCCAAACAAAGGAATTGTGCTTTATAAGTTATTCATCACACATCAATTCTGCCATTTTGATTTATTGTTCTCTCTCTTTCTCTCATTTGTTTCCATTTGCTGCAGGGATTTGAGCAAGAACCAGATAACGGAGTTCCCAACTCAGTGGCCAAGCATCAGCAACCTGACCAGGCTTCTCATGTAAGTATCTTTATTACAGGCAAAGAACGCCTTTGGTGTTTGTGGAACTGCTCGATTGTTTTAATACTATTCTGTGAAAATTTCATTTCAAAAGATAGTGTTTTGAGATGTTGCCATGATCTAGAATGGTTTTGTCTTCGCAGGAAGACTGATCCGTAATTGGAATGCACAATCTGAGAAACGTTTCATGCACGAAACAATTCTCTGATTGAATTTTGTTTAATCCCTTTCTTGAAAACCACATTCCTTAGAAGGGAATCGTTTCTCAAGATACATTATCAATAGCTGCACTGCTTCTTACAAAGTAAGTTTTTTGTGGTCTTAATTTTTCAGAGTAATCACCCTGAAAAGGTAGGCCTATACCCTCCTTTTAAGTTTAAGGCAATCAACGAGATGTCATCAAATGCGGGAAAACTCATTTGTTTCCGACCCCGGAACTCTCCTCTCTGAACTCCCCACTACGGTGTATATTTATTATTTACATCTTCACACCTTCTTGTTTACTACTGCCCCTATTATCACCAGCAATGTGTTTATTTGCTTGGTAACTGACGACTCCCCATTATTGATGACATTATCATGGTTTTGGTTTAAGCATCTGTCTCTTGCTTTATTTTTTTTATTTTGTTGCGGAACGGAGCACAACAGTCAACACTTCTTCCAATCTGCTACTTGTTTTCTATGTTGAGTCTTTCTAACCTGTCTTTTACAACATGTACGTGGGCGGGAATTAAATTCAGACTGATTTAATGTAATTTTATTTTCTGAACATGGGCTATCTCACGCAGGGAATTTTATTTCCATATTCAAGAGAAATTCTGTCTGTTATCGGACAAAGCGTACTTGTCTCTTCTTTTTGTTTTTGATTGAAATGATTGTTACACTTAACAAAAAGACAAGGAAGACAAAGACAGAAATTAAGGAAAACTAAAGTGAAATTAAAAATTTAGGTATTGAGTCAAAGTGTCTTCTTTAGACCCTCCCATTACATAGTGAAAGAAATAAACCTCATTAACTTTTATAATATTTTTGTAAATTGAGGCCCCATCGCATTAATTTTTATACTATATTATTTTTTGTATTGGAGCTCCTGCCCCATCCTGAGGGGAAAATATTCAAGTATGGATGCAGGGGAGAAGGGTGGACCCAGAATTGCATCGAGTGATTTCATCGACAGGACTTGCACTTTGTGATTAAGACCACTCAGATTTACTCCATGCTCTGATTAAAAGCGCCTTCTATATGCAAGAACGGTGCACTACAATCAGCCAGGGGGCAGGCAGAACTCTATGGGATGAGCCAGTTTTAATCATAGTGTGGATTAACATAATGTCACGCTTCGGGCCGTGCTTGTGCACTCTCCTCCCGCGCTTAGCTCTTCTTCGTCTCATCCCCCCCCCCCCTGTTGTGTATGTGTGTGTAGCTTTCCAAAGCCATTGTTTATGACCGTGGACTTAGCCAGCACATGCAAGTGGAGCGGTTTGCCCCCACTACTGTACATATAGAGGGGAAAGTAGAATTAGCGTAAATGATTTGGGTCATCTGGCTTAGTGGATAAATCTCGGACATCCTGGTGCTTTAGGTTTCTAGAGCAAAATCGCAAAGGCGCATACTACAGCGAGTTTGTGTCTGTGCATAGGATTTCCAACACGGCATTTAATTCAGCTGTTCATATATTGGTCTTCCTTATTGCATTACACTGTATTTAAAAGAATAAATATGGCAACGGACATCTACTCCAGCTCATTAGCTTGAGTAACTTATTTCAACGGCAGTCTTTGTGACATTGTGTCAAAATGAAAAATGACCCCCAAATGAAAAGCCAAGACTGACCTGTCATCCAGTAAGACTGAGACAACAGAGCAAAGAAGTATGCTTTAGTTTCCAAACCCCAATTGAAATTGAACTTATAAACAGCACATGACGAAGAGCCTCTTTAATGTGGCAGACAATCTATGGCAAAACCTTGTAAGATCTCAGCCCTTCAAACTACAATTAAGGTGAAAACAAAAATTTCTGTGTTGTAGTCCATTTTATCTGTATATTGGATCATCATACATGTGTACAAACAATGTAAATAACAAAAATATGTTATCACTTAAAAAGGTTCCAGTCGCCTCCTTCCATGCGGTTTAGCTCTGTATGGCACCTTTCAAATTGATGTGTGAAATGATGAAATTCCCATTTTCCCATTTCGCGGCCTGTTGGTCCAGTTTTGTGCCCCCATTGTCTCGCATCGGTGAACACTTTACCACTCTCTCTCTCTCCCTCTCTGATCACAATCCCTCAGTTGTCAAATGAATGGGAAAGCGATTATTTGATTTGTGGAGTCATCTGGGAAGAAGACTTGACTTTGGATATTCAGCCCTACTGTACAGAAAGGACATGCCTCCAATTAACCCACCGCACACGCAACAATTGTCGTGGTGCCCTGTGCCTTCGCTGTAGTGCCTTTGCAAAATTACAATACAAATTTACCATTTCATTATGTCATTCATGTAGTAGAAGTGCCCCTTGTTAGTTTTAATTTACTTACACCAGATGAAAATTGCTGTGCCCTTTCCAAGTCCGAAACTCAAGACCTGTAAGGAGACTGACTGTTAATAGTGAGGCTGGTCAGATTGTACGATCACAAAGGTCACAGGGTCAGTGGAGGTCAATTAATAGGGTACATGTACATGTACATGTATTTTATTTAATAATACAACTGCAATGTCTAAGCCCTGCTTAGTGTTAAACCATCTGCACTTACAGCATCCTGTAAAGCGTGTGACTCTATGGACCAAAAGCACAGAATTCCGTGGTAAGCAGAGCCATGAAATTGGACCTCAATCACAAGAAATAAATAAATGAGGTATTTGCAGTACTTTTTTGTGTATGGTGTAGATGAACCTGAACCTGTGGAATAAATTGTCATTGTTTATCAACATGGTCTGCTGAATTGTTGGTGTGTGTGAAAATACTCCTTGGTGTTCAGTAATTAGTGTGTAGTATTATTATGCACTCATGACTGCCCTTGATTAGTGGGTTTTACACAAGTAGATTCAAAATGGTCATACTGGACGTGTCCAGTCTTCACTTTTGTAAATTTATACAATCGGTTGCGTATCTATGAATGATTAATTAGACCAAAAATTCACAACAATCTGTACATTGGGACTAATTGGCGGCAGACAATTACCATTTTGGTTCTTGAAGACGTTGACATTTAAGGTGTTTTTATTTATTTCTTGTCAAACTACAGCAAGTGACCTTACCCTCGTTGTTATTCAAGCTGCAAGACAATTATACAATGTGATATCATGTAAAGTAAACACTCCGTGGAACTCTCAGAAATGACTCATAGATTCATGTACATGTAGTGCTAAGTTTAAGTGTAGATGAGAAGATGTTCAAGCAGCATTGTCAAAGTAAAATTATGCCTATCAGAGTAAGGTTACCAGCCAAAATTACAATATCAATTGTACCATTTGTGACCGGTATCACCCTCATTTGTGCTAAGCAGGAAACTGTTAAGCCACTTTATGAAGTGCAGGGAACAATTTTATCAGGCATGCAAATTTGCATAGCAAAATATTTTGAATGAACAGACTTTGTGCATAGTGAATGCTAATGTTGAGTAGCAACCGAGACATTTTGCATAGCATTTTGCTCTGTTATACAAGGGATATCGTTCACTGCCATGCATGTACTTTTTTTCTTGAACATAGTTAAGTGGAAGGTTTCGTCTTTCGTCCATTTGGAAGAACAACTTTGGATCCTTCTCCATAGCGATCAGAAGAGTCAAACCTTACTTGTAAAAAGTAGACATTTGTGCTTCCAGAGGGTCCCCAGTGATCGTCAGAGTCGACAACATTTATGTTTCATAGTGAAGGGAAGCCTAATTATAAACACGTTCAGTGTCTGCCCTGATAAGAAACATTCAAGCGGCATTTAGACTGGACCCCTAAGCCCTTCCAACATTCTCTATAGTCTTTCCTGTGCCTATGTACGTGTCGTCCCGATAAAAGCCTGATGCTGGTGTACCCAAATCAGGAACATTCTGTCGGCCATTTTGAGGACGATCAAGCAAGGACAGGGTAGATTTTGTTTTTTGTTAATCCCAGCTGTCACTTTTTTCAGAGGCGGGATTGATCGAAGAGGGTTTAGGGTGAGCAGCACCTGAATATAATTAAGGGGACAAGTTTGTGAATTACGCAGCATCCAGTCTCTACTTGTAGGGGGTTTAACCGTGGACCCCCTTCATGTCCCCTAGTTACTAGTCTAGACTCTCTTGAATGGAGAGTCTTTGTGGTTGACCTTCTAATAGGGTCTGTATGTTTTCCCGTCTGATTCATCCAGGATAGCCTTGTACAGGGGTTTTCCTGAACACCTCAGCTTACACCAATCTCTTGTTTCAAACTATCTTCTCTTTTCAACCGCTGCCCCCCCCCCCCCCCAAACGGAATGAAAAAAAGGAGAAAGTGGAGACTAGAGAGAGACCAAAGCATTCTCAAAGTCCCACAAAAAAGTTTCCCTGTAGGGCCTACATGTATTATAGAAATAGAAGTGGAGTTTTACATTAAAGTAACTCGAGGCAGTAAAACAAAGTGAAACAATTTTAAGACATTTTAATAGTTATGAGACCATTTTGTGTAGCATCTTTTAAGGGTTTACAAGGTGCTGCAGTGCACTTATAGTTGACTTTCTCTTTTGGTCTAGTCATCATGATGAGCCATCATACAATCAAAGGGGCCAGACTATTCACCCGTCTAGCCTCACTATCAATTACATTCTTTTCAATGGAAAGGGGGACATTAAACAAAAGGGCCGCACTGCAATGATTGTCTATTAAACCCACAAGTCGACGCATCTCAGCCTCTTTGATTGAGTTGCGAGCCGACATCTTGACTCATTGCACTCATGCGATGAACGGACACTTGTTCGTTGACAGCTCATGATGAGTGCATTAGGTATCAATCATTCCTGGCAACAGGCTTTACTGCGCTCCCCCATCTTCAAGGGGACCAGAAACACAAGCTGTGTCGGAGACGTACTTTGTACACCATCCAATATCAACCCTGCATCTCTTGACGTTTGAAAACAAATTGCCTGTTAAAGTGTCTCTTATCGGCTCAGTACCCATCTTTTCCTCATGACATTTCGTATGTTTCCTGTACTTCGTATTTACATAGTTTTGATGAGTTTGCAAAGAGGGGGGGGGGATGTATTCATGATAATCACCCTGACTCTGACTCAGCGTAATAGGTCTAAATAAGTCTTGTTAAAAGTGGAAGAGAAGGAAACCTGAAAGGCAGCAGACATCAAGTTTGTCAATCAGTCGCACCTGACAGTTAACCCTGCCCTCTCGGCTGATAACAAAATACCTTAGCACGCATTCTGTATCCAATAACCTACGTTTTCTTATAACAGGAAGACCCTCGGAGGCCTTGGCACCTTGGACATTTTGGGATTAAGATCTGATATAAGGCTTAACATCTCACCGACACCTGAGGGCTTGCTTCCCTTCAAGGAGGATGGGGCGACCAAGCTTGCTCCTTGAAATTTGTCATCGCGATCCATTCACTCCTCTGTTCTTGGTGTCAGAGGAGACGCTATCATAGTCTTCCTCCTGACTGCTCTTTATTTTAACACATTTTAAATCCGAAATAAAAAACGAGGGCAATTTTGTTTTGTCACTTACTGTTCAGTACTTTGGTTGGCTTATTTAATTTGAGACCATATAAAGAGAAGTAAACAATGTATATGATTAAATAGGGTATACCTTTGGTAATTATTCAAAAAATGAATGACCATGTTTACAATCTAACTAGGTAAGAAGCACTGCACCTGCTGATAATGCAAAACATTTCTATAGAGGAACGAATCCCTTCTGAGGAATGTGGTTTTAGAGAAAGGGATTCAAACAAATTTCATGCATGAAACATTTCTCATATTGTGTGAGTCCAGTTATGAATTATTCTCCCTTTGTGAACACAACTGCTCCAGATTTTCGTTGATATTTCAAAAACACTACAACCTTTTGAAATTAATTTCTTTTCAAAATATCTACAATCATAGAGTTTTAAAACAATCAAACAGTTCTAAAAACAAAACCAAACTTATCCAAACATGTACTACTTTGCCTTTTAGTGTGTAAAGGGAACAGAAGTTCACCCTTTAAAAAGTGCACGTGCCTTTGTTTTCATTCCTGGCAGTCTATTCCGCAGAAAATAACACCTTCCCTGAATTTGATATTTCCTACTGAATACAAAGTATCTTTCAGACATGGGTTGAATGTTTTATGTCGACGGCCTCATCCTGCTGAGCTGTTGAACGGAAACGTATGTTCAAAAATATTTGTGCTAGAGTCGCGCGAAAATTGAGTAACGGGTATACGAGCCAGATGGCCGTATTTAGTGCAATAACTCCTCAATATGGTATGGTGTACACGTACACACATGTGTAGCAAAGCTGTTTGGTGCAGCGACATCCAGGAGCATGGTCCTGTGTATTACTAGTAATTCATTATTGGTCTGGGACTTGGGGTATCATTGCACTTCCTTTTGGATCAGATTGTCTATAATGGGTATATTTAAACCCGAGTACCCAGGGTGCTGGGTACCATGACCAAGGGGTTAAGGAGGCAGTGACCTCTATGGTTTCCTCAGACTGTCCGGGCATGACTTTTATAAAGTGTGATGCTAGCAACCGTCGAACCCTATGCCTGAATGTGAAAGAAAATGCTGACTAACAGTTGGAAAGAGAAAAAACTGAAAAAATCAAGCCTCTAACCCTTTTTTGCACTCGTGCCATACATCATGTAGTTCCTTTTGATTGTTAAGTAAGTAATTTGTGACAGCTAGTTGTGTTTTCCTATTTCCCCCCCCCCCCACCCAAAAAAAAAAACACACAAAAAACACACAATTAGTAGACCTTTTCGAAAGTACCCATTGCGCAAGCGTTAACTGTGGAATGAGATACATGCTGCCCAAGCTAGCTAGACCTTGATCTCTAGCTAGGCCAGCATGCACCGCTTTCCACGCCTAACTTGAGTGTACCGAGTATTTGCGATCAGGTCAATGTACACTGTAAAATCTTGCACAAGAGTTAAACTGCAAAGTAACAGTGGTTTTGCAAATCTTTCCTTTCAGGCAATTAGTCTATGTAGTGAACGTTATAGACTCCGCCCTTGCGGTGTACCCATAGGTATTTGTCATACACGCGATATTTTACTCGGTTTCCGCCCTTTTAGTTTCATTGCCCAATGAAAAGTTCATGTTTATTTTTGTTTGAACATTGGTATTTTTTTTAAGTTGCGCTATACTCTATGGTGACTTGTAATTCCTGAAACAAGTGTGAGTGCCAGCTTTATCTTATCTGCATAGAGCAGGCAATATTTTGTGTTAAAATTGCGCGGAGGGGGGGAGGAGGGGAGTGAAGCAAGGTCAGGTGATACACACACTTTCGCTAGGAAAAATATTTTGACGGGATGAGAATCTTAAAAGAAAAGAGAGCCGCCAGTAGTAAAAAGGTGTGCTTAGATGTTTTTATGTTTCAATGTAGCGGAAAATATCATGTTGAAACCTTTCAATTTAGTTTTTTAATTTGATGAGGTTTTGTTTCATGAAGTTCAAAGCTGCACTGTTTGTTATTTTTGAGTTTTTATTTTTAAAAGGCTTTGTTTATAGAATTTGAAAGACATAGGACTGGCCTATAATTTCACCCTTGCAGAGGCAATGCATTTTGTCCCTTTAATACTGAAAAAGGGAATGTCGTTCGGAACATTGTAAGGGGCACCAATGTCATTTGGAGGTCAACAGGGGCAATTTTCTTCCGTGGTTTTGTTCCTCTCCTTACAAATCATCTCAGAGCTGTTTGAGCGTAAAACACGGTGGCTTTCAGAAGGAAGAAAGTGTTCCACTCTATCCATCTGCACCAAGTTCAGTCACGAGCCTTCTCACAACACACGAGATCTTACAAAGGACAGGGTTACGTGATCTGATCGCATATATAATGTATTATCCATTCATAAAAAGCCGATGCCCACATGCCGAAGAAAGAAAAAAGAAAAAGGTCCTTCGGAACTACTTGAGGATATGTTGATGTTACATAGGCTATGATTAAGGATTCCTCCAGTTTGTCACTATCGATGTCGGCCCTTGTCAGTGGCCGTGACAAGCCCGTCATTGATCAAGCACCCTACCCAGTCATGCTCCCAGCTACAGTATTGGCTGATGGGATATGGAGAGGGCACCACAGGGATCCGTGGTGTGCCCTCTTTTTTGAGTTAACTGGCCTGACCTATATGCATACTAATCATGCATTTACATCCCAGGGATTGGATGTATACAATGACATCAACGCACTCGCAGCCCCCTTTCATGAGCTGCGCATACTACAGGGATGAATGTTAATGAACATATATCGTACCGGGCCGACAGTGCAAGAATATTACTACACCATGGTTGACTACATTAATCACCCGACCCCTTAATCCATATGTTCACGGTAATGTCCTTAATGGATGGTTGGCAGCTATTCAAATCCACCAGTTTTTTATGAAATTTTGATGGACTGTTCTCCTCTCTGAATGAGGTGATTACTCAATTCAGTTTTTCAATATTTCCCTTTTGCTAAAGATATTCTTACAAAATATAATCTCCTTTAAGTCAGACAAACTCCGTGGCTTTCTTGAATATGGAAAGTTCATGGTTTGAACCACGGTTGCACCACAGCTTCCAATTGCTCCCCTTCAAGATAGAAGGAATTTGTCTGTTTTATTTTATCAAGGTTCTGCCAAGGATTTCTTAAGTGGTGGAAAAACGTTTTCCTGAAAACCGTTTCTCTGAAAATCATTGCGAGATGGTTCAGTTACATATACATACATTTGTAGTAGATCATATAAATAGATTCAAATCAAAGAAGTGCTAAAAACAAATGGCTTGGGGTACCTTTTCTACTGGCAAGTTCCCAATTTTACTTTTGGTTGAAAACCTTTGAAATGAAATTGCAAGTGTAATTTTAAAGTTTCAAAAATGTGTGGTGGTCGGAAACAGAGGAAATTCTTCCAGTGATGGTTGGGGAGTCCTGATTGCGGGGGTGGTTTTCTCAGCACTGACCACTGTGGACAGAACCCTGTTTTATGATACAATTTCAAAAGGAAAGCTGAATTATACAAATTCACAATGGTTTTTAAAACCAAGGGAGTCTGCAAAATAAATGGGGTTTTTTTTTCTTTTTTTTTTTTTTCTTCCTTCAATGTGGTGTCCTCAGCACCATTGCTATACTCGTAGAATGAAAGTGTGCTAACACATACAGTTTCATCTATGACTCATACCTTCCCAAGAGAAAACATATGCTGCCATTATAAGGTACTGAAAAAGAGAGAAGGGAAAAAAAAAACAGTGGTCGGGTCGATACAGTGTTACTTTGGAGGGGATTCGGTTACAAAGCTACGTGGTAGTTTTTGGAAAAAATATGCAAGTTAAATGGGTCCCTCTTTTTGGCAATTCCGTTTGGGTTCTGTTCTATCTGATGATTGGGAGGAAGGCCTAGTTACACAAGGGCTGATTTACCAGTGAGGGGGTTTTGGGTTACGGGTTTTAGAGAAACCTGATTTGGAATTTACTGGGGATAAGGTGCTGAATTTTGTTTTGTTCGATCTGGGACAGGTGAGCCAATCGGATCTCTAGGGAGCGGTCATATGATTATAGTCATTCAGTCTGATTGGTCTTGTTCCTTTTGTGAGGGCTAATATTTGGGTCACCTATTCTTGTTGGGAATTTGAAGGATTATTGTGGTTTTTGAGTGAAATGTCAAGATTATTTTGATTTTTTTATGGGGATGTGGGGGGGGGGGGCTTTTTGAGGAAGTTGGGAATATTGAAGGTGGTTTTCAGTTTGACCATTCTGCAGAGATACACATCGATGTATGACGGCGGGTGTTTCATTGTTTCATCACCAACTTAACAGTACTTTCCTGTATGATCACCGATCACTTACTCGGGGTGTGAACTATGTCATGCAGATTTTAAAAAAGAAAAGAAAAAAGGTTTAAGGCAATTACCTTAGACATGATCAACGAAAAAAAAGAAAAAAAAAACATCTTAAGAAAAAAAGAAATCTTATTTGACCAGTGACTCATTTGGTGTCTGCCAGCATCTCTTAAATCCCTTCCACACAATTAAGTCACCTGCCCCAATCTTCTGCTGATTGATGGCTAAAAAGTGCACGCAACATCTGTAAGTTTCTAAGTTTGGCTGCAAAGAATGAGCACGCCCTTCCTTTTGGCTCGGTCCTCTCTCTCACTCTCACTCTCTTCTTACACAAGCCTAGTTTGAGGTAATCAATAAGCACTTTGGGTCATTCTGAAGTCTTCTCTCTTTTTGTTAGAGGTTACTCCATTGGCCAATAATTCTAATGTCAATATTGTCAACCTGCAGTAATAGTGCACAGCCGAGGTTTATGGTGAGGAAAAACGTACTGAAAGAAAGATACAATTCAAAAGTAGTCCAATGTCATAGTGCCAATGTAAAAAGTTTCACAAATGAAAGACATTTAAAGCCATTATACACTTTCGGTAAACAGTATTGTCCAAGTCCCACACTTCGTGTATCACAACTTATATATAAAATAACAATCCTGTGGAAATTTAGGCTCAATCAGACATCGGAGTCGGGAGAAAATAACGGGAAAACCCACTCCTGTTTTCGCGCGTTTCGCCGTGTCATGACATGTGTTTATAACAAATCCGTAATTCTCGTTAATGAGAATTTATATTGTTTTACCGTTTTCTCAAAAAGTAAAGCATTTCATGGACTAATATTTCAAGAGAAGTCTTTCACCATTACCTTCTGTAAACCCTGTAAATTATTTGTAAATCTGTGAACTTTTTTTTTTTCTGTACCGAAAGGGTCCAAGGGCTTTAAGAGTCTCAGTCAAACCATTGTCAATTACAACAAACCGCAAAGGACATTCAATAATTGATCTAGGAAGTTCAAAATGTATGAAATGGTTATGATTTAATAGTCAGAAGCAATGCTATCATAACAGGTAAACGCAAAAATCTCCTCTACCGACAGTCGGCATTTATAATTTCAGTTAATTCCAAGTCGTAGATTAAGTTGCATTGCGCTCTCTCAGCTATGCGGAATGCCAGCGTTAGACATGCATAATTGTTCACACATGGGAGCCGTGTAGTGTTTCATCCCGTCAGAGCGTAGTGGCTGAGTTGCGCAGAGAGTCAAGAGTTTCTCAGCAGATGATGATGATGCAGGTGACACAGTCCAAACCTGCTGCCAGGAGCACCCGGACAAAAGCTTGCTTAATATGTACAGGGCGTGGCTGCTTCACATTACCACTCAGACCATTGGTGTTAGCAAGAGGGGCATCTAGGTGTCGTTTGAATTTCCATTTGAATTAGAAGAGCCCACTTTGACATCCATTTACTTTCTTTCTTTTTCAATTGAAAAGTGTACCACACTAATTGGAAATGAACAAATTGTACACCCTGTATTTCAGCAAATGTTGACAGCCCTTTGGCTGCTAGACATTGGACTTCTTTTGTTTTTGTCGTTCTTTGGGTATTTTTTTCAAATTTCCTTGGCTGAAAATTCATGCCAACTAGTCAGAAATTAACAATGCTCTATTTACCAGCCAAAATACTGTGTGATGTTATTGCTAATAACTACATCCTGCTCAGTAACTCAATGGAACACATGCAGGTGTTGAAACATTTTTGCTCATTGTTGAAGTTAAAATGTTGTATTGTATGTACATGGCATCACCATTCTGCCACATCAACAAAAGCAGAAACTCATGCCTGGGATCTTTCCCGTCACGTTTCCCCTCTGGAATTCTAAAAGCAGAAACTCTCTGAAGTGCTTTCTTACTGGCGATATGTAAGGGGGAGGGAATGGTGTATAACCAATAACCTGTGATATGTCCTCACTCCGCGATCATACAAAGGGGGGAAAACAGAAAGCAGCGGAATTAACCTCCATAGGGACACCCATGACCTACATAACACTCATTGCACATGCACATCATGTGAACTAAATTTACATTGCACACTACTGGCTTCACACTAATGCGCTATAACCCCAACCCATAAACTAATAACCTTAATCTCTTTACCCCCCCCCCCCTTCTTGAAATGGGGCGAGCTTTGATTTCCCTGTGGTGCAGTGGTGTTCCATCCCTTATCTCATCATCAGAGCCGGTAAGTACTGGGCTGTCTGCACTGCGCTGTTCCCTTGCGGAGTTCCATCCAGGAATATTGCGGTAGTCATTATACGGGGGCAGGGCGCATAAATACACAAGTCACAAAATACAGCTAATTTTCTGAGGGGAGACCCTGGATCACAGTTTTGCGTTGCAAAGAATTGATTAATCCGAAACACTATGTGGACATCTGCATGAGATGAAAAGGAAAGGAAAAAAAGGTTGAATAGGAATGAAACCTCGCACCATTCGGGTGTGTTTGGCTGTATGAGTAGGCCTCCACATGTCCGCCCTCCTGACATACACTCTAAACATTGAGTGTGTTAGACGCCACATAAGTGCATGAAAAAATACCAACTTGCAAAATAATGTTATCCAGTCAGTTTTTATTGTCTGTAATAAGCACCTTGCCTGACTTAATTTGGGCGCCTTCATTTCCGAAATTCATTCGCTAAAGCCTGCTCCACTCCTTAAGATTCAGAGTTGTTATTAAAAGAATCGGGAAACTCTCATAAAACTTAATCTACAATGATCCAACCATCACAAATCAGCAATTTTGAATTCAAGATCGTTTTTTTTTTCCTGTGAATTTCTTGCATAATACATCTCAAAGTGCTCTACCCCCTTCTCTGCTTTTTTACGGTAAGCATCGACTTTCCCTCAACTCGTATGGAGTTTGTTTTGTTTTGAGGTGTGTTTTTTTGCACAAATTTTCCTGCCCTCCTCTTTCCGAGATGGTTTTAGAAAGGGCCAGTCGGTCGGCTCACTCAAGTATTTTCCTTGTCATCACGCTGCGTAAATGGACCGAGCTTGTCTATCTCGAGTGTGCACTATTGATCTCCCGGACAATTACGGGTCATAAATGTGCCATCGCTCCTTCTAGCCAAATTTCATTCAGGTCTTTAGAGTAACGTGATTTAATAACTGATGAGGGACATGTCATGTGATACCCCCTTCCTAGATCACAGCCGAGGTTTCGGACAAGTTCCCTTTTTTTCTAATTAAAGATGGTTTTACTGTTTCGGTAGCCGTAGTGATATTTTTGTTTTCATTTGATTAACTACCAAAGATCTTTTTGAGAAGGAAATTTGTATTTGTGGATAGTGTTCTCTGTTGTTTTTAGCACTCTGGTAATGATCTTCAGTGATTTTAAATGAGCACTTCAGAAGGCATGGGTACGTAGTGCATAGAGTTGCCCCTTCTCTATGCCTAGTGGGACTCATGGACAAAGGGGTAACCTTCATGAAATGAGTGTAGAATGAGATGTTATCACTTTCTGTGGTATTTTTTTTGAGGTTTTGAAAAGACAACTCTGAAAAAGGGCGGCTGTTGCGTCTTAATGAAACACGCCTCCATATCAGATTGTGGCTCTTGGAAGTAACCCAGAAACACCTCAACAGCGCCCTCACAAGGCCTCGCAAAGGAGTGGCTAGATCTATCATTGGAATGATTGACATAATTATACCGTTTGCCCCATCGGATGAGGCAAGCCTCTAATGTTTCAATGAATCCACCGGGCCACTTCGTCAGGTTCAGACAGCCGACACCATGAAGTGTGCAAGCAGTGTCGCTACCCAAGTCTTCCTTACTACCGGCGCTGACATTATCAGTTTTCTCGAGACGCCGTAAAGGAGTTGCATACTTCCTGGTGGAAAAATCGTGTACATGTCAATAGTGCCTATCCCTTTCACTGCACCACGTCCAAGTCACTACTAGCCAATCACGCAGTGTGCCAGGTTTTTTTTTCTTTTCTTTTTTTGATATTATAACGGCCATAGCCCTGAGAATTTTTTCTAAATCTTGGATTACCTTATTCCGTCCAGTCCTTTTGGAATTGGAAACCCATACTTTTGGTTCGCATACCCCCAAGATTTCCTTTCAACCCAGATCTGTTCAATTTGATTGTGAAAACACCACTTGCCCACTTCTTTTGAACTGGAGCAAGAATCGGAAATTGATATTCTCCAGTTACTGAATTAAATCTTGAGAGCAAGTAAGTTTTTTTCCCAAATTAAGTGTATTCAGAATACCTCAGTAGTGAAATTAATGTGGACGTACGAGTGAAATCACTATGCTGCCCAGAGCGCCCCCAGATGAGGAGACTGTACCAACCTCTGTTTTTACCTCTTCAAATCAATGTTACTTGCATGGTTTCAATGAGACCTCTTCAAAATCTGTCTTCAAACCTAATAACAAGTTGCAAATTAACCTGAATTTTTAGGATGCAAATCAACAAATGCCTTGAACATGGGTTGGCATAATTTATGGAAAAGGAACAAACATGCAAACTGGTTTGGACAACCAGTTAAAACAGATGTACGTCGCGGAATCTGCTTTTCTGTGTAGTCGGTGCACCCCGGGGCGAATCGTCCCACCTCGCTTGCATTCAGAAAGGCATGTCTGTCATTAGTCAGACATATGGAACCCTAGAAAAACAAGGCCCCCTCACCATCAAGTGCAAATTTCATAAGCGGAAGGGAATAGGCACGGGCTATGGAAATGTTGGCACTATTACATTTGTACCTGATCATTTTCACAAGTCCTCAAAGGATCTCTTTTTTAGTGTTCTTGAGCTGGTCAGTTTTTACAGATTTAAACAAAAAATTAATTTGTCCAATGTTGGCAGGGACATGGGTCTAGCCCCTATTTTGTTTAGTTTTAATTATAATGTCATGACCTGGATACGAACCCCCATTCTAAAAACACCAGTGCTTGGATCCTTTGAACTAGACTGCTCGGCCAAACCAGCCACATAGAATCAGTACTCATTATGGCTCAGTGCTAACATGGAACCTGACACAAAATGAGAGTGTAAAAAAAAAACATTCATGAAATTATACAGGACTGTAGGGGCTTGAATTTTTTTTCTTGGTCTAAAAAATCTAAGAGTACAATCATTTTGAGAGGTAGAGAGGGTGACACTGTGTTTAACAAACTGGTAGCTCGTTTACCCCCGTTTGATGTGTAATGAAGACACAGAATTGACTGTAAGTTTTAATAACTAATTGATGATCTTCCTCTGTGGAAATCTATCTGCTTGTAGTTTTTAGTACCCCCGAGGCAACGGCTGCAAGGTAGCCCCGATTCCTTTATTAAAGGGCTCAGGAATTGACTTCAGAGGGCTCAGGGAGATCACGTCTGCTCTTACGAACGTCGCTGAGAGTGACTTTCGATCCGAGGAGTCTTCCTTTGATCCGCAGAGTGCGTCACCCTGATGTCATTTGTCAACGCTTCTTGATTCATTTCCTCCATCTTGTGGAAGAGAATGTAAACAAGCCATTGTTGGGTGGCTAGGCCCTTTAATTTCTGAGCGCTTCCTTTCGAAGGGGGGCCAGGCATCCCGGACATGTCTGTCAATCGTCAGCGCGATTGCCGGGAGGTGCGAAAAGACTACCTGAGTCTGATGGGGAAGACCAAGCCCATATGATTCACTACTGAAGCCCTCCTCTCTCTTATCTGTTTCTTTGCAACGGGGCAAAACATTGCCTTGGAAGCGTGGATTCGTCACTCAGTCCTGGAAACACATAGTGTTGAACTTCATAGTCAATTGAGTCAATGTCCATGAACATTAAATAATGGTCACATTTCACCTTGTGTTGTCGGAGAACCATTTGGAAGGTTAGGCTGACTAACACTGGGTGATTTTTAAACGTGAATTTAGTGCATGCATGCGAAGTCTACTTTGGAAGGGCCGCGTTGAAATTCTGTTCATTTTCTACGTAGCCAATACTGTCACTGCTAGAAACCAATTTATTACAAGTGGGCAAACTACATGTTATACAGTGTATAACACAAAGCAATTAAAGATTGCCTTTGAAAATTTATGAGACATGCACATAAGCACCATTGGATTTGCAACATTCTGAATAACGCTGTGGGCTTGAATATCTTGAGCTGCGGCGTGTTTTTTTTTGTGTGTCTCCCCTTCTTCTTCGGCCGTGTTAAGAAAACTTGCCCTGCACTCATCTCAAACAAATAACTATGAAGCCTTCATGAAGAATTGCCATCCCTGGAGGTTTTTTGCGTCCGTCCGCTTATGATATGCGCTGCTTTGTCTCACTGATGGACGGCTCATGAATACTTCATTAAAAAGTCGACATGGGTTGAAGAGATCATTTTGAAATTCAGCACAGCGCTGCCTCAGTGTATGGTGTTTCATACCTGAGGGGTGTGATGAAGTGTACGGCTAGTGTGAGTTCCCCCGTAAGCGTCCATTTACAATTTTGTTTAAAACATTTCTGAAGTACTCACTGCATATTTGCAACCACGGCCATATCTCATGTGCCGATGACTCATCTGAACGCAGGTGAGCAGATCTTCATGTCTTTACACGGAAAGCTTTCAATTTCTGTCTTTCCTCCCTGTAGAACTTTTTAGGGGTCTCTATCTCTCTCTCTTTTGCTTTCTTTCCCCCAACCCCCTTCGGCAAGTCACTTTTTTTTCCTAAAGTACTTCAGAAATTGTAACATCAACTCCTCAGAAAGACTTTATTGTTGACTTGACATTTTCTCTCGATGCCAAGGTGCTCTCCTATGAATGAAATGTCATCCGAATAAACGCATTTCTTTCCCGCTTTTCTGGTCAAACTGTCGAGAGGTTTTTGGTTTAGGGGGACACGTAGTAGAGAGATTCAGTTAAGGCTCGAGGGATTTGGGGAAGAGTGACAGTGACACGATGGTAAAATCAGCATTTAGCAGAAGTATAGAAGCTACTACTGGAGAAAGAAAAAAAAGCAGTTAATCAGAGGAGATTTTTGTGATTTCTCTTAGACTTAGTACTTGGCAAATTACCAAAGTTTTGTCATAGACAGGGTGTGATCCCTTGCTATATACATGTATGTACGACTTCTGTCTGTGTTTCTGGCTGCTCAATGTGCATGGTAAACCCTTATACACTGAATGTCTCATAATTCAAAAACCTTAGAAACCGTATCAGTAGAAACATGCGCTATTTATAAGACCAGGTACATCCAAGCCTGATGCTTCCCCAAGGCAATGAAGGTGATTGCCTTGGTGCCCTTGAAATGGTCAAGTTGAAATTTACCATTCCTTATGTGGTGTCCTTTACCAATGGTAATGCATTGGTGCCCTTGCCCTTTCAAAAACGAAGCATACAGGTTTGTTCATGTACATCATAATTTTACTTCACCCATTAATAGTTTAATCATTTCCCAAGATTCGGTTACTGTTTTGCCTTTCCTTTCTCAATTCCCCCAGTCAACAATTATCAGAGCCACACGTGTGACAGCTGCCCCACAAAACCGTTAGGAGATGGATATGTCACGCTGCGAGGATATATGGGTCAAGCGATTTCAGTTAATCTCATAACGCATAATTGATGGAGTGCTAATCTTACAGGCAATTTGAGGTTCTTTGCTAGTTCGCGTACTTTCCAAGTGCGCCAAATGTTAAACGGAAAACCAGACCTAATTTTATTCGTTAATGACTCCGTAATGACTCCGTAATTATAAGTATGTGATTGATTCTACGATAGTGTTCCACCATTTTGACCCCCATCTTTTTGATAATTTTCCCTGAACGTTTCATTCATTTTATTTCTGAATGGTAAGGTAAGTTCTCCAGGGAGCAAAGCACTTCTATTTTGAAAGTGATACTGCAGATAAGTAGGTGGTTGGAGATATAGGCCGTAAACAAAACTATAGTTGTTCAGTAACCTGGGTGTGGGATATCATTATCATGTTTAGAGCACAATCTCGTTTTATCTACTCACTAGCTCACAAGCAATATCAATATTGGATTTTGTTAATGCTCATTTAAAAAAAAGTTGTGATTTTAAGAGTAGTTTTTGCTCGAAAAAGTGTGGTTCGAAAACAACCACTAAAAGGCGTAAGAAGTTTTAACCATGAAGTTTATCTTTGCATGAGTTCTTTTTAAGTTTAATTTCTGTACAACTAACCAAGCCAAAGTCTGGTCAGTTTACTTCTTTTTTTTAAATGCAAGTTTCCCTTCGTTGGCTACATAGTCATATTCCTTAAATCGTAACTTCATAGTGACTCATTAAAGAGTAACTTCTAGTACTGATTGAGGGGCGTGATAGATTTGAACCATACATCAACTTGTCCAAAACAGATGTGAAAATAAAACGCACTTGCCTGTTCGAAGCGATAAAATGATCAACCGGTGTACAAATATCTAGGGCAAGTACCAAACAAGTGCACTAGAAACCTTGTTGTTATGTGATGTAAGGGGTTGAAGAGTAGAGCAAACACAACCTCTTAGTTTAACTGCCTCTCTGTTCTCTCTCCTCCACTCAACTTCCCTGGTTGGTAGGTACCAGAGCATGTACCAAAGCAGCTACCAACACAGGGAGCTAAACAGGTACCAAAGCAGGTAGCTAAGCAGGTACTTGTCTTGGTGCAAGACGTTTCTCGTTTTCCTTTCATGCACAGCCCGGCCAACTCACCAACAGCACCCGAATCGACCGCCCCACACACTCACCTGACTGAGTCCACTCAGTTTCTTGCGGGGCGGTGAGTGGACTAAGTCAGGTGAGTCGATGCGGCGCTGTTGGTGAGTTGGCCTCGCTCGCTGTGCGTGAAAGGAAAACGAGAAATGTCTTGCACCAAGACTAAGCAGGTACCTAAACAGGTACCAAACTAAATGTAGGTACCAAAGCGTACCAAAGCAGGTGCCGCAGCAGGTACCTAAGCATGTACCAAACTACATACTAAAACAGGTACCAAAGCAGGTAAGCAGGTACCAAAGCAGGTACCAGCAAGTACCAAAGCAGGTACCAATGCATTACATTCCTGAACCTAGATGGGTTGGACATTCTTGATGAAAATACCTTGACAGTTTTTGGCTGCCTTCTGAACAAGTAGACACTTTCACAAGTGACTTGTTTTGTATATTTATTGACAATCAGCGTTACATTTGAGGAGGACGTATAAACTAAAAAAGTGCTCATCTTTGAGACATTTTGTTCTTGCAAGGTGTCACTTACTTTATTGTAAATACAGAAAATGAAGAAATTCAAGGTCGCTATTGCAAGCAAGGTCCAGCATTACCAGTCGCTGCATTTCATTATCAGCAGAGTACTCTTCTCTAATCGTTAACTTTCTTGACAAGTAAAATGACACATACATTTCTTATCAATCAAAACCAGAATGGGGTTTTTATTTCACAAAATCAATGGTGACGAAACCCTGACATTAACAAAACTGTCAACTCTTACCTGTTACCTGACGCCGCGGCACTACAATTCCACCGAAATAGCCCCATAAATTTAATCTAGTTTACGCCAACTGCAAAGCGTTTTAGTCACTCAGGAAAAGTTTGAATCCGCATGGATTAAAACATTTCCTCCAAGAATCAAACGATTCAACACATTTGTCACTTTGAATTAAAGATGTGTCTTTAAAAAATTGTCTGGCCCGTGTCCCACTGTCCTCATTGAAAAAGTTTCCAAAGATTGCATGCATTGGAAAAACGGCAAGAGTTATTGCTTGGTTGAGTGGATCGTGCGTGCGGGGAGTTTTATCAGGGAGGGCCCATATTAGAGGCAAGCTACTCAATCACTCACTGCTACACAGATGGTGTTCCACTCAACAGTACATGTACGCGGATCGTGGCTTTTTTTCTCTGAGCGGGACCTCTAATCCCCCAGCATTAGGGGTGTAACAATTAGTATTTTTGGGGGTCTCGCTGCTGCAGCTGCAGGAATTAAGAACTCAAAGACGTTGATGAGGCATTTGGCTAATTGGAAATGCCTGTTTTACGTATTGCTTCATTCTGAAAAGGGGAGGAGCCTAGAATGTAGAATTCAGCATTTTTGGAGGGTCGTTTTATCCTGGTTTGGTTGTGTGAGTCGTTGAAGGCTGTGCATGGAGTCTTTTCAATTCAATTTCAATTCAACGAACATTTATTTCCACAAAGGGTAATCACTTAATAAGAAAACAAAACAATAGATACAATAAAACTAGTACGTGGAGGCATTACCCAGGAAGCCGAAGCTTATAAACGGAATAAGAGATGTATGAAATTTGCTAAAATGTCATTTATCTTTCAAATTTGGCCACATCAAACTTGTATGGTTATGAAAACATAATCTTGGATGCAGAGTTATTGTACAATGATCAACCTTAGCAATGATTAAAGCCATTGGACCCTTTCGGTACAGAAAAAAAAATAAAAGTTCACAGATTTACAAATAAGTTACAGGGTTTACAGAAGGTAGTGGTGAAAGACTTCTCTTGAAATATTATTCCATGAAATGCTTTACTTTTTGAGAAAACCGTAAAACAATATCAATTCTCGATAGCGAGAATTACGGATTTATTTTAAACACATGTCATGACACAGCGAAACGCTTGGATACACGGGTGGGTTTTCCCGTTATTTTCTCCCGACTCCGATGACTGATTGAGTCTAAATTTATATATATAAGTTGTGATACACGAAGTGTGGGCCTTGGACAATACTGTTTACCAAAAGGGTCCAATGGCTTTAAACAGCATTAAGTTTTATATGTTTGTTTTGTTGTTTTATGCTGTTTCCTTTGATTGTAATGTTCCTGTTTGTGTTTCCTCGTTGTGGAGAGAAAGCTTGTAATTTTAAAAGGTTAGATTGATTTTTAAAACTCAAGGCTAACGACACGTGTCAGGTTGCCAGCATGGAAAGTTTAACAAGCATGCAGTGATCCTATATGGTCTAGCTCCTGTGCGATTCAGCCTGGTACCCTGCATGATTAACATCTGCAGAGCGGAGTCCAAACCCAGACTGTGAATCAGGTAGCCCTTTCCCCTCACTCAAGCAGTATGTAAGGTCGTCCCCAAAGTTGAAATTGCCTGCAGTCAAAGTGTAAGAATAGAACTTGGGGGTCAACCGTTCCCAGCAGGGTAGGGACTTGATACTAGTGACCCTCCATTACCAGAGAGGCCAGGGGCTAAACAGGAGCTTCCATTTCTTCACTCTCTGCACATTGCGGTTGCCACGATTTCGCTCTCGCTCTCCTCTGCCTTACCTACTATAGAAACATTTCATATTTGTCTTGTAGTCCGTGATTGCCGTGTCCCTTTCGGCGGCCAGATTTTTCTTGACAGGGGATTTTTGGTTTGAGGGGTGTGGAGGTTTTAGCTGGTCAGGTGTAGTTTCATTGTGGGGTTGAATAGTGTGTCCCTGGTGGTCAGACTACTGATTCATTCAGTGTTGGGTCACTGAGTGACAAGGTCAGTCCGTATGCAAATAACCAGCAGAGAGAGAGAGAGTGGTTCATTATTCAGTGTGAATGTCCACTTGTGTGTTGTTGGTAATGATCAATTGCATTCAATGAACAGAGCTGCTGACTCTCCCTGATGCTGCAGAAGGTTGCCTGAAAATAAACCAATCTATCCATGTTCTGATGACCAAATTTTAAGATCTTCCTGATTGTTGAAACATTTTCCCTATTTATGTTGAATGTAGTTGTTACTATCTACCTGATTGTTGTGCAAAATCTCACTTATTGTAAGACGCAAATGTTGGCAGCTCTGCTGTATACTTGTATCATGAAAGGGGCAAGACTTTTTTTCCCCTTTTTCTTTTGATTTTGGAAATCTTTTACCCCCTTCCACTCTGGTAAAAGTTACACAACCACTCTTTTCGTCAATGAAATTCTACCTTGTAACAAATTGCAGCAACCTCGGTGTATTCCCCTTTAAATGATTACAACCCTTTTTATGCATTCCATTTACCACTCTTTTCCGGAGCTGGAAATTGACTAGAGTGGAAGTTTAATAAAAAGTGAGTTTCTCTGAAAACCGAAAGCATTGAATTTCATGGACATCATCTTTTGAGGCATTGAAGAGGTCATACCCCTGTGGCTTCCCCAACAGCTCCCTCTCCATGGTGCCGGCTTCGCTGAGCTTATTTTCCCGCCTTTCGCTTCCTGGTTTAGTCAAGGGCATCTGGTTTATTACCCTACCCCCCTTTACACCCAAACCAAAAATCCAGAAACAGGTCATGATTTTTGTTGGCAAAGGTTTTTCATGATGGACAGGTGTCAGGGATGTCCCCTGTAATTAGAGTGCCGCTTTGGGTGGTTTCCTCACAGGTTTTTTTCTCCTCCTATTTTCCTTTTTTATTTCCAGAAACATTTTTTTGCATTCCAGGTTGGCACCAATTTACGGAGAAATATCACATCAAATCAAGAGTGGAGCTCCCACTTAAAATATTTGCGGGAGTTGTGTAAAGTGATGCCTTCGTTTATTTTCATTTTTTACCAGATTTCATTGAGTCCTTTGACATTTCTGACTCGAAAACAAAAAAAATGGCACTGGCTTCCAGGCAATAAAACATTGGAATGCATCTTCATACCTCATCACTAAATATTTGGAGCTCAAAAGTGACACCTGTCAGTCCTGATTGAAAAGCAAATCTACCTGATCAGTGTCCCAGTCTTTATATGGAACGAAACATCAAGTGTTTTACTCCCTGCGTCTTAAACACAAGAAAATTCTCTGACATATTGACAGAGATTGAATTATTCTGCTTATTGATAATATTTCCTGTGGCAGATAGTACACCTCGATATTGTAATTTAGGTGATCCTTTTTCTTTGACTGCGCACTTGTGTGTTATTCACTTTTGATGACATTGCATATTTTCCTGATTGATTATTAGCCTCTTGAGAGTGTTTGCGCTGCGGTATCTTTTGGACTGGAGAATGTCTATGAATAATGACCGAGTGTTTTACTTCATTCTGGTTTGCAAATCAACCTGTGAAACCTCCCGCACGATGATTATTCTGCGAGCGTGTTTGTACAATGATGATAGAAACGGTGCAAGTTTTGTGAAGTGAGTGATTTCATACGGTTAACAGTTTCGTACACGGATGGAAAATTATAGACAAGACACAAATTCATCAGGTACCATTCTCCGCTAAACAGGGTAAGCGCCATCTCTTCTGCACTAGCTGTGTAAGCAAAGATAGCTGAAAAACTTAAAGTCCACACACGCAAAAGCAAACAAAAACCTTTCTATAAACATGCTATGAAATGCGCTTAAATTGAAGGAGCATCATTTCCATAAACAGGGCATCATGCCCTATAACAGGCCATCAAGTTCAAGATCAGGGCATAATGTCCAAGATCAGGGCATAATGTCCAAGATCAGGGCAAGGGAAGCCAGTGTACACCCTCTGTTGTTCCAGAGCTGGATTTGGTTTTCTGGACGGAAAACATAATTAGTTGCACTTAATCGTTAATGCGAAGAACAGTTCCATTATTGATTGATGTTGAAGAGTTTTCTTTGTTCACTCCTGCATGGCACAGATGATGGAACACTGTTTCTTAATGAAGTACGATTACCGAATGCTTTTACAACAAAATTAATTAGTATGCCAACAAGTTCCCCCCTCCAAAAAAAAAAAAAATAGGGCAACTTGAATTTACAAAAACCCATGTGTTATAGTATGAATGAGTTCCTTGAGACAGTGATTAATTACAGAGGAAAATTGTTAGCCCTTGGTTCAGCGAAGCGTGCTCGTTGCGTTCATATGAAGTGATAGCAATAGGAGAAGACACTAATGCACCCAAGGTACTTAAGTATTCATCCATCGCCATCGTGATGGATAGGTGTACAGTCCCCATTGTGCTAACCACCACAAAGAAAAGAATCTTGAGAGAGAATATTGCATATGGTGCACCATCCACTCCAATCTTGCGTCCTTAGCCAACTGGGTGATTAATGCAGTACGGTGACCGCATTTTTTTATATATTTGATTGGGAAAGTGAGAAAACAAAATGAGGTCACTGTGGTACGTCTGCAGCGGTGCGTGCGAGGTCCTATCCCCCCCCCCAAGGAATGCAGTGTTCCTGGGCCAATATCCATTAATTGATGCGGCGGGCTTCGGCATTGTTATTCCACAGCCAAGGAGACAACGGTGAAGCTATAGGGCTGTAGTTATCAGGAGTCCTTGTTTGACGGTAGGTCGGCCGAGTCGGTCGTTCGGCAGCGGTAGAAAGCTCAAGCAAGAAACCAGGGTTTTATTCCCTTGCTAAGCGGATCAATATAGGGGATAGTGTTACAGGGTTTGAGGCCCCGTTTGCTCCATATATTTGATGAGTTTGGGGTTTTTCTGTGCGTGCGTCTCACAGGATGAGAGGACTATTGCGAGTGCTATGTGGATTGGCAATGAGAAAATTGACTACTTAGAATGCATGAGGTATACATGTACACTGCACTCTTCCATTACAGTCCCAGCCCGCATATTCTCTACATGTCATTTACAAGTATTTAAACATGCAAGAAGGTTTGGGTGGTTTTATGTTCAAATCATACCCACTCAGGATTTCATTTGTGTTTATGAATTGTCGTTTATTGCAACTCAACAAAACATTTAGAGAAATTAATGGAGGGAAAACGAGTCTTTAGATACACAATAAACACCTCTGAAAGATTTCAGGAAAACAAATTTAGGTTCAGGAGGGAAAAAACAACATACATTCTGTTTAATATTAAGCTACTCTTTCTCCTAAATCCAGATCCTTGTCCTTTTTGGAAGCTGCATCCTTTTTTGTTTACTTTTTTTGTTCGCTTTATCTGATTTTGTCACACAATGAAATTTTTGAAATTATGAGTAAAGTCTCTGAAGTTTAGGATTGAAGTTTTGGGAGTGCACACACACACTGCCTCATTCATGGATTTCAATTGGAAAACGAACATTGATCGCGGTGGCTTAATATCCCCAAGGTATACCGACCAGGAACAAATTTAGTAATGGGTAACAAAGGCATAAAAAACCCGAAATCCACCACCGAAAAAGGACCTGAGCTACTTATATCCAGGCAAAGTCTAAAGCGTTTTTTTTTTTTTTTTGGCTGCCTCATGTCTCGGATCGATTCAGGTCAAGTTTCGGTGCTAGTTTTCAAATTAACCCTTTGAGGGCCTCTAGGCTTGTTGGTCAGGGACAATATGCATTAGCTTGCCAGGATCCTGCAGGTGTTGATGGGAACCTATAATGCTACCAGTTTTTACAAATGGGAAAGAAGCGGGAAGGAGGGGAGAGAAGGGAAAAAAAGGGTAGTCGGGAAAAAAAAGTTGCTGTATTTGCACTCTTGGTATTCCACTTGCTCTCGCAAACAAGCAAACTATTTTTCTATTGAATGGGAACACTTTCAGTTTAATGGGTCGGCATTTACATGTCCTTTTTTTTCCCCCCGCCTTCATTTTTAATACTGGGTGTTTGATCTTACAAGAAAGCTAATTGTCCCATTGTGGCTGGTAAAAGAATTTGTTGCCCCCCCCCCCCAACAATCACACTGAACTTGTCTTTTGTTACAAGCAAAGTTGGGTGAGACGAGTTTCAGCACGTTGTGTCCACAACATCAGACGCGAAGGGCCTAGAAAAATGGGGTTAAGGAAGTTTTCTTCTTTTAGACTTCTTTCAGGGGAAAGATTAAGTTGGAAATTTTGCAAAACAATTTAGGCGCAAGTTCCATGTTGAATAGTTCTTATAATAGGTCTTAAATAGGGAGCATAGAAATCTTCTGCAAACACATTCATTGTACTCGCACCTTGTGAACTAGTTCTTGAACTGTTACTGATAGCATACATGAATTCTATTTCTTTTTTAATCCAAGAGTTGAGAACTAGTTTAAAGCTTTGCACACTTACAGGAACTTAAGCTAGCGCAGCTTTCATGATAACATTCATCACACGTAGGTACATGATCATGAATCAAATCGGCCATGAAAATTGAAAAAAAAAAAAGCCATTTCAAATCCTTTTCATGAACCAAAACCTTTACCTCATTGTTAATCTGAGGTGGCAACCTCTTCAACTAAAAAAAGCACACCTGCGTGAAACATACACCTGAAAAGCATTTGGGAAATTCCAGACATTCTCCAGCGATCCATGGTCCTGTTGTTTTGGCTTTTTAGCGCCATGTTGGTAGGGAACAGTCCCTGAGAAGAACAAAGCCTTTCTAGAGAAACACATGACCAAGGTTATTATTGCTTTCACATGAGTTTGGTGACCGTTGGAGAGGCCCTCTGTTGTTCCCGAAGGATGTCCACCTGCAGTGTGGCCAGGGTTTGTCCACTCTTGAGCCTCCCTTGATTTCAAGGTTTTGGGGTCGTTAGCAGTGGGAAAGGAGGTCAGGTATAATAATAGCCATGGAGTTGAGCTTATTTAGCTGTGAGTGAGTGTGGTATGGGTTCTGGCTGTTTGCCATACAGTACATTAGTGACTTTCCAAGTATGTAGAAACAATGACATAGCCGTGGCCTTACATCATTGCGTTGGACAAGTCCTTATTAACATAGAAATCCCCCCAAACAATGGCCACATTTTGAAGAGAAAGTAAATACTGCTCAGCACAAAGGGTTACTTTGACATGTCTTGTTAATGCCTGTTTCCCTGCATAGCATTTTTTTATTTTTTATTTTTTGCTAATGTTTTTTTCCTGCTTCATGTAAATGCGTGTACATTACCATTAGTCATTAACTTAAGTACTTACAAAATGCAATTTGCTTAATGTTGTATTTCTCTTTCTGTTTTTCTCCAGGGACCACAATGAGATTGAATACATTGAACCGGGGTCGATGGAAGGGTTTGTGTCATTACGGAAGCTGGACCTGAGCCACAACAACATCGTTAACATCACGGAGAACACTTTCCCATCACAGAGCAACCTCCATCACATGTAGGTTTTCCTTTTTTCACTAAAGCGGGCCTTGAAGGGGGGCAAGGCAGTTTCCCCCCTTGTGGCCATTTCCCATTTAGAAAATTGAAATGTCTGTGGGACCTGTATATTTATAAGGGGAGACATGCATAGACCAGAGGCAGTGGGAGCAATTTGCCTCGCTGAAATTCAAGGACTGGTACAGTAAGTGATGATGTAAACAAAACACTGGAAGCGTGTGCAGAGATTTTCATAAATAATACAGCAGGCACTAGTGTAGTTTTTTACATGTTGTGTACTGTGCATTATACAGTTCTGGTCTTAAAACTGAATATTATTTTTCAGTTCTTCACCAGGAGAGTATTTTTTCATTTGTCCCAACTGGATAGTATTTCTTAGCTATTCAAATAGGATATTATTTTTTTATTTCACCAAACTGGATAGTATCTCCCAGCTGTTTAAACTAAATAGTATTTTTCATTTCTTTAAATTGGATATTATCTTTCACTCAGCTATTTCAAACTAGACTTATCTCTCATCTTTTCAAACTGAATAGTATCTCTCAGCTTTTCAAACTGGAAAGTATTTTTCAGTTCTTCAAATTAGATAGTATTTTTCAGCTGTTCAAACTGGGTTGTATTTGTCATCTGTCCAAACTAGATAGTATTTCTCAGTTTTTCAAACTGGATAGTATTTAACAGTTATTCAAGCTGGATAATATTTTCTAGTTCTTCAAAATAAAAAGTAGTTTTCAGTTCTTCAAACTAGACTTACACTGGATAGTATTGTTCAGTTCTTCAAACTAGATAGTTTGTTTCTGTTCTTATTTCAAATCATCAACTGTTCCCACCCATTAATTCACCGACAATCAGTTGTAAAAGCTGTGATAAGTTAATGTCAATGTTACACGATACACGGCAAAGTTAAAAGGAACCGAATACCGCTTTTATACGACCACCCAAAGCAAGGCAAATAAAGTACTTAAAAATCAGGCAAGCATTAAATAGAATATTGTGGTGAGGTATTTTGCAATTACATGCATGAGAGGCCATGCAGTAACACTTTTGGGTTGTTCCCTGACCGAGAGGGCAGCATTACTCCCTGTCAAATAACACCCTTGTCAAATGTGCCTGTGCCCCACAGCAGACAAAACTATGACAAAATGTTACGTGTGAATATTTGTAAGTCATTGCAGCAACAAAATATTTTTCCTGATTTCAAGATTTTCTCTAACTCTCCTTGAGCCTACCAATTTTCTCGAAATAAATAAAGCAATCACTAAAGAAATAGTCCTAACCTGTTTTTTCTTCTTTTGGTCACGCACAGAGTATGTAAACTTCCTGAATGGTAGCATTTTAGGGGTTCTTGGTCTAGAATAATGGGGAACCCAGGCCAGCAAGTAATTTTGAAAAGAACACCAGTACAAATTATAAGCGAATCTTACACTGAAAGCAAAACTTTTGGTCGTTGACACAATATAACTCGAATAGTTCTAATATTTATCTCTTATTTATCTTGTTCTTAGATTCCTGAACAACAACCGGATAACTTTGCTAGCGCCTAGATCCTTGGAACCATTGAGGATTCTACAAACCCTCGACCTGGAGAAGAATCGGATAGAGGAACTCCCTAAAGAGCTCTTCTTAATGCTGGACAAATTGGTCACGCTGTAAGTTGTACTGTTCTAGTCTTATTGTTCCAGTCTTATTGTCCTAGTGTAACATGTACTTTCAATTTTGTCCCCGTTGTGTTTAAAAATAAAATCAGGTTTTGTATGTACATAAAGTACAATATAATTTAGGTCACAGAAAAGGTTAGATGACTAATTTTGCAGAAATTAGAAGAAAAAAAAAATCAAAGTGGCATTTTGCCAGTACATAAATGACCTGTGTGTGTAGAATGTAAAGTTACAACATGTACTAAACGTTCCTCATGTTTGAAGGGCACCAGCCAAATACGGTGGGGAATTGGTCTCTGCTCCAACTTATTACGAAAGGAAACTTCATGATCAGAGAGAGAGAAAAAAAAACCTTGGTGATTAACCTTAAATTAAGTTAGCTTTAGATCATCTACGTGGGAAAACGTTAACAAATTCAAGGGGATTCTGATGCCTGATTGCAGGGTCTGTTTCTGGTAATCGGAGTGGTGGGTACCAGTCCATGCTTCTTTAATGACTAGTCATCAATCAACTGCTCAACATGGAGTTCTACATGTTGTGTAGGATTGAGGGAAACAAGTTTGTCAAAATTGACCATGTCTCAAAAGCAAGCCAAGCATTATGATCTAAGTGTTTTATTAATGAAATTAATAATCTTACATTCTTAATCTTACAATCTTAAATGATAGGCTACTCAATGCATTCAGCATGCACGAAAACAATTGTCTAAATCTTTTGCTCCGAAAAAAATTGTTGGACGAAATCGCTTCTATACTACATATTTAGGTACAAGATGCATTACTGTTTAACACACTCACTCACAGGCATCACGCAGAAAAGAGTCAGCGTTCCTGAGTTAATGACAACCAGATCTCAGGAGCCAATTGTTGAAACCCAGTAAATGGGGAAGTGAGAAGGCTATACCCAGGAGGGGAAAAGGAGAGTTGCTTGTCAGCCTATGTCACAATGCCCCTACAAGGTCCAATAATGGCTATGACCTCTTCTGCTCCTGCTCACTCAATCAAAAAGTCTTGTTTCTCCTAGCAAACTGATGCACCAAACTTTTTTAGTTTTCCCTTATTTTTTTTACACAAGCTGTAGTACACTGTACGTTTGTCACTTATGCAGTTTTATATTACAAAATTGAGTTATATTTGCATCTTAAATGGCTTTGATAACCATTAAAATAGGCATGCATGTTTGTAAATGATGCTTAGAAGAAAGAATTACGAGTGTTTTTCTTGAACAAATTTATGTTATAATTGAAAACATAAAAGAAACACTTTTTAACATAAATAAGGGGTTGCATATATATAGGCTGTTAATTGTAAATCCCCTTAATACGGTAAAAAGAGTGTCCACATTGTATGTGTAACGTCAACACATCCTCTTTCTGATATTTCATTCTCTGCAATATTTTGTATGTATATTCAGGGTTCAATTTCACAAAGAAAGTTCAAACTTAGAACTAGTCCTGGGAGTTATTAAACACTTAAAAGCTAGTCCTAAGTTAGCAAGAGATGGAAAGAGTTACTGCTCCTAACCCGAGATAAGACTGGTCTTGAACTCTTTGTGAAATCCACCCCTGGAAAACAAAATTCCCCGTTGACCAAACCGGCAAGATTTGTCTTATTCACTAGTTGGACTTTTCCTGCACTGTATCCCAGTGGATGTATAATGAAAGAACTTTTTTATGTAATCTGACCTTTACTTTGGTTTGCCCTTGCACTTCCCTAAAGCATTTAGTAAACAGTAAATCCTGGAGTTCATCAGTGAACTGTTCAAATACTGAAATCAGACAAAATTGAGAATAGAATTTCATGCAGGGGGGGATATTCCATCTCGTAGTTACCTTCCCCTATCGAAAACTCAGCTTCAAATTTACACTTTGAAGTTGTGCAAATACTTCGTCCTACAAAGATGCTGGGAATAGAGTTGACAGGCCTGTAATGTCTATCGGGCCTGGGACCGTGTGGCATGTTTCCATGTACCATGTGTGTAAATGGGCGGACGGAAAGCTGTTTCTTTCAACAAAGCCATGTCCATTACAAATAGGAGCTGGTGCTCCCTGACCCCCCTGAAGCTGACTGGGGTGTAATAGCAAATACAGATGGCGGGGGGGGGGGGGGGGGGGGGGGGTAAACTGGGTGGCTGGTTGTATCGCCCTTGGCTCTCCACATTGAACCTGCTTTACAATTACCCCTCATGCTGCCGAGGTTGGGATTTTTTTTATTTCTTTACACTTTTCTTGGCGTGTTGTTCGACTGGGGACTATATTCAAAATGGTTGAGTTCGGTTTTCCCATGGTTTTCCTGGCTGAATATAATTGTTATTCTGCTTTTTATAGTTAGTGGCCAGAGATCGAACTGAGAAAAGTAAATCTATAAGTTTAGTTTTATTTTAAGTTTTTAGTATTTTAAGGCATACCTGAACATGTACATGTTAGTTTAATTATAGTTGTTCAGGTTCTACAAAGACTTAACAACCCCTGTTGGCACTTTTTGTTCTGAGGTTGGATGAACTTTGATATTTATTGTCGTTTAAGTATTTGGGTCCAAAAGCTGTAACAAAGAACAATTTTTTTCACTGCAGTATTTCTTTTTGACTTGACCATTCAGTATGTCTCCCTGAAAGAAAAAAACATGAGTTGCCATGTTTTATTTATTTTTATTTTTAGATGACGAGATGCCATTATTGAAATTAATGACCCATAATGAGTAATACGCGCAGTAATTACGCTGGTGGTTCCTGGTGTCATTTAGCCTGATAAATTAGTCGCAATTAGTCTTAATGTAAATTGTAATTAGACACTGGTGCAACTCTCATCAAATGGGGATTCAGAAGGTCATTTCTAAATTCTGTTAATGAGGTGGGGGGGGGGGCGGCTGGGAGAAGAGAGGGGAGTTCTGTGGTTTGCATGGGGTTGACAAATTCTATCGTCTGATGCTGGAGACATCCAAGTTATGGCATCAACCTATTGCTTTTGATTTTTGATAGCGGCCAAGTCCAAAGGGCTAACCCTCTTTTGAACCATCATGCAAGTGCTTGAGTTAAATTTTTGTCTTAAATGTGATGAACGTTTTCTTCAATATCACCATACTTGATCAACAAGAACTATTACAATTTGATTTTGTTGAAAGGAAATCTTTTAAATATGCACCTCTGAAAAGACAACCTGATTGGTTCCCAATCATTCCCCCCCTACCCAAGTCTGATTTGTTTTGTTCTTCAACAAAATTTATATTAAGTATGTTTTGATTTTGCTTGATTTTCACCAGGAACCTGAGTCGTAACAAGCTGTCCAACATTAAGAGTCTAAACTTTGAGGGTCTGGCCAATCTGGATGTCCTCAACCTGAGGCGCAACCGCATCTCCACCCTTGAAGACGGAGCCTTCTATGGGCTAGCCACCCTCCAAGACCTCCAGCTAGACGGCAACCGCATCAGCAACGTCAGCAAAGGGTGGCTGTTCGGTCTCGGCGAGATCCGCCAGCTACTGCTGAGCAGGAATCTCATCAATGCCACCGACCCGGAAGGCTGGAAGTTCTGCCAGTCTCTCGAAGGTTTGGACCTCTCCTTCAATCGCATTCAGGTCCTGAAGAGGAACGGCTTTGAACGGTTGCCGGGTCTGCTGGACCTCTTCATCAACCAGAACGTTGTGTCGAACGTTGCCGATGGAGCCTTTAAAGGGTTGCCTGCTCTTAAAGTGCTGTAAGTAGTGTACTCAAAATCACTTGGAACTGTGTTCATTTGACTGACAGGACACCTTGCTATTGTTGTCCAAGCAGGTTGTTTGTCATCTCTCGTCTTCCCTATTTGTCTACCTCTTCTTCTTTCCCCCTTGTCCTTGGTTCCCAACTCCTAAAAACCTGTTTTGTTTGTACAGCGTATTTCCTTTTCTTATTTTCTGGCTACTTGCCCAGCCTATTTGCTTGTTTTACCAATTGCAATACAAACAATGGCTGGTCACAACACCCATTGTAAGACGACTTAACGGATGTCAAGCCTAATGTAAGGCAAGACCTGTTTGACGCAGCATGTATATTTATGTGAAACACCATGCACTCAAAATGCAAACAAAATGGAAATTGAAATATATAAAATGGAGATTAAGAAAATCTCTGCTGGGGTCGAAATGTCAGGCCATTACCCTTTTTATTTTTTGCAAAGAAAATTACTCATGAATCGTCAATAATCATGGATAGCTTCTATTTGTTTAACCCTTTGCAATAACCTGAACTAGCAGCAGCAATAATGGCAATTGAGCGTTTCATACGAACTGGACACTATCAATAACAGTATGAATAATGGTTTGTATTAAAGTGAAAAAGGAAATGTATGCCCATAATCAAGTTCATTTTGGATTCCATTTCTGGTCATATTTTCAGTGAGTTGGGAAACAATCGCATCTCTTGGAGTCTCGAGGACATGCCGGGAGCGTTCGAAGGCCTGACCTCGCTGAAACGTCTCAACCTAGCCAATAACAAGATCCGCTCCATCGCTAAGAAGGCCTTTGAAGGGATCGAGGGAATTGAAGACCTGTAAGTTCTTTCTCTTACCTCATGGATAATGATTTTAAACCCGAGACAAGCAAATCATCGTTTGGTTCATGATGCAACAACAAGCTTGAAATTAAAGTAAACTAATATAGAGGTGAAAAGTAGTTTGAAAACAGCAATACTAAAAAAATATTACATTAAAAGAAGGCGCACCTTGTTAAAGGGTATGGGTACTTTTTGTGGGACAAAAAAACACGATGTCCACGTTAAACTTACACAGTTTGACGATAATGATGGTAGAAAGCTCCCCTGAAAATATTACGTGCTGAGGTGCTGTAGTTTTTGAGAAATGAGTAAAACAGTGTCATGAAAATATTTTTCGGTCTCAACGATCATGAGTAAAAATTTTTTTAGAACGTAATAATGTTTTTTTCATGACATTATTATACTCATTTCTCAAAAGCTACAGCACATCAGCAATTAATATTTTAAGGGAAGCTTTCCAATATCATTACCTTCAATCGGTGAAAGTTTAATGTAAATCTGTGGACATTGTGTTTTGTGTTACAAAAAGTACCCAAATCCTTTAATAAGAAACATAGTTCGCCACTAAATATGTGTATTATTCTGTTTGCTTGATGTCTTCAACACCTCACTACTGCAACAAGTGTAGGTTCCTGTGTATACATGATTAATACAAATAGTTCCCTGTTTGATTTCTTTCTTCAATATCTATTCACCACTTCAACAGGTAGGTGTTCTATTGTACTTTAATCATCACAAATAGTTCTGTTTGATTGATGTCTTCAATATGTTTTTTTTATTACAGGGATCTTCGAGATAATAATATCACTTCCATACAGGTCAACGCTTTCCACAATATGGACCATCTCAGCCAACTGTGAGTACATTTGTAGTCTCTAAGTGATTTGTTCTTGAAAATGCCTAGAGTCGTGGGTTTAATGCATAATATATTTTGATTTATTTTTTTTAGATAATAAATCTTGTGATTGTTAACGTTGAACATAATGGAATCTGTTGCTGAGCGCCATGATCTAGAAGGAATGGCGCTATAGAAATCATGTTATGATTAATATTATTATTATATACCAACAGGTTGATCAACTCCAGTACTCTGTTCTGCGATTGCCAGCTCTCCTGGTTCCCTGGCTGGGTAGACGCGGCCGGTTACCGAGGTACCATCGACGGTACGTGTTCCCACCCTCCGCCGCTCAGAGGGGCCAACCTCTTCAGTGTGGAGCCTACTTCATTCACATGCGGTAAGGCAAATTCTTTGGGGAGATCTGTGGTGACACCAAAGTAAATTGGTGTCATGAGTTTCATCTGTGCAAATTATTCTGGGTTTTACAGTTATTTTTCCCTGATTCAATGATATGCTCTAGATTTGCAAAGGGTGTGGGCTTGAATCCCAACCGAGTAAAATGCCTGTGATTTTTTTTTTCCACAGATGTCGGGGGAAGTACTGAGTTTACAGTGCTAACACACATTAGTGTACATGGCTAAAACCAAAATTAATATTCTTTATCCCGATGCAAATTTCAGTCATTTAATGACATCTTAGTCGTGGGGTCGCAAATAAACACAGCCATTCATTCAAAACAGCAGTCTTGGGCACTCAAAGAACTGTCAGAGGGATCAACTAGTCAGTAGGCAAAACCAAGATAGACACCTCATAGAAAACATTTTGAATACCTTGTTTCAATTGAGCGTATTTCAGCCAAACATACCAAAAATTGAATCCCACTGTTTGAAAAAATCCTGGAAAAGAACCCCGAGTATATTTGAATTTGTTAACAAATTTGTTAAGAAATAAAGTCACAAAAATGATTAAGCCCACCAGATTTCTTGTGTCTATGGTCATTGTATTGGAAGGAATGCCCATAGATTAGAGTCGCAGCGATGGAATAGCAACACTGGTACGTCACCATACCGCACTGTCACCAACTGTTAATATCATATTCACATTATATTTTCATAAATTGGGATTGCCATGCCCAGAGTCTCCCTTAATCCCTCATATCCTGTGCTTATCATTAATGGCTTCCTATTCTTTGTTGCTGCCCTAATCCCAGATGATAACTCTAAGCCACTGATCATCCGGCAACCCCAGACGACTGAGGCACTACAGGGAGACAACGTGTCGCTGGTCTGCATGGCGTCCAGCAGCAGCGAGTCCACCATGGAGTTTACGTGGAAGAAAGATGGCGCGGTAGGTCTTTTAATTGATTGACTGATTGAATTTATTCGGATAACAATACAGCAAGAACATGCCAAAAATATATACACAACAACAGGAGAAAAGACGTTGAAACAAGATAAACCATAATAGAAAACAAGATAGAAATACTGTACAAAGTTATCAATGGATAGCCCCAAAAAAGCCAATAACTTATTCCCATGGCAAAAGAACCAAAAAGAAAAGGGATTACCAAGACCAGACGATACTAGTCGTGACCAAAAGGATGAATCATGGAAAGCAAAGCAAGAGAATACTAAATAAGAAAGTAATAGCAAGATCAGAAGGAACTTGGTTTCTTGGAAATGCTTAGCTGTTTAATTGCCTTGCAAACTCCTTCAAGATTTGTCCCTTGTTGAGACAGGAAGTGCTTGCTTACTGGCTGATTGTTTTATCATTGGTTACGGACAAAGCTCTATTGTTTGCTGTTTTCAATTACTATGGAGTCCCTTTATGTCTGATAAAATGTGTCTGTCCTGTCTATTAAAACACTTGGAGGTGTTTTTTTAAACCACGTCTTCCAAGTAGGATTAAGGATTGATTGGTTAAGATTATAAAAACTTACTGAAAACACATTCAGGCTTAGTATTTGAGTTTAAGTTGCTCAGAGCCTCAGAGGGGCATGATGAGGAAGTTGTCTGTTATATTCAATGATATTATGTAAATCAAAACCATTGTAAAATAAATTCTAAGTTGCAAAACTCTGTAGATATTAAATGAACTTTATAGATATTTAATGTACTGCTTTTTATCAATGATGACATAATTTGACATAATATTGTGGTTTTTTTTTTTTTTTTTTTTTTTTTTTTTGGGTTTGCAGGTTTTGAACAACCCTAATACAGAGGTGTTTGCCAGCCAGGGCGAAGGGAACATCAGACAGTACAAGAGTGTACTGACTCTGCCTAACATTAGGAACGTTGACATGGGAAGATTCCAATGTGTGATTACCAACAAACTGGGCTCGACCATGTCCAAAACAGCTCGCATCACCGTGCATGGTAAGTGCTCGTGTCACTCAATTATTCTTAGAGTTTATGACTGTTACGCTTTTTGTAAACGCTATTATTCCATAACAGTATAATTGTGTAAGTCTAAATCAACATATTCTGTGATAAATCTAATGCATGGATGAGAAATTATAGACTTTTATCTGAATTAAGACCTTTTAAGTCAGCCTGGTGAAGAAAATCATTCATGTATACATGTCCTAAGCTGTGCAAAGTACTCTGATCTGTGTAGGGTGCTATAAAAAATCATGTATCTATGTATAGTAACTGCATTTGTGCACCATAAATTGATAGTGAAACTGTTGTGACATGATTTTGATATTTTTGTTGTCACCTTTCTTTCGGCAGTGTTTCCCTCCTTTATCCTGACCCCAAATGAGAGTGAAGTCCGTGTTGGAGGCACCGCCAAGCTGGAGTGTTCCGCCACGGGTGACCCTGTCCCGGTCATTGCCTGGAAGAAAGATGGCGGGGACGACTTCCCCGCCGCACGGGAACGTCGCTTCCAAGTCATGGACGAGGAATCCGAAATGTTCTACATCTCCAGCGTCAAGGTGACCGACATGGGGATCTACAGCTGCACAGCGACGAATGCCGCCGGGGTGATCAGCGCCAACGCCACCCTAACCGTACTGCAGTCTCCTCGATTCCTGAAAGTCCCCGAAGACATTACTGTCCAATCTGGTGAAGCTGCCGTCATCGAGTGTAAGGTCACGGGGTCGCCGAGACCCAGGATAGCGTGGACCAAGGACAAGGAGGCGTTTGAAGTTGACGATGGTCATTTATTGACGGACAATAATGGATTATTGATCATCAAGAATGTGCGCATGGAAGATGATGGGGTGTATACGTGTGAGGTCTCCAATAAAGTCGGCGTTGAAAAGGGCTCGGCCGTGCTGAGTGTACTCCCAAGTAAGTCAATCAAGATTAATCAGGAGAAAGCCTCTGTTGGCAAGAATCCTTATTTTATCAAAAGTAAAAAGTTTTCATACTAGCTGTTGATTTGAATGTCATGCCCCTCACAGCTCTTGCAAAGTTCCCTCTGCTGTTCTGATTATAGCCTAACGGAAAGAGCCCATTATTCTGAAAGGCATCCCTTTTGGCTTCAGTCGTGTCGTTGCACAAGGCTCTATCTTCTAAAATAGCGTTAAGATGAGTTGCAAATCTATAAAAAAATTACAAACCGTAGTAGCTCACTTAAATCAGGAATTTGCGCCAAGATATGGTTTTACAGGGAGTGTTTTGCTCGCAAGATGCAACTTTGTTGCAGAATCAAGTTGCGACCTTGTTGCACTGACCTGACAAATTAATTTCCAACCTGAGTCACTGATATGATTCAGGTATGGTTAATATATATTCCTATTTTGTGCTATTTCTTAAGCACACAGGTTTGTTTTGTCTAGCTTGTAAAAATATTGCTTAGCAAAAGCAGATTTATACCAGCTAATCAGTGTTCTAGCCAGGCATACAATACAGGCATGTGAGACTTCCTCTTTTCGGCTGATTTCCTCTTTTTGTTTCACTTTCTGTGTACAAAAGTATAGAAACAGTATCTTTTCCTTTTGTTCTTGTCAAGTTTTCTCTTTTCCTCTTTTTTTGTGGAAAGTTACTCACATGCCTGACAGTAGCATGTCTGGCCAAAACTCTATCCAAAATTTGTTTACTTATTTTTTTTTCTGCCGCTAGCTATCAGTACGCTTTCTATAACCATGAACGTATTTTCATTGTTTAACTTGGGATAAAAACTTCAGATAAATGGCTCAGGCCAGCAAGAAAGTTTTACACATTATAATCTATATGTCTTAATGCAGTGTTATGGAACCACTTTTTTTAGTTTATCAAAAGGGTTGCTGTTAGGTTTAACCGATGTGTTTGCATTTGTGTTATATATATATATTTTATGTGCTGTAGTTCATCACTCAATTAATGATCATCACAAGTAAAGTGCTTTCTTTGCTGTTTTATATGCTGGAAATAAAATAAAGAAATAGGCTAAAAATTAATGAAACTATTATTGATTTATTTTCCACAAAACCGTAAATCCTCTAGCTGAACATATAAAAACAGTTGTGGTCCTTGCTATGGTTCAATGGTCTGCGATCCAATTCTCAAAGATTTGTGACTCAGATAAGAAAATAGTTGTTAAAATAGTTGTTAAAATGAAATGAAGGTGGCCCAGTTTCAATTCTGAAGTCGCAACTAATCGGAGCTCACTCATCGCCCATGCGTACTTGGGACTGAGTGGTGTAACCTTTTCACGACAGAAACTTAAGGTTTACAACTTCACAGATGCCTACCGCTTGCAGAGTATGGCAGAAGTATAAACAAAATCTGCGGTCTAGGTATGTTAGTAAACTGCAGTTTATAAAACATACAGAAGGCCTACATTACAAATACAAATGCTAAGAAAACCATTAATTACCATGATTAGTCAGTTTAAAATAAGCAAAGAAATTGAAATTACATTGATTGCAAATAATTGTGTAAATTAAGACTTAATATTGCTTAATTTATTTCTTCAACATCAATTTATAACAAAAAATTAAAAATCATGATTAAGTTAGGCCTATTGTAAAAGCAAAATATAAATATCAGCTTCTGAAATCGAATGGACAACAAACACTGAACACTTGCCACTAATCACTATGCCATATGACTTGTATTGCTTGTAAATGGTCCCTCACTGATTTTTCATCCAGCAAATCAGGGATTGTCTCAGTTTCTAAGCATTTCTCACATAATTTTATTCAGACCATAACTTTTTTTTAAGATTTATTTGTGTAAAGTATAAAAACATCCGTCTTCATTTTCTTGCAGAAATGAAATATTCCAGTACGACCACTGGGATTATTATCATCTTGATTGTGTGCTGCATAGTTGGTACATCACTGGTGTGGGTGCTGATTATCTATCATACAAGGAAACAGCGGAGACACTACACAACAGCGCATGCAGGTATGGCTTTCCTTTACATAGAAGTAGGATAACATGTTGTGGGCAGAGCTTCAAACTCTCCCTGACTCTCCAGAAAATTGACCCAAAATAAACCACTCTTTCCATGGTCTTTTGTACAGGGCCCAATTTCATAGAGCTGCTTAGCACACAAATTTGCTAAGCATGAAATTTCTTTCTTGATAAAAACAGGGTTACCAACCAAATTTCCGTTTGTTACACATTGCTTGTTACTGGTATTCAGCTGTCGTTTGCATATCCTGAAAATCACGTGAAAATTTTGTTGGTAATCCTGTTTTTATCAAGGCAAAAATTTCATGCTAAGCAAATTTATGTGCTTAGCAGCTCTATGAAATTGGGCCCTGATGCGACAATCATTCTGATTATGGAAACTGTTTCCATGTTATGCTGAATGTAATTTTAAATACATGTACATGTATCTCCTTGGTTGCCTTACAAAATCTGCAGCAAATCCGCGAAGCTCTGTGTTAGTTTCAACATATTTAGTTCTTACCTCCTGATGTTCAACAACTATAGTATCTCTTATAGAGGAGTGCTTGGGTCGGAGATTGTGCCTGCCAGTACAAAATTGGTTGGTGTTGATTTGGGGTCGCCATAACATTACAACCTCTTTCTCACCATGTTTGTACCCAGCCCATGTCTGTTCATATTTCCATTGGTAAATTTTCCACCAGTCTAACCACCTTGGTTTCCTCCCATAAGGGTTTATGATCCATGCAAACAAACAAATAAACCACTTGAAGAATCTGCATTCAAACCATTAGTAACTTCTTAACAATTGCTGAACGAATGTTTCGCTTATTCAACTACAGGTGATCCAGCACTGCCGCCAGAGATCCCAAGCTCCGCCTTCAACGGCTCCTCAGACGGCACCATCCACCAGGAGACAAGTAGCGGAATATCTAGCGCCGCAACGGACAAGTTCCCTCCTGACAACCCCAGCGACTGTGATTCGTTGGACGGTGGACCCATGATACATCATAGTCTCAAGTACAGACACCGTTTACATCCGCCGATGTATCCCGGTGACTCCAGCGACGCGATGGACATCGCCATCGCTGGAGGAGACGTTGAAGATGACAAAGGTAATTGTGGATAATAATTGGTTCTTATAAAGCGACAATAACCTAGTAGCTAGATTAAGACACGATAACATTATTTTCCCTGTTCATCAGGCATATTTTAGACCATTCCTCTAACTTTCCAAAATATCCAGGGGAGCATATAACCCCAAGCTGCTGAAATTATCTCATAAGGGTTAATACAACACCCTACCTCTCGAGTTCCCATGTATACACCTGGGTTAAGCAAAGCAACTACATGTATGTTTAAGTTGCTTGAGGACACATGTGCCATAACTGGATTCGAACCCACACTCTGATGAGTGAACTATCTGAACTTGAGTCTGATGAAGTAGACCACTCAGGCCATGACACACCACAGTACCATGTATAACCACACCTTAATTGTATGGAAAGGTTTGCGGTAACACCATGTAATGACTATCTCTAATGAGTTGGGATGGTTCTGAAAAGAACCGTTGGTTTCACCTCCAGCTTTCTCCAGAAGAAGATCAGAGCATACCGTTTAAACCAACGGTTCTTTTCAGAGCCACCCCAACTCATTAGAGATAGTCATTACATGGTGTTACCACAAACCTTTCCGTATCCTATTTCCACCATGCAAAGTTTCAAATCCTACACACCTTAATTGGCAGACCCATCTTTACGGAACTATTTTAACCCAGTTCTCTCCATACTTTTGACACACCTGTAGGTGATAGCGTGCTGGACACACCGCAGCATGTCCACTACGATAAAGACCTGGACACAGACCCAGAAAGCTGCCCCGATCACAACGAATGTCCCCTGGAGTACCCGGGCCACGAGTCCTCGGAAAACACCTTCAACAGACATCCGTACCCAAGGCACCCAGAGGCCGGGGACCACGTCGTTGGAATGTCTCCAGATTTCGTCGACAGTACGTTATCGAGGCTGTTCCACCCTTCGGTGCCGCCGGGGTCTACGGATCAGGACGGCCGGTGCACGGCTGATAAGTTTAATAGAAGCACCTCTCTTGGTCGCCATTCACAGGGATGTGTGCATTGTCCAAAAGGTAAAATAGAAATAATAAGTTATTCAGAAATAACAAAAGAAGTTTGCATTAAAGGGTATTTTTCAATTGTGTTTATACAGCTGATGCAGTCACACAAATTGTATTTATTTTATTTTTTGTTCTATGCAGTTTATGGCTTTAGTGTGTTTGTTAGTTACACAATTATTTTAACTATTTGACAATTGTATGTTCATCTATTTTCATGTTTTATGTATATCTGTGTATTACCTTTTTGCAATTTAATGTCATCTTAATCTGTCTTTTTTACTGTTCTTTTATCTTTGTAAACTTGACTTGTTTAGCTTCAGACTATAGTCCAGTTTTAATCCATTAAGTGTGTATTACTGTTCGGTCAATGGTTCTTCCTTTATTCTTCCTTAACGTTTGTATTATTTTTAGTAGTAATGTTAAATAGGGTTTATAGACATTTCTGTTTGTGTTTACAATTCCTGTATTTTTATTTGCACGTTAATTGGCTTCTTGGTTTACATCTTTAATCTGTAAAGCACCTTTAGGGTGATTTTTCCTAGTGATTTTGGTGCCATATAAATATTGTTAAAAAATATTATTATACTATTTTCTGGCCAAACTTCAGGTTGATGCTATGGTTGCATGGGGGAAAAAATCAAGAAGATTCAAGTTGGAAAGAAGTTAAGATAAATTAACTATCATTCAGACTCGAGTCTTAAAATGAATTAACTAAAATTGTTGTTTTTTTCTCTCTGTTTTTGTTTTCATCAGATCAATCTGCATATAACAGACATCTTCACCCACACACAATACCGAGAAGTCATCGGACTGGTACCCCTCAGCAGACGGCACCCGTCAACCTCCATGAAAACCCCACCCCTACCACAGAGACCTCAAAGGTCCCCCACACCCACTGTCGCAATAACACGCCCGGCAAGAAATCAAACGGCGGGGTGTGTCACGACACGACGTCCGCACCAAGCACCCACCTCTCCCCAACCCACAAGACGAAATCGTTGTCATACCACAAAGCGCCCTCATTGAAGGCACGCCGGGCGCAAAGTAGAATATCACCGCCAAGCAATGTGTAGATATGGTTTTATTTAATCTTATTGTTTATTCTCAAAAGCTGTGTATTACTAAATGTTATGAAATCTGGCAGATTTATTCTACAACTCCTTTTTTTAGCTTTGTATTAAAAAATGGCAAGACTTTTTTTTTTCCGATCCCATAATGTATCACATTTTATAGATGTTATTTGGGAAGTTGGTCATTTGTAAACGTGGTGATGTAACGTTTTTCGGGCATCGATTTCATGAAGCTAATAAGCACACTAAACTTAAGTGGAGTACCAGCTTCGCAATGCGCATGGCTTTCGAGCGGTGTCCTGCCACTATACATCTGGCGGATAAAGTGCCTAACATGTGCTGCTTATGAGCATTATGATAACGGGCCCAGGGGGTGAATATGATGACTGGGTTCACGCTGGTGCTGTTCTCGTATCCATGGATGTTCTTGTACTGTTCAAAAGATAAAGCATTAGTTGTTTCTCATTAAGAAACACACACACACAAATGAGCAAAACTCAACTGTTTGTAAGGCTTTCTTGTTACTGTTAGTAGACTATTTTCATATATATTTAAAAAATGGCTGAATATTAAAATAATAATAAAACGTTTCAAAGTATGGTCAACAAAGCTGCGTTGATACAGTGTGGTTCTGTATCGGTCGCCTGTGGTATGTCTAATAGGTGCTGTAATGATGTGATGCATTATGGGATTGATCTCAATGTTTAAACAAAAAATACAAAGGAAAGTCACCTTTGGCCCAATTTTATAAAGCTATCAAGTTAGCAGAAGATAAGCAGGGCACCGGTTGCATCAATGTAAACCTAATTGCTTTTTGGCAGGTAAAATATTTGTCTGCTTTATGGAATCGGAACAATGCTTATTTGTCGCTGTTTGGGCTAATGGCATGGCTATGTTCTCTTACTCCATTTTACATACAATGCAACTTTTTTGCTGAAATTGAAGACAACGTAACTTCAAAGCTGTACACCCCTTGCGCCGACCTACAAAACTTTTATTGCTGAACAGTTTTCAAACTACATGTATACTGTTTTTAAGGCGTAAAAATGCGGATGAACCCCATTTTGAATCATTAGAGAAGAAAAAGAAAAGAAAAAAAGCAAAGAAGTTGTATTGAGAATGTGTTGTAAAACTTGTTGCAAATCTGCCAGTAGGCAAGTTTGCCATCTAAGCTCGCTGCCCATCTAAATGTTAAATATTAATTAAATATGTTTTGTATGTACAGAAAGTTTGTAAATAATATATTATTACTTTTAAAAGAAAAGGCATGCTTTTTCATCCCACCCTTTATATATATATACAAATATATATATAAAATGTTGATGTTCTTAATAATAATGTACTAAGAGTTTTGTCAATTAAGTGTTAATTAATTTTGTTTTGATTTTTTTTTTTTTTTTTTTGATTTTTTATGGTAGTACGAAAATTATGATTGAAAAGATTGTAGGTAGCTTAATGAGTAATGTTTCCTACATGACAATACCTCCGTTGCTAGTTTTACTAACGTGTTACGTGTTTGAATGTAAGTTGGTCTGATTGATAAATTTAATATGAAGGGTTTTGGTTGTCCCTGTGATGTCAACGTCGTGCCTCAAAAGTAAAGAAACACCCGTGACAATCTTGAATATGGTATGTACGCTGCTATCCCTCTAAATGTTTACGGCAATTTTTTTCTGGAAGTAGTACTGGGCCCAATTTCATTGCTCTGCTTACCGCAATCAAAGAACCGGCGCTTACGGATAAAGGGGAATTTTGTTTTGTGCATAGTGCGCAAATTACAGGCATTCTACCCTTGTACCGCTAGCACAATGTTTGGCAATGCAAAGTAAGTGGAGAACAATGAACGCAAGCATAGAATTTGGCGGTAAGCAGGGCCATGAAATGATCGCAAGTACAGAATTCGGCGGTAAGCAGCGTCATGAAATTGGGCCCAGGTTCAAATTGTAAGCTTCTTATTTGCGGACTGTATGGGTATCAATTGAAGAAGCCACTCGTTATGTGTGATTGTATCAAGTTAGTATTGCGCAAGCTCAGATCCTGAGGTGCTGACACGTTGTTTGAAAATTAAATCAATGAAGGTCAAAGTTCGGTGAAGAACGTATAACATATGCTGAGTTTAGTTTCTGTTCAAATGATGGACTTGGTTCAAAGTATGGACGTTTGATAGATACGTTTTATATCAGTGTTTGGTTTGGCCTACATCGATGCAGTAAGATTGAGTTGGTTGGGATTCGAATCAAATAATATCATAAAAACCAAAGAGATATGATTTGTTTGACAATAGAGGTAGCGGACCACTTCTCTGCTTCAAGAAACTTTTTAATGGGTCAAATTTAATATGTACCTCTGAACATTGTCTGTTGTTGATGTTTTTCTGTTGTTGTTGTTGTGTTCACAAAAAAACATGATTCCTCATGTTGATTTTTGTGACATTTTTATCTTTTATCTTCCAGTCATTTCAATTTTTACATTCATGTGCTAAACAATAATTAACACAAACTTTGTGGAGCTTTACAAACAGAGTTGAATGTACATTTGTACTTGAATAGTCTGTGTGCCAAAAACCGTTTTGATACCAACTGCAAGAGCGTCAAACTTTTTATAGCTTTCTTTTTTGGTATTAAAGTAATATTCACAGAAGCCCAACTGTTTTACATGGATGGGATTTGTTGCTGCTGCTGCTGTATATATATAATGCACTCATGGTCAAACTATTAATTTGTCAAAATTGTGAATCTTTTTATATCCACAAGGCAAGTTTGTGTCATGATAATATATAGGCTGTGGGCTAATTTCATAAAGCTGTTAATTTAGCACAGATACTTGCCTTAAGCACATACAAATCTAGTTGAAATGGGTTACCAGCCTTAACACAGTGGAATATACACTGCCTGTGGCTGGTTCCCTGTAAGATTCTGCTAAGCTGGGAAATTTAAGTAGTATTTTCAGCTGAACAACTTGATGAAGTTTGGCCCAGGCAGCAGGCTCTTTTATCACACTGTAGCCAGTGGAGTCAGGTTCCAAGTGTGCAGTAATGGCTGCAGCACTAGTATGCATAAAGGGACCTGACTTTTGAGGATTCCATTCTCGGATCTGGTGATGAGAACTTATGTGGAAGAAATCAAGATGGCTGTACTGTTGTGTGCATTGGTTTACAAAGGTTTTGGGCTATTTCCAAAACTAAGCCTAGGCTCTGGCTCCAAGTTCCGTTTGATGTTGGCAACACTGTACAAAATGAAATTGGGCTTTGGGTACCACTGTACACTTCCAGACTTGGTAGATCTTTAAATGGCAAGAATTTTACAGACAAAATATTTGTGAAAGTTTAAGTGAAAATCTTTCCAAAAATAAACTTCAAAACTCAAAATATTGTAAAAGTTGAAGTGAAATTTGTTCAAGAAATAACCTTTTTTAAAGGAACACTCTAAAGATGAGAAATAATAATTCCAAATCCGGAAACAACAGTAATCTCTCCTGAGTTCTGTGTCCAGTTTAAAAGAGCAGTAAAGAGCCTGGGGTGGATTTCACAAAGAGTTAGGACTAGTCTTATCTCAAGTTAGGACCAGTTACTCGTCCTAACTTAGGACTATCCATGCAAATTGTATATCTCCCAGGACTAGTCATAAGTTAGGACTAGTCCTAACTCTTTGTGAAATCGACCCCTGGACTGATAACATGCGGGAACAGCATGGTATTGTATATTGTCACTGACTGGTAGCCACTTATTTCTTCTCATAATGTTTCTTGTATTAAGCTTTGCTTATGTAAAAGGCCCTAAATAATTTGAGCTGCTTGAGGGCCCTAAGTTAATTGAGCTGCTAAAGCTGCCTTATTTTCTGTTCAGCATAACTAAACACGAACAGCAGATGATACATGCAGAAAAGGTACTTTTGATGGTAACTTTTTTTGTGGTGTGCAAAAATTGTTCTGTGCTAGGCCACTATTTGTGCTTAAGCAGCTCTTTTTAAAGTGGGCCCCGGTTTTGAAGCAGTGCTGGAGTAACACTTTGCTGTGTTAGAGACGAATGCTTGTATGGCTCCTCAGTGGCTGATGTTGTGATCTCTCTGTACTATTGATGTCATGTACAGCTAGTGGTGCATCTTATTGATGTTGTTTCAATCATTTTTAAAGTAATTACGTATCCGTCAATCCACCACCATTAATTTCCCACCATTTGATTTAAGAAGGAGGATTGTATCTGTGGTTATTTGTTTGACCAAGATTTCAAGAATACGGACTTGGAAGGTATTACAAGCAGTGGGCAAGATCAGAGCCTGATTTCATGGTTCTGTTTACAATAGACAAACGTATTTCACAGGTTAGCATGGAGTTTTTGCTTTTACATTCTTAACTTACACAGCTAGCACAGAGATTTAGCGCTTGCTCCAAAGCGATAACTGGTGATCACAAGCCATTAAATCTGTCCCCTATAGTTTTGTGACACTGAAATTGGTTCATAGATATTGCCTCGCCATGGCAGTGCTGCTTGTAACATAAAATATGCCACAAGTTAAACCGTTTCTTAAACATCAATCAATGCAACAACCAGAGAAGGTATTAACAATTAAAAACAAAGTGTCAAGTAGCTCTTTCGATGAAGGTGAATTTTGTTCACATCTCTGTCTGCAATGTATTATTATTTTTCAAGAGATAACAAATCTTGCGAATGGTTCAGCATATCGATAGTCAGTATAAGACATAAATTTTGATATTTCTTCTCCCTCCTTCCACCCAACCCTTTTTCCATAGACCTTATGCGCGCATTAGGTGTGGAATGAAGTGCATGCTGGTCTAGCTAGCGATCAAGTTTGATAGACCAGCATGCATGGCACCTGGTAGTTTGCGAAAAGGTCTTTGGATCCTTGAATAATGGGAGTTTTGGCTTTATCCAGAAGGCAGCGACAGTAATTGACTTAATTGCCGTTGGTGAAGATATGGGCGCATCCTCACATTTTTTATGGTCCACCAGGGACCAGTCATCAGTCCAAGTCAGTTCTGTGCTCGGTGATGACTTTGTCAAGAAACCTGTCAAGTGTTTCCTGTTTGTGACTCCTCTAATTTTATTGGAGGGAGCGAGATTGGGGGTGGGAAATCTCGATTGAACTGGGCAAGAATTAGTTGTGAGTGTCGAATTAAGTTATTGGTTCCTGGCGACCTTCACTGATTTCATGGTCACATTGCACTGACTGAGAGAGAAACTCTGGTGTTCAGATTTGTATTTGTTTGGCTAGTTTTTTTCTCCATTTGGGTTTGTCAAAAAGGCTCCATGTTACACTTGCGCAAACAGATCACAACTGTTTGTGATCCTTAATATGTTGATGCTCTTGTTGTCCCCCATATTTAAATGGCCAACCAACACTTCCGAAATGTTCGCCAGCTTGTTCCAACTCAAAATTGTTGGCAAACCTTGACACACAAGTGGAACACGCCCCAAGTTTACAGAAGCTTATCTTTATCATGCAACTAAGTCTTGTGGAATGTCTATGTGTGCATATTCCACAAATGAATCAAGTGCTGTTCAGTTACTTAGATACTTGTTTGGGATTTAGAACCCTCAACTTTGTGATCAAAGCCAAGCAGTCTGACCAAAGTATCGGTATTGAACTTCCCATTGATTTTTTCCACAGTGCAGACATCTTTGTTTTATCTCATTCTAATCCATGCAATAACCATCTCGAGGCTGGATGGGAAAGTAGTCTGATCCCTCGTTTGTAAAAGGAGATACAGTATCCATGAACAGGATCGCAGACAGGGAACATGGCAGTGGCATAATGAAACTGGACCTTTTTTCTTCAGTATTTTTGGTGTATTTTTACAGCTTTTAATGTGCAAAGACAAACATAACTTCACTCCAAACAAGGAGGTAGAAATGTTCCAACAAACCATAATGTTAAGTCAACACAAACAATGTCATTTATTTCTTGTGTGCTCTCTAAAAAGACAAAAATGTTTTGTGTGACTGGATGATAAAGATTTTTTTTAACAACGGTACAACAGGGTGTAAACTTTAAAAACTGAGGTCCGATTTTGCCTCGGGAAAAAGAAGAAAAAAAGTATGAAACAATTTAAATGTTAAATTACAAGTACAAACTTTTATTGACAACTATTATTTCCCTACTTTTCTGAAATAACAGACTTTTCTTTTCTACATTTCTATAAAATAAAAAAAAGAACACTGGATAGTTATTACATCTTTGGTTATTTCTTTAAAGAAAAGATCTAGCCCTCAAGAGATCCGAGAAAATCCTCGAGAATTTGTAAAACACTGGCAGCAGTACCTTTACCTTCAGTGTCACTGTTAAAAAAAGAAATAGTTATGGTAAAGTCTGCTCCCATCCCCACCCTCAAATGACTACCCTTCCTCCTTACCCTATCTCCAAGGCTAACTTCAGCCCTCGTTAGAAATATTTACCAACAAAAAACCAAAGATAACTAATCGTAACTTATTTATCCGAATACTAAAAGGCATTGGTAAGAAGTTAAATAAAAAGAAAACTCTAATTTTTATGATAGCTATATTTATGTACAATTATGAACAATGGAGGTACGCCCACTTTATAGGTACATGATTGTAAAAACCACCCTGATTTGTGTTTATTTGATTTTTAAAGACATGTATCCGTTTAAAATACATGTTCCACCGCGGTGTACTGCAATCTTCTAAAGACTGCATTTTGTTTGTTGTAGGAGTGGAGTTTTCCGTTACAAACATTGTACAGTAATGTAAAAATATTTGAGAAGAAGGCTTAGTAAAATGCTAAATCAAAGTGAACCCCGTGTCTTGAGTGTTTTATTCTATTTTGTGCATGATCTACTCTCGACTACAACACAATGGTCGCGCTCATACCATAGATGTATGCTGGTAGTATCGTGGTTGAGCAGACTCGCGCACCGGACTCTTGTCCACAAATAGTTGGTGTCGGACTGTGGGTTCCCTTGCCAGGCGTGGCATTTTTGACCTTGAGCAAGACACTTGACCATAATTGCTTCCTCCCTTAGACATAAAGCTGTACAGGTCCCCTGTGATGTGTAATTCTCATGAAATAACACAGTGCCCTCTATTGATCTCAAGATAGGGGCGTCAAGGAGGCCTGACTGGATTGCTACCCTTTTAAAGGCACTGGACACCTTTGGTAATAATTGTCAAAGACCAGCATTCTAACTTGGTGTTTCCCAACATGCATACAATAATAAATCTGTGAAAGTTTTGACTCAATTGGTCATTGAATTTGCAATTAAAGGAAAAACACCCTTGTTGCACAAATTTGTGTGCTTTCAGATGCCTAAAAAAGGCTTCAGATTGTTTGAGTGATAACCTCTTTCTCAAAAACTATGACTTCAGAGGGAGCCGTTTATCACAATGTTCTATACTATTAACAGATCAACAATTATGTTGACTCTGTTTTGCGTAATTACCAATAGTGCCCAGTGCCTTTAATCCACCCAAATTATAGTTACAATTAAACTCTGTGAGGTTCTTAAAATCAAACAACCTCTTGGCGTCCAGCTGGTCGATTTGTCGGTCCCAGTTGGGCCATTATTAACAGGAAGACTCTAATGTTAATTATGACAATCTCCATCAGTGGTCTTTGGCAGTGGTTTTAGGGGGTGTCTGGCATTTGTTATCCTCGCACTCACTACGCCACCCCGTCGTCCATCGAAGGCGGTTCCGGGCAAACGCCATGTATGACTTGTCAAAGAGTGTGGAGAGAATGGGCCACTTCATGTAGGCAACCATCCACCTTGCACCAAGGGCTGAATACAACTCATGTACAGCGTCTACCTTGGTGTAAACCTAAAATAAGATAAAATTTAAAATAAACTGTTAAAAATCTGGAGGCTGACTGGTTAAAATAAGTTTGGGTTAAACTAAGAGTTAAGGCCCGATCACACAGGCCTCGATAACACAATGTAAACGAGAATGTTAACAATACACGCCCACGATGGTTGGAACAAGCGTGCGCATATTCTGCGCGAAGCAATTCAACCAATAGAATGCGTTCTCTTTGATTCGTAATAATTCTCGCTGCAATGTAAACTTATACAACTGTTTCACCCAGGGGTTTTCCAAAGCGAGTGCTGTAGATATCTTTAATGAAAGAACAGAGGGAAAACAACACAGATGGGTCACCATAGGGGTTTACAAAGTATATCAATGGTTCTCAATTGGCATTCCCAACTGGGAGAAAAGGTTGCAATCAGAGAGCACTGATATCTTAACGAGAGAGTGTGGTTTACAACAGCTCAGTCAGCCCAATTCAAACTGGCATTCTTAATTTTCACCCAAGGGTTTCCCAATTGAGTACAATGACTTCTCTATGGGGAGACGAGTGATTGCGGTCAGGGTGAAATTGCATCCTAACCTGGGCTAGTTTTAAAGACATCCAAACTGTTTTGAAGTTTTTAAGATGTGTTGACGTTCCTTACAATAGCTCACAGTTTAATGCCCTAGTGGGTATCACGTCCACAGTGACTTGTGTGTGTCCCAATTTACAGCCCTGGGTTTTCTAGGACTAGAAGTTTTTCAGTAAGACCATTCAGCCTGTCCTTTCCCTTGTCTTTAAGCTTTTAAACTGGTCATCATCTTACAGTTTTCTGTATCATTGTTTTTAGTATGGGCTTAGAACTTGATTAATTTTTTTTTTAAGGTAGCATGGTTGGTAAGTTTCGAAAACACTTGGTCAATCAGTCAGACAAATTTGACAGAATTGCAACTTCAGGGTCCTCAGAAGTTTGAACTGGCATTTTTGGCAGCGGATTGCTGTTAAAGGCAGTGGACACTATTGGTAATTACTCAATATAATTATTAGCATAAAACTTTATTTGGTAATGAGTAATAGGGAGAGGTTGATGGTATAACACATTGTGAGAAACGGCTCCCTCTGAAGTGACATAGTTTTCGAGAAAGAATCATTTTTCCACGAATTTGATTTCGAGACCTCAAGTTTAGAATTTGAAGTCATGAAATCAACCATCTAAAAGCACACAACTTCGTGTGACAAGGGTGTTTTTTCTTTCATTATTATCTCGCAACTTCGACGACCGATTGAGCTCAAATTTTCACAGGTTTGTTATTTTATGTATATATGCTGAGATACACCAAGTGTGAAGACTGGTCTTTGACAATTACCAATAGTGTCCACTGTCTTTAAGGGAGAACACAAATGTTACAAAAAGCAGAATATCAAAGGGTAGGCCTTCAAACTATTACCTGATCATCAGGCCCAATGACATGCATAACATCCATAGCCGTCTCATACGAGATATCATTATTGTCCTCCGGCTTGTAGTCTGGAGACGCAATGTTTACAAGGTCTAGGGTTTGCCTCTTGTCGTTCAGGTACTTCACCACTTTCATTTCTTGCATACAGAGTGGACAGTCGCCATCATACAAAACCTTTATTTCAGTAAAAACACAAAAGAATACAACAGTGAAAAGGATTGACATGTCACATTATAAAAAAATGTTGACAGATTTGAACATCTTATAATGCTAGTGACAGTACAATGGTACAAGATGGTCATCATGGTGTACTTCTAAAAACTAAAAGGCCGTGAGCTCTGGTAGAAACTTCCTTAAGTTATTTTAGGATAACTTTCCATATATGGCGCCACCACTTTTTCACTAATTTTTACAAAAAGGGATATCTCATTGAGGTAAATGAGATACTATTTTATTTCATATCGAATGAAAAAGTGGTGGCGCCATGCGGAAACTTTTCCTTATTTTAACTGCAATAAATGTAACCCTTTATCCTCCCATTTGCGATTGGCGGGAGGATGGAGGTTAGCGATAGGAGCAATTAAAAACCCTCCTCCAGCTACGCCATCAGGAGGAGGGTTACGTTAACAACTAGGACAGGAGGGTTACTACTCCTAGAACTAGAAGTTGTCATGGATGAAACTTCCTTAAGTTATTTTAGGTGCATTAACTGTAACCCTTTATCCTCCCATTTACGATTGTCGAGAGGATGGAGGGTTATCACTCCTTGAATAAGAACTTAGAGATGAAGTTTGTTCCGCGGCTGTCTCCATGACCTCATCATACAGATCTTGGAGTTGAGAGGTTTGGTTTCGTAAAACTATTTGAGCTACTTGAGCCGCTAGAGTTTTTTGAGATATTGGATCATTAGATATTGTGCAGTAAGGAAACGGGAAATCCAGAGTTTATTCAACATTGTAATTGAATTTCCCATTTCTTATTAGCCCCCCTACCTAACTAAGTTAAAGGAAGGGGGGTAAACTTGAGCCGGCTTTAATAAGAGTGGCTGTGGCCGTGGGTCTGTGACCATTAATTGGCCCCATTAAATAGTAAAAAAGTAGTCATGATTAAGTGTCAATCATGTTAACTTATTTTGTTTTTCAATTTATAATTTATAATTACTAATTTTGTCAAAAGTTACAATTGTAACAAATATTTTTGTGACGTTCATTTCATACCTTGTATTTCTTGTCAATTTTATTTTCTGATGAAACTGCACTGTAGAAGCACCCAACCAAAGACGTTCTGTTCGTAGATAGAACTCTATTATTTACTTTGGATAAAAATCTACTTGTAGAACCGATTATCGCTTTCGCAGCCATTGTTTTCTACTGGTAGATAGATGTAAGTTTTGCGTTACAATTACACACGTTGTGTAACACTGATATGTTGCTGTCCGTGTGTGTTGTTGATGTTGTGTAACAATTAGACTTGTTTCCAGTCTGGAGGTGGCTTTTTAGTCTGTTGCAGGTATTTTTGGGATTGCCTGAAATAGCGCCCTCTTGTGGAATAAAATCGACAAAAGCCCGATGATCATCGATATCACAATAAATAAATAACTTAATTGACAACAAGATAAAAGGATTGGCAACCAGAGACACAGTGAACTAAAAACAGAGATAAAGATGGAGAGATGACATCATCAGGGCATATTAATATAGAATTTCCTCCTCATGCCATTCATTTCTATGACAAATGAATGGCATGAGGAGGCTAGGCCGGACTATATTTTTTACGCTGGATGAACAACACAGCCTTAGCTTAACCATGATGAATGATTACGGTAACTGTAAAAAAAAAACGGTGAGAGTTTAACAACATTAATTTGAAAATGTTGGCAATGTATGCGGAGAAAGTTTATAAGGGGACCGTTACGTTTACTCCCACAATAGGAGTCCCGCCCATAAAAAATCTCTAAAACTTCAGACCATTAAACTAAAATACCGCCCTCTCTCGTTTTACTAGCTTATTGAGGGCGTACTTTAAAAAACCCAATTTTTTTTTTAATAGTTTACACGATACACACACGTACTACAAGTTGAGCGCATTATTAGGGGTTTGCCCAGACTGCAGATTTCGCTGCTGATTTTAGATGCTTCAAACTAAACAGCGCAATTTACAGATTGGGCAAACCCGAAAATGCGCTCGTCACAAAAGAGTGCACTGTTGACTGTGGTGGTCAATTTCATTTCCTGGTTTGGCGAATCATTTATCACCAATAGTTTCACATGATATGAGTCAACTTATAACACCAGCAGTACTTCGGTTACTTTGTGACATGATCGTTGTTCAAAATGTCACAGCGAGAACATTTGAAAGCCTTTCTACAACATGAGGAACATCTACGTATGCTGGCAGAGAGTGGGGAGGACGGATTTATGAAGGAGTTTATGGTGAGTGCTGGGAGAGGGGTTTAGTTAGACTTGTTGGTAACTTGTGTTGTGTTTCTTTAGTCAAATGTCGAATACACATTACTAGTGTATGGGGGGGGGGAGGTGTCGAACTGAGGGGGAAATTTCCGTGTCATACCACCACTTTTTCATTGTTACAAAAAAGGAATATCTCATTTGAGTGAGTTAGAATTATAAATTTAATGCATGTTAAAAATTGTTAATGCTAGAGTTCGTACCCTCAGAATTTGTGTCATGATTTTTTAAAGTGATAAAAATGGGGCAAATCTGGTGACTAGCTGTCGAAGTTGTACGTGTTGGACCAGATCAACCGTCTCCGCTCGAAACAAACTCGTAACCCTCCAGCCTGGCGGCCGTCGGGAGGAGGGTAACGTTATCACAACTATGTTAATGCATGAAAAAGTGTGTTGTCAAGATCTACTTCTAAAAACTATAAGGCTCCCCATGAGCCTTATAGTTTCTAGAAGTAGTCAAGATCATAGAGCAGGATACAGATTTCAGTCTGACAGATTTTTCCCCCAACTGAGTTGGCCTAAATATTTAGAAAATATATAAAGTGCATTTGAAACTTTAAAGGGGAATCACACAGGTAGGACAAAGTATTGGTTTTGTCGATTGTACATTAAAAAATTATAATTTTAACGAATGTCATTTAATATTTGCTGTTTCACTTTCATAATATAATTTGCTTTTGACATGTTTGTTACTTTACTTAGTCTTTTGAAATGATAATATGATGGATGGATATCAGTCAGACAACTTGACAGTCGAACAACTGGACGAGTGAGCAACTTGATAAATGGGACAGACGCCAAGATTCAAGTTCCACAAGCTGACAAACTGTCTGACGGTGAACAGGGCCTCTCTCTAGGTCATGCACTTTTCAGCGCATGAGAAGGTCAACGAAAAACTTGTCAAAAGTTTGTGCAAACATTTCAGAAATATATCGGCATTTATACAGGAAATTTGTGTAAACATTGTCACTACCAGAGACCAGTCTTTCACCTGCCGACTTGGCACTCCATCAAGTTGTCACACTGACAATTTCGACTGGTCAAGTTGTCTGACCCGTTGAGTTGTTCGACCTGTCGAGTTTTCTGACCTGTCTAGTAAGTTCTCTGACCCGTCTAGTTGTCAGACCCATCGTTTTGTCTGACTGGTCAAGCTGTCTCACCAGTCAAGTTAAATCCGATTGATTGAACTCCATTAAATGATAAGATTAAGAAACAGATAAGATTGGTTGGGGAGCATTACTTTCCACTACTTCGAGCTAACTCCCACCTCAGAGACTGACACGACATAAGTTTCCAAAGAGCACATTGAGAGGCTTACCGGCACTGGACACCTTTGTAACTGCCATAGACAGTGTTTTCACTTGGTGTACTAGCTCTACATGTATGTTGTACATCCCAACAATACTCAAATAACAGACCTGTGAAATATGGTCATCGAAGTTGCAAGAGATATTATGAAAGAAAAAAAAACATCCTTAATGCACAAATTTTTGTATTTCAGATGCCTAATAAAAGGCTTCAGACCTGAAGTCTTTTTTTTTAGTGGAGTGAGAAATTACCTCTTTTACAAAAACTTTGTACTTCAGAGGGAGCCATTTCATACAATGTTTTATACTATAAACAGCTCTCCAATGCTTGTTACCTAGTAAGTTTGTATGCTGACAAGTATTTTGAGTAGACCGAATTACCATAGTGTCCAGTGCCTTATCCGATGGTAGAAGCGATTGAAAGTGTGATGACCTAATGACTAGGAACCGAAACCTAAGCTCTGACAACACTTGAACTGAAGTTGAGTCCAGTGCACTGAACTGCTCTGCCACGAAACTCAAGGTTTAGGCCTACATGTATCTGACCATAATTTACACACATTTTTCAAAAACTCTTCAACAACAGAAAAGTAAATAAGCAAAAGCAAAAACGTACTCAGAAGTAAGTACTTTTTTGATTATAGACACACGAACACACCAAGCTCTGTGTTTCAGTCATTACATGTGTGTGTTGACTGTGGGCATTCCTTTGTTCTGTACACTTTTTAAAGGAAAATCTATCCTATTCTTCAACACTTTAAAAAACACTGTGTGGATGTGTGTTAGTCAGTTCACATTGTTTAAAGTCCCTTTATTATGTGACACATTTTTTTTCTCCAAGTCCACACTTTGTACACATTTACGCACATGTAGCGTTAACTAATGAAAGCACACTGTATAGTACACGGTAGTAAGCCTGACACTTACTAACACTTTTTAACAGTATAGTGTAAAATTTGACACCATGAACTGCTGAACTGAACAATTAAATTACTGCATTGTGTCAGAGATTGCTACACTGCGCTTCAATTTAAGTAAACTACCTTTAGTGTATAGCATCCAATATGAGGACAGTAACAATGGTTTCTCTAGTTACAGTTGGACTTGTGGATGTGGCATGGTGTGCTATATTCACACACACAATTTTCATTGAAATGTGTTCAATTGTTAATAGGAGTAGCTGCTCCAGAACAGCTCATTTCAAGTTTGAAATGTGTCAGAACTTCACAAAATTAGATCTGAGCAAGCTACACCAAAAGTCGCCAGAATAGTGTACACCAGAAGTACACCAGTGGTGTAGCTCTGGTGCTAATTTAAAAATTTTTGGAACGTACGAGAAGTACACCATGCGAGTATACATTATTTCAGGCAGGGGTACACCACAACTACACCACTATGGCGGTGGTGTACTTCTGGTGTACACCAGAGACCCGCTCCAAAAATGCACCACAAATACACCAAATCCACTCCACCATAGGGTGAGGGCTAGGACGTCACCACCTGCCAGCGCCCTCTATCAATGTGTGTTAATCTACATCAAAAGATGAAACTCTTTGAATTTTCAGGGTTTTCATTGTTGCATACATAAACCAAAAAGTAAATTTTCCTGATGTGTATTCATGAAAAGTAAATAGTCAATGCCTTGTTGCATGACTGCTTGCCATGGTTTAATTCCCTGAAATAAATGTATGACACTAAAAAAAACTTCCGAGTCTAGACATTATTTACCTGTGTGATGACATTGGTGTTGTAACTAAATTCGGTTCCATTTATGCTGTCTGACACCTTCATTGAATAAATTTCAGGGAAAAAAATTACAGGATGAACGATAAACTAATGAATAGAATTAGGGTCACGTTCTACTGTCTCAAACTTGTGGTCATACACGTATCTTCAGAGGTTGGATCACGAATGTAAACATTGTCAAATGAAAACAGAATGTTCAGCCATCCTGGTTCAGCGTTGTGTTCGTCCAAAGGACAAACACAGATGTCTACTTTTAATTATAAATACTTGGCACTGCCCATTGTTTGAACTAAAGAGAACCTTCTTAAACATGACCTTCCCCCAATAACAAACAGCCAAATAAAAACAAGTAAACAACTCTCAAGTAAACAAGGTAAAGTGTGGTTTGACAGTTCCAATGTTCATTTTCTTAAGGATTTAGGAACAATTGTCCCAGGTGTTTCCCCCATTGGCTGTCTAGATTAAACAATTGCCACCTGTCTACCAATAAAGGACTTGTTAGTACTGCACTAAAGATTGAGCTGACACGACCTGCTCATATCCTTTGATACTTACTGACCTAGGCTGACAGGTTCGGACAATGGCTTGAGATCTCATGGTCGTTTAAAAACTTTACAACACCTTTTTGATTTGTTCAGTGCATTGGTACGTGTTCATAGCATTAAATAAAGATTGGCCTCACAGTCGTCTTGTAAATGGTTCACTGCATTGTGCAGACAAACCACTGAAACATGTCTTGTTGTTTTGAAATTGTTTTGTTTTGTTGATGACTCATAGAAAAAGTGAATTTGATCATTTAAAAGTAGACAACAAAAAGCACATAAAACGACTTCCGGTTCGTTTGAAAGTGGCTGGCTCCATTACCTCTGGGTACACTGTATGGGTGTTTCTGTAGGCATCCTGTACAGATTGTGATAGAATATTAGAAATAGGTTGATTAGCACTAATTTAACGCATTGAAATATTTTTTACACGGGCAAATGTGGTCTTCATGTATTTCATTTAAAGACACTGGACTCTATTAGTAATTACTCAAAATAATTGTTAGCATAAAAGCTTACTTGGTTATGAGCAAAGGAGAGCTGTTAACATTGTGAGAAATGGCTTCCTTTCAAGTAACAAAGAAAGTGGTAATTTCTAACTCAATGGTGTTTTTTTCTTTCATTATTCTCTGGCAACTTCGATGACCAACTGAGCCCAAATTTTCACAGATTTGTTGCTTTATGGATCATTCATGTTGGGATACACCAAGTGAGAATACTGGTCTTTGACAATTACCAAATGCGTTGAGTGCCTTTTTAAGTATACATTCTGTCAGTTTGAGAGCTCCAGCTCATACATAAAGCACTTCAACTCTTCAACTCTCACAATGACAATCATGTAGAATACATGTACATTGAACAATATCACAAATTAACACTGACAGGAAGTTTGTAAAATAAATGACTAAAATAATAACCCAAGACATGTGTCATGAACTGAATTATCAATTCTTATGACATATAAACTGTCATCTTTTCACAAAACCACATTACTTTGATGTGAATTATTTCTCAAATTGCCTGTATTCTATCGTAAGCTGCTGTAAGTTTCTGTAAGCTTCTAAGCAAAAGTTTCTGTTACCAAACATATACCTTCCCTTTAACATCTGGGCCCAATTTCATAGAGATGCTTAGCACAACAATTTTCTTAGCATGAATTTTTTGCCTTGATAAAAAAGAAAATTACCAAACCAAATTTCCACGTGATTTTTCAGGATAAGGAAACAACAACAAACAATAGGGGCCTACCAGTAACAAGCAATATGCAACAACTGGAAATTTGGTTGGTAATCCTGTTTTTATCAAGAAAGAAATTTCATGCTAAGGACATGTTGGTGCTTAGCAGCTCTATGAAATTGGGACCAGGTTAGAGTGCATTCTCTTGTTGACCTTGGAGGCCCTCTTTAACATGTTTAAGAATAGCGTTGTCTTGACGTTGTCTGAGTTGTTGATAACCAGTAGAGAGATAACATATTTCAGTCCTTCCTGGACATGACCCGAGGTAAGCCACACACAATGTCCTATCAGACAAGACACATTAGACCAGAGTGACCAGACTGATGCAGTCTGTCATGACAGCCTCTGATCTCACGGTCACTGCAAATTAACCACATCATATCATATTATTATGAAGCACAGGATGTCTACAAAGTGACAAACGAACATGCGGTTATTTGCAAGCAAAGACAACCTCATGTGTGGCGCACTGAAGTGCCAAGAAGTTGGTGTTCCAGTGTGTTGCTATGGGGGTGTTTAGGGGATGTGGTTTTTTATAGGGGAGGTTCAAAACAAGGGGGTGTACATGGGTTTATGTGCGTTTTTCTGTTGAAGATGCTTTTAAAGAACTACGTGAATTGCATCCAGGTGAATTAATGCCCAACTTATTAAAATATTTGTAAGCCTTTAAATTCAATTCAATTTTTTTTTAAGCACAGTGGACATTTCATGTGTAATTGATTCAGTTTCAGCACAAAGGCCACTAGAGGCCACTTCCTCTGTTGCCCTGGTCTTGGCCTGTGCGCCCTTTAAAAGTTTCCAAAACCCGTTTTCCAAATTGAGAGTGCCCTCAGAGTAAATGAAATGAGGACTTGCTTCTCTAATTAACTGAAACATGTTTTTTATCTGAAGATTATCGTCGAAAAAGGAAGCAGGGGGAAAATAAAAAGTATCTTATATTTACAGTGAACAAGTGCAGCTACCCACACATGTATTTTTTAACAAAATGTGTTCTTCCTTTATATTTCGACAGAGACTTTTAGACTTTTGGGAATCTGTAGCAATTTTGGTTGTATTACCTTCATTAAGCTATTCCAAATGGTAAACAAATTTCCTATAGTGTACCTTTTAACAGATGGAAATCGTGGCATATAAGACTTGACTGAACCCCTTTTTGTGTGGTGCTATTTCCTACATGTAGTCCAATTATATGCCAAGTAGAGCTAAAGAAGTTATGATTTGTGGCATTCACCTTCAACCTAAGTAGGCCTATCTTAATTGTTGGACTTCCTGTGTCACAATTTATATACACAATGTGTTTGAAGAAAACAAGTACCGTCACATATTGAGGGGTTTCCACTATACCATTTTTTATCAACTTTTGATGTGAAGAGAGGGGGGTGGGGACACTTGTAACTCAAAATACTATAGAGGTGGAAGTGTCAAGGACATGCAAAATGAACATGGCCTTTCCCTCTTGAAGATGAATTTCCTTGCCTAGCTTGGAGAGTGAATAGCAGAGCCAGCGTCCCTCGGAAAATGGTGCATGATTGATTAACTGTGCTTTTCCAGGTCTTGATTTTGTGTTACTCAAAATCAAGATACATGTACGAAATATGAAACTGTTCAGTGACACTATTATGACAAGTGTGCTTGCCTGTCCGGAAATGCCCCGGAATGTGCAAGGTCACTCTTGGAAATAAGCTGAAATGGTACACAGGGTTTGCCTGCAATTTTGTTCAGTGACTAGCCGGCAGTGGCAGGACCATTCAGCTTGTCTTTTCACTAGACCAGTCAACTTTTTTTCACTAGTCTTTGATGTTTTTAATGCTTGGTGCTTTTTAGCACTGAAATAACCAGCTGGACCACTTGGAGATAATTTTGACTGGTCCCAGGGCTTGAATTTTACACTAGGGTACATGTATTTGCCCGAGGCCAGTGATTTCATTGTCGGGCCAGTAAACTCAAGACAGGACAATTGAAGCGCTCTTGGTTTTTTTTTCAATTCAGCATTTTTGTCTCAAAAGAATGAGATTTAAAAGAAAGTTACAGAATTGGTTAGAAACAAAAATCGTGAAGATCACAGATTTACATAAAAACTTACACGGTTTAATGATGATTTCAACATCCCTTGAAATATTTCTGTCTGAAATTTCATATTAGATAAGAAATAATTCATCTAATTTCGTGTTTGAAGTTTTATCACTCAGTGAGCGTTTTATTCATTTTTGTTTTGGCATCGATGCAATTCAAAGTTTATTATCGGGTTTTCACTATTCTCTTGTGACCTAGAAGGCCAATCGATCTCAAACTTCTACAGGTTTGTCAGTGTATGGTGGATTACATAAAGTGCTTACACTGTCTGCAACTTTTTTGCTAGTAAAACCAATTCTGTAAGTAATGTTGCTTTAAATGTTGAGTTTGAGTCTCACAAATAATCGGCAGCGTTGCTGATAAAACAGAAGAGACAATCCTCTTTTAGTGTTTGTTCAAATGAAACAGTTTAGATGATTAAACTGTGTTCTCAGATAGATTCTAGTCTCTTCTCATTTTGAATCTGGTCTTATAAATAAAATCCAGCGGTGGATTTCACAAAGAGTTAATTTACAAGTCCTGCGGTCTTGTGGATTTTCCACTAAATCTAAGTCCGGTGTCTTCAGGTGTTTTCACCAGCATTTGGCAAGCGGACCAGTGTCAAGGGACACACTGACGAGTGTAGTCCAATGTGGTTATTGCACATTAGACATGGCTCTGTGTTACCCTTTGACATCAGGATCTCCGGGTTCGGAGACGCACTTCCTGATGAGTTCTTAATTCTGAATGGTGCTTCACAGAAAATGCATTCTTCATGTCCATGACTCGAATTGTACACTGGACCATGAGGCCAGTGCTTTTAGAGTAGGGCCATTAAAACGTCAGTAAACACATGACCACATTAGTCCGGCAGACTATATTTTTATTCAAATGAATAGCAATATCTTCCACTAATAATCGAGAAGTCACAGGTTTTGACTTTGTTTAAACCCCAAATAATGTTAAAATTTTACCCCAAGTCAGTTTTGCTTGTGGTTTATAACTGGGATGGGAAATATCGCTGTTGCCAATAAGCCACCAAGAGCAATGATTATTTGGCATAGTTGAAATTGCTTTTAGATAACATGCTAATGTCAGCGTTGGCACATTAATCTGGAGGTCACAGGTTTTAGTCCAACTCTGGTCAATTATCTCAAATGTTTAATTACTTTAAAAAATTTACCCCAAGTCAGTTTCTCAATTGTGGTTATAACTGGGATAGGAAATATCACTTTTGCCAATGGCCAGCGAGAGGTATGATTCACTGGCATGGTTGGAACTGCTTCTAGATGAAGTGCTGATGTCACCTTAAATAATGAGAAACACCAGGGGATTGTTTTATGGATCGTAACAATTAATCATCATCTTCCATTGTAAAGTGAAGCGCCCTCAAGGAAAAGCGAAACGAAGCGTGACACTTGCTACACGTGATTGAAGCCATGTATTTAATGAATTTCAACACACACAGGTACATGTACTTTACATGTACATGCCTGAAACCTTACAGAGGCAGCAAAGGCGATTGCCTCCATGCCCCCTGGTCATTGCCTTGGTGTATTTGAAATGTCCAGTACAAATTTTACAATGTCCTCATTGGGGGCCCTTTATTAAGGAGAAAATGCCTCAGTGCCCTTGCCCTTTCAAAAGCGAATCATACAGGGCATGTATTCAATACTCATTCAATACACATACAATTTGAGTGCTTGTTGTTAACATTTTTAAACACAAATTTACACAGTGAGAAGTATCTAACTGTCAAAGTCCAAGGCCCGCACAAGGGCCCCAAAGAAGCTCAGCCTATTTCAAATACTTCCTTAAGTGTAATCTGATAAATTCTGATACAGGTACCATTTTGGTTGTTGATGTGGTGGGTGGGTCTACCAGTTGAAACTGAAATTTTTAACGAAAGGGGTCCGGGTGTTTTGACAAAGCGAGGGCGTCCTCGCTTTGTTTTCTACAACACCAATTCAGACGTCGCTAAATTAAACAATGAGAACAAAGAGAAGTTCTCATTTTCTTGTGTTATCAGTTTGGTGTGCATTTGTATGTGGACTTAGTTTATATTTGTTTATGGGTATTGGGGTGTGTGGTGTTTTTGGGGGTATTTTTTTTGGGGGGGGGGCGGGGGCTTGGACTTCACAAGACGACGGCAGGGCTTATACGTTTGTAAAGTCCCTGAAAACTATCGGAATAAAATGAGAAGAACACTTTCTTTCTTATTTGAGTTGTTTCACATTCGTCTCATTTAAATTAAATACTTTCAAAATTCAATTGAATTAGGTTAAAAATGCAGTGAAGTTATCAAAAACACTGTCGTAAGTTTACTGGTTCGATGTTAAAATAACTGGCCTGAGATTCAGTGTTAATTTCGGGCCCTTTGTATCTGTAAGTTATTTAGTTTGTTATGGTAAGGCTACAATGCTGATACACATAGTAGAACTGCAACTGGACGGAGGAGGAAGGATGGGGTTCCCTCGAACTCTACGACAGAAACAGCCAAGGTCATTCTTTACTTTACTTGTCTTTCAAAAACCATCCTTTCCTGATTATTATTCCTGAGTAATTTATGAGGATCGTCTTACTTAAACCGTATTGTTTTTATGTTAACAAATTGCAGGCATTGAAGCAGCAATCAACAAGGTATAAGACTGAGAAGACTTTCTCGACGGCGGAAGGCGAGAGTGAAGTCAACCTTCGCAAGAATAGATACAAAGATATCCTCCCATGTAAGTACACGTACATTTAAGACAGTAGACACTATTGGTAATTATCTCATCATATGCATGAATTAATAAACCTGTGAAAATTTGAGCTCAATCGATCATCGAAGTTGCGAGATAATAGTGACAGAAAAAAACACCCTTGTCACATGAAGTTGAGTGCTTTCAGATGCTTGATTTCGAGACCTCAAATTCTAACTCTGAAGTCACGAAATCAAATTCGTGGAAAATTACTTCTTTCTCAAAAACTTCGTTACTTCAGAGGGAGCCGTTTCTCACAATGTTTTATACTATCAACCTCTCCCCATTAATCGTTACCAAGTAAGGTTTTATGCTGATAATGATTTTGAGCAATTACCAATAGTGTCCACTGCCTTTAAACCGTCCTTCCTTAATTCTGGAATTTAATCCAACTCCTGTGTGCCACAAGGTACTCATAATTCATGGCATAGTGTAAGCCAGAGGGGTGTCTGGGTGTCTTTCGGAGGTTCTGTTTAAATTTGGAAACCCTGTTTTAAATTTGGACATCCTGTTGTATCTGTAAATTACAAAATAATTTGGACACCTAGTTTTTTCAATTTGGACTCCCTTTTATCAGATCCTGGCTGATATAATTACTTCAACAAATTAATGACCCAAAACAATTTCCTGGTTTTGGAAAGAAACACTGTCTGTTAAAAGTGTAACAATTTGCCTTTAAAGGAATGTTTTGTAGAAAGTCAAAAACGTTTCAATCTGAGTAATTTTTGTGTATGAAACTTTTCTTTGTGTATTCCAATCACGGATTATTCTTACTGCATGGACAAAACCGCTCCAGAGTTTCAGCAATATCTCAAAAACTCATTTATTTATGTAGGATTCCACTAATACAAGGTTTCCTTACTTTACCTTGTATAAATGTACAGAGTGTGCTATGCAGTTTTGTAGTTAAGGGAAAAGCGTAGCTTCTTTTACACACTTTTGTTTTTCCTTCAACAGTTGACTATACACGCTTCTCTTTACCGGAGTTGGAGGATGTTGAAGGATCAGATTACATCAACGCCAACTACATCACGGTAAACTTATTTTTCCATTGAATTGCAATTGTAGTCGTATATATTTAATTTGATTCCATGACATATTTATTTGATCTTGACGATGGAGTGACATCTTGGATTGGTGAGTGCAATCAACGCCCAGCTTGCTCCGTACGACAGAGGTCAGCTTAGCAAGTTATTTCTGACAGTTTGCTGGCGCCCATTTTCTCTACTCAATCCCCCCCTAAAAAACACAAAAAAACAAAAATAAATAAATAAATAAAAAAATTGTAATAATAAAATTGAAATAAAACTAATAGCAATAATCGTTTCAGGAAATATCAAACCATTGTTGTCATAACGGGAGGGGGTGCCAACTTTCGAGAAGAGCAACACTAAATAATATTATTTCAGTACTCTCAGTACAAGAACAACAAGCAAGGCTTCATTTTCTAGCTAGACAATGTGTGCAAAATCCATAACTTTCTGTGAGTTTTTGTCCATATTTTAAAATAATAATTATAATACCAAAACTGTTATAGCGCCCTAATCATGTAACATGCTCTAGGGCGCTGAACATGGACAAATAGACAAACTAAAACATAAGAAAATACGGAATTATAACAGCAGGAGTAAAAAATTCCTAAAAACATTCAACCAGTACGAAAACAACTGTAATAAATAGAAATCCAGAAGTATTAAAAATGCAATTATCTGTGAGTTGTGAATATCCAAGTAACATGTGGGTGGGAGTTGGCAATCAAGCTTTTATTAGTACCAGGCCTTGGTTATTTAGAGAAAAGGGAGCAGCCACTAAAAATAATTTATAAAAGAGTAAAATGTGCTGAGCAGCTTCTGAACACAAAGTCTGATGATGGTTTTATTAATGAAGCTAAATGAAGCGCAGCATACATAATTTAGGGTAAGGTTTCAGAGGCAGCTGGTCTGCTTGGCCATGGGATGAACCCTGGTACCTAAATTACATTCCACCTCTGTGCCCTGTTAATTGGAGAGCACTTGGGGTCACAGTGTGACACAAAACGTGGGCACGTGTTACTCATTTGGTGGATAATGAAGTACATAATTTCAGATGTCATCAAAAAGGAAAAGACAGAAAAAAGTCTGCAATTGTATTTGGTTTGAAGCCTGTGATGCGTCATTTATGAGTGAACTCTATGTACATTTGTACACCGACTATATGGCATTGTAGCACATTCAATGCTGTTATGTCAAACAGAGTGATTTTAGAAATTTGGAGGGTATCATACGCTTCATTAACCCTTTAGAGTACATACATTCGTTGAGATAATCATCACAAACTGCCCAGACATTGCCGATATTGATTTATTTAATCAAGTTTTGTTAGTAAAAGAATTCTACAGAGAAAACATGAAAACTAGTTTTGTGTTTAGAAGTTGGATTACCTTAACATACTACATTGGAAAATTTCAAGTCGGGACATGACCTTCACTTTGACCTCTCGATTTGAGTGGAAGTACATGTAGGTCAAACATTGTGTCCGCTATTTGCATTTTGGTGTTGACTGTTTTTTGCTGGTTTTCTTTTGCTTCTTATGATGTGCACTGAATGAAACATGGAAATTGTGCTTTGAACACTGATTGTACTTCATGATGAACTTTTTATTTAGCTGTTTGGCTCATTTCCTCTCGTTAGTTCTTTTTAGTGCCATGAAAATCTGTATTCACTCTCCAAAGTTTTATGTGCTGGGCAGTTACCTAATTTTTCGCAAAAACACAAAGTCACATGTCCGGTCCTTTTCAATGTTGTTGCATTGTTTTTGTGGAGCCTATCACACGTTTCGGGCATGCGATTTTTCCAACAAATCCTTGAGCCTTTAAATGTCCCTTTAAAGGAATTGCCAAGTAAAACAGTCGCCAGTGGGGGAAATTAATAGTCCACAATGTGGACTCCACATTGTGTCCAAACTTGCGGTTTTGTGTTTCTGGTGATTATGCACATTGTCTGTTAACCTCTGGAATGGTAACGTCTGTGATTTTTAAGGGTCTAGTTGTAAAATGAGGAACCCCTGAGGCCAGCAAACCATTCGCTGGATTATTCACATTCGTCAAACCTCATCAATGAAACACTAAATGTGCCATTCTATATGTAAAATATACAGCTGGTTTGGAAGGATTTATGGTTTTAGATCTACAGATCTACTTGAAAAAAAAAGTCATTTAAATTGGTGCAGAGATTTTTCTTAAAGAAGCAACTGGTTGTTTTTGGTTCTGTTTTTGTGTAGGATGTTACATTTTATTTCAGTGAAACTAAAAGACCAACTCAACACAAATGCAAACATTCTAGCAATTTCTAAAAAAAAATTGATGGGAAGTTGACAAATATTTTGAAGAGATCTTTAAATCAGGAAAACATCATGTGACAATTCACAGACCTTGACCTAATAAAAACACTAAAACCAAACCATTTCGTCAGTTGATGGTTGAAACAAACGTGATGATTTATGTAAGGCTTACATTACATGTAGGCTAACATGATGTTAGTTGACATCTGAAGCAAAACAGAAAATGGTTTGATTATCTGTGAGACATTCAGGAAACTTCCTGTTGCATTTTAAAAAAAAAAACTTGCCCAACATTCCCTCTTACAGTCATTGGGGTGTGTGTGCGGAGCGGTTAAAAGCACCGAATTTAAACTCTGGTGTTTCTATTCAGTAGAGTGTGGGTTCGAGTCGGACGCATGTACGAGGGCACTTCCTACATAAATTACCAATGACATCAAAAATGCCTTTTCAAAATCTTCAGGAAGTTCGTTCTTGAATAATAGCCGGATAGATTTTATTTGATTCCATAATGTATTTACGTGATCTTGACGATGGAATGCAATCTTGGATTTACGAGCGCGATTAACGCCAAAGCTTGCTCCGTATGACAGAGGTCAGCTCAGCAAGTGATTTCTGACAGACTGCTGGCGCCCAATCTCTATACCCAATCTCAGAAAGAAGAAGAAGAAAGAAAAAAATTCCTCGTTAGTTGATATCAATGGTGGAAGGGGCAAACAGAGTGGCTTTGCCGCCAAAACATTCTGAACTTGATGGGTGATCACGGTCAATGTTTTGACTCATGGAGAGAATTTACACAGCTAGAGATTGATGTTTAAGAAAGTATTTATAGGCCCTAGCATCAACTGTTCAGAGCTTGGTATTTACTTGGTGATTACTAATTTATGCCTTGGGTTTGAGTTTGTCTTTGAGTTTGTCTTTGAGTTTGACTAGGAGTTTGTCTTTGAGTTTGTCTTGAGTGTGTCTTTGAGTTTGACTAGGAGTTTGTCTTTGAGTTTGTTTTTGAGTTTGTCTTTGAGTTTGACTAGGAGTTTGTCTTTGAGTTTGTTTTTGAGTTTGTCATGTGTTTGTCTTTGAATTTGTTTGAGTTTGTCTTTGAGTTTGTCTTGAGTGTGTCTTTGAGTTTGTCTTTGAGTTTGACTAGGAGTTTGTCTTTAGGTATGTCTTGAGTTTGTCTTTGAGTTTGTCTTTGAGTTTGTCTTGTTTTTAACTTGTCTATGAGTTTGTCTTTAAACTTGTCTTAGAGTTTGTCTTTGAGTTTGTATTTGAGTTTGTCTTCAAGTTTGCCTTTGAGTTTGTCTTGAGATTGTCTTTGAGTTTGTCTTTGAGTTGGTCTTCAAGTTGGTTTTTCGAGTTTTTCTTCGAGTTTGTCTTCTTAATGCTGTACTTGGCTATGATTTTCACCTTTAAAACTTAGCAAAACATCCTCAGTGACAACTTATGGTAATGCCTTTATCTGATGTAAAAGTACACAGTGTGTTAATGTACTGAAGTTTTATATTTTTTATCCATGGTTTCTGATGTCCTTGTGTTTGTGAATGCGAACGATGCAAGTTCCATTCAGCTGGTACATAGCGTAGACTACATAAAAGTGGAAATACACTACATGTAGTTTTCAAGATCTTCTGCAAACAGAGGGGATATTTTTAGAATCTGTTAAAGGAAGTAAATAGTATTTAAACAAAAGGGAAACGGCAAAATAACAGTATTTTGTTAATCTAAATGCCAGAATCTGTATGGCAAATTTTTCTACACATGATGCTCTCTATACGCTGGCCAATTGGTAGCCCAGACGCAGACAATATTTTTGAAATTAAATAAGCACTCTCCTGACTAGATGTGCTTTTATGGTTTGAACCACATTAGAGAAAATGTGTTTTGGGGAAACTCTGGGAGAGTTACATGTATGGTAAAAGTTTGTTGTCTTTGACAGGCAAGTGATAAAACAACATAGAAACCACAAGAAAATGCTGCATGAAGAGAAAAGAAAATGCAGAATATACTTCCAAATTGGCAACGACCCAACTGCGTGGTTGGAACCCAGGTTCCTGTGTTTGAGTCAAACCCAATTTCACAGCAATCTTGTTACTTCACAGAGGTAATAAAGGTGATTGCATCCATGCCTTGGTGTCCTTGAAATGCTTCAGTAGAAAATTGTAATTTCCTTATTGGGTGCCTTTCACCAAGGAGAAAATGCCTTGGTGCCCTTGCCCTTTTAAGAACGGAGCATTAACATCACAGACCATAAACAAGTACAGCAAGTGTTGTGGGCTGTCATATCCAGTTCACACACACACACACACACTGCACCTGACTATGGCAGGACTTGATTTCCTCCATGCACAGGGTCCTGCTGTCACTGAGTTTCCTCCCTTCATATCCAGACTTCTGGTGATTCATAGTTTTTTCCCAGAAAATTATCAAACATAAACATACACTGTGTTTCGATCAGGGGCCAATTTTATTTGAGGGGGACAGGCTGAGAGATTTGCCGAGCAGTTGACCCCTTTCATGTACCATTTATTTTAGTGATAAATTTATCATACACATCTTTTAGTTGATTCTTTGCCAAAGGGAGCCCCCCCCCCTCCCCTTAAAAAAATTAACAATAGCACCCTCTACTAGTCCTATTTCCCATTCTAAAAACTGTGTGGCCTTGGGCTCATAATTTTTGTTTTACTACTATTTTCTTTCAAGATGACTTTAACCAGTCCCTAGCAACTGATCAACGCTGAAAGATTTAATGAACTGTTGCAACCTGCTCTCTGAAACATGTTCTAGTATATTCTGAAGGGAAACCAACTTAATGATTTCACCAAGCTCAGCATAGTGTTACTTGTATGAAAGTAGCCCTCCAGCTCAGGCATACATGTACACCTACCTAGAGTAAAGGTTCAAAATATTATACAAAATTAATATAACATGGTTTGAGGGTGACTAGTCGATATTAGCTCCACAATAAGGTATAAGAAGTTGACAAACTAGTTGATAAACTAGTTTGCAAACTTACAATACCCAGGGAAGCTCATACCGACTAGTCACCCGAAATGAATCATGTTATATTTGTTTTACAATACTCAGTTGTTTGGAGCATGGGAAAATGACGACTGAAATTAAATGGACCATGATTATAAGTTTGTTCATGTGTTGGATGGGCTGCCCGGGCGCTATTCTACTTGTCCTAGGCATTTACTGTGTGCGTGAACACTCGCGTGCGCGCTTGGTTAATATCAAAAATAAAACCTGCCACATGATGATGAATGGACCAGTAAGAACTCGACTCTCGGTCATGAAATGTATGAGGTTGCCCTGTTGCTTGAACTCTGCTATAGGTCAAATCCTCCTACATGTATCCTTCAGAATTAGAGAGGTACATTTACATTGTGTAGAAGCTCAAAGGGCTCAAATGCCATGCAAAATCCAGGGCATAAAATCTCAGAAAATTTGTTTTTGGACATTGCCCTGACAACACACACCATATAAATAAACTACCACTTGAATGTTTAGATTTATTCTCCATTCTCTATCATGTTGTGATGATAAAGTTGGTTTGGGTCAAAAGGTGCTTGAGTACATAGTTTAATAGTTATTATTGTGTTAAGGTTGCATTCAGTGAAATTATTGGCTAGAAGACCAAAACATTTTAAATTTTCTCCCAACACATTTTGACAGAAGATGGTGTTTTTTGTTAAGTGCCAAATTGCCTTTGGATTTGGTTATTTGGGCTTTAAAAAGGTTATATGAAAAGACACACGGTTGGAAAGATATTGTAATAGTAAAATATAATGATTCACATAAATATCCCTTGAAATTGTTTTTTTTTTTTTGTGAAATTCGTGAAAGAACACAGTCTGCTGTTTTGTAGATTTTTAACAAATTCTTCAAATTTGTTAACATTCTCTTTTTTGGATGTTACTTAGCCTAGATGTTCAGTTTGTTGTTCATCGGCTGGTGTGTGTGTGTGTGTGCGCCTACATTAGGTATACATATTCAAACCGGGGACTAATAACACCCACGCTTCGAGAAAAGGTCCACAGATGGGTAATGTGTACAAAACCAATGGGAGCTGTTGCAAAAGAGGTCCAACATTGCATGCTTAAATACAAGATTGGGTTTGTGTGTGTCTATTGGACAGGATGGACCCTAGATCTGTGTGTAAAGCCATAAGATTTCCAGAGCAAATTTATCTGTTGGTTAAACCGTTATGCTGACCAAAATGTTTCCCAGTTATCTGTGTGCAATGCAGGATGCAGAGTTTCATGTTAAAGTCCATTCTACTTCATTTCCGTCTTTCATTGTTTGCGCTTTTATGATATCAGTTAGAAGCTCTTGATGATAAATGTGTTTGTAGAGTGGTGTAATTCAATGAGATAGGGACTGTATCACCACCAGAGAGTGCTGACCATTGTCATGCACATTCATTCAATCGAGCTGCACTTTGAGTTTTAAAGCCAGTGTACACTATTGGTAATTGTCAAAGACCAGCCTTCTCACTTGGTGGATCTCAACGTATATGCATAAAATAACAAACCTGTGAAAATTTGAGCTCAACTGGTCGTCGAAGATAATAATGAAAGAACAAACACCCTTGAACATTAAGTCGTGAGCTTTCAGATGCTTGATTTTGAGACCTCAAGTTCTAAATCTGAGGTCTCGAAATCAAATTAGTGGAAAAATCTCAAAAACTACATTACTTGCGAGGGAGCCATTTCTCACAATGTTTTATACTATCAACCTCTCCCCATAACTCGTTACCACAGAAGGTAATAATAATTAATTTGAGTAATTACCAATAGTGTCTAAAGCCTTTAAAGGTGTTACTTTGGGGAGAATGCATTCATTTCAGTCTAGTTGGTTAAATTATTGTCGACTGTCACTTTTTTTTTCATTAACTTCATCTCTGAAGGAAAAGGCTATTTTCAGTTTGAAAGTTCAGTCAGTATGAAAAAGTGAAAGTCTATTTGAATATTTGGAATTGGCACTATAAGGCTATAAGGAGGGCATGTTAATTATAACCGGATACCCCACTTTTGGAAGACTATGGTGGGGGAGGGGGGGGCAGCGTGTCTACTAGTTCACCCCATGGATGTTGAATTTATACTTTAAAACATTTTGTTTAGAGGCACTGGACACTACTGGTAATTACTGAAAACAAAATTTTTTTGCATAAAACTTCCTTGGTAATGAGCAATGGAGAGCTGTTTATAGTAAACGTTGTATGAAACGGCTTCCTTTGAAGTAACATAATTTTGGAGAAAGAGGTAATTTATCCCACAATTATTAAAAGACTTCAGGTCTGAAGCATTTTATTATTTTAGGCAAATTTGTGCAACAGGGTTTTTTTTTTCATTATTCTCTTGCAACTTTGATAACCATTTGAGCCAAAATTTCCACAGGTTTGTTATTTACATGTCAGGAAAAAACCAAGTTAGAATACATGGCTTTGACAGTAACCTGTCAAGTATATATACCCTGCCTGTACTGTAATGATTAAAACTGGACACCCCCCAACCCCCACTCCTCCAAAAAAGTGTTTGTTTTTTAATATTTACAGGGATACTTACCCATAGATACATGTACATGTAGCAGTGCTCTAAACCATAGAAAATATTTGCCACTTGCGAGCTCACCCTTCAAGAACCAAATTCAAATCCTGTTCGTGTTGTACATGTCATGCTGTTTTGTTGGATCTTGAACAATTTATTATTTTAGTCCAGGTTCGAATTCAGTAGACGTGAAGGACTAAAACATGTAGGGGCCTACATGTAATGAATCTGCAGGAGATATAATTGATATTGACAAGGAGGAAATGCTTCAATTCAATAAACTAAATATTTGATCAGAATTTGGAAAGGCCATTCAGCAGTATTGCAAAATGGTAGTGTTAAAGGGAAGTAAGTGTAGATCTGTAACTATTAGAGTTGGACTGTGTTCACTAGGGCTAAAACTTAACACTAGATCGCAGACCTGATCTTGCTTGTGTTTTCCATTTGAGTAAAAACACTTCTCTGTGTAATAACTAAAAACAACTTATGATAAATTTTGAAATCGAGTCTCATGAATATCTTTCAGTTTTGTTGAGTAATGAAGTATTCTTAATACCAATAAATCCCAATATAAAAACGAAACTTCTCAAACATGACATTGCCGTGCTGTGTAGATATGCGTGCTTAAGAAAATTGGTGTATTTGTTTGTAACATAAAACACAATGAACACAGATTTACATTAAAGATGCTATGTCAGATTTTTGGCCCCAAACATTAAAAAATATATGAGTGAATGGTATTTCAAAGAATCACCAGCTCTAACGAAAAAAAGTTTAACTTTTAGTTTTAGTGGTCAGGAACCATGACAAAAATTTAAAACGTTTCTTTTAAAACACATAAGAATTGGTCACGTGATATATTGTCGAAATCCCAACAAAAACTAATTTTGAGAACTCTATTTCACTGCTACTAATAATTGGCGGACTTTTTCAAGCAATGGCTCAAATGAAAGCTTTTAACATTCTCGACCCCCATCAAAATACCTATTGAATTTTAAATCAAAATTTGGGGGTCAAATCGGCCAAAAATCTGACATAGCATCTTTAAACTGACATTGTTTTAAGATAATGGTAGTAGAAAGCTTACCGTAAAATATTACTACATTGTAGCTGTAGTTTTCAAGAAATGAGTAAAACAATGTCATGAAAATTAATTTTACATGCTAAATAGTTGTCGTAACATGTTTTACTCATTTCTCACAAAACTACAGCACCTTACAAGTAATGGGAAGCTTTTTTACCAACATTACTTTCAGAATGTTTGAGTTTTATGTCAAATCGGTGGACATTGTCTTTTGTGTCCTTCAAAAAGTACCCAGACCCTTAACAGAGCGTCGCAAATCACATAAATCTTTGGTAACCACGTCATGAAATTGTGTCCAGGATATACACCAGTATTTCCTATCAATTCAGATTTCAGATTTAAAGCGAGCCAGATTGAATCTGGTTTGAATCGGAATCAATGCTAGTTTAAACACCAGGAAGTTTAACTTTGTAGTTTTGATTCCATGTACATGTACATGAAACACTGAACAAAGAAATAAAACTGTACATGATTTAACCTTTGACATAGTCATCAGAACAATTAATTACATACATATATTACACATTGTGTTAATTTACATTGTACTTTCTTGATGATATCATGTATATTGATTTTACTGATTTTAAACAAAACTGAAACAAATCAGATATGTTTGACATTAACAAATCTGGTTTCTCTTTACCAGGATGTACATGGCAATAAAGTCTACATCGCAGCGCAGGGTCCGTTACCGCACACTGTGGTCGACTTCTGGAGGATGTTGTGGGAGAGCGGGGTGGAGGTTGTCATAATGGCATGCAATGAGTACGAGGGAGGAAAGGTACATGAGATATAAATGGTCATTCTGTCGTATATATTGAGGTGAAGGTTGAAGGTACAGAGGAAGTCATTGTTGTTTCGATACTTTCAGTTGAAACATTAGTTGTTTGAAGGTTCCGTTATACTTTGAACAGGATAATCCAAACATGCTGCACATTTGTGAACAGTGTGCATAGCTTTATATGGTTTGTTTGGCTATACAGGACTAAGCTTGGGCGATATCGAATTATTTTATTCACGATATATCGCCGATAATATATCGCGATATTCGATATAATCGCGATTAATTAAATTTGACATCATCAGTCTTCAAACTCCCAGTGAAAGTTGTAGAAGAGACAGTCATAGCATAAGAGAGGTAATATAATGACCTATTCTTTTGGTTTTACTCCAAACCTATGGGGTGCAAGATGTCTCAGCTAGGAAATACATCGCGATATTGCGATGCTTAATCGACATCGCGATATATCGCGATATATCGATATTTCAATTAAAACCAAATCGAACCGATATCGAAATCGTTTCCAAATTAATATCGCGATATTCGATAAAATCGTGATATCACCCAAGCTTATACAGGACTTACGTCCATGAAATTGAACAGAAAAATTGATGTTTCAATCGGGGTCTAATTTAATGGCTCTGCTTACCGCCGAATTCTGCGTTCGTTCTCTGCTTACTTTGCAAGGGCCAAACTTCTGCACTAGCTGTGTAGACGAAGAATGCCTAGAACAAATTCTCTACTTACCTGTGAAATACACTTGACATAAGCGCGAAATTCCCTGCTTACGTAAGCACCGATTCTTTGGTAAGTGTAAGCAGAGCCATAAAACTGGGCCATGAAAGATTGATTTTGTTTACATTGTGAAATGTTTGTTTGTTGTGTTTGAGACAAATAACATGCTGTTTCCTTGTTATGACGTTTGAAACCATAGAAATCCATTTAAATCTTAACAATACAAGTCAGTATAAATAAGGTTTTTTACCACTTATGGCACTTCCTCAGTTCAATTTGATTAATCACTTCAAACTGTTCACCATGGTTTGGGAGTGAAGGAAAAACTGTACTAATTTATTCTGGCTCGATTGTACAAAACACTAAGATTCATCTTAAAGGAACACGTTGCCTTGGATCGGACGAGTTGGTCTACAAAAAGCGTTTGTAACCGTTTGTTATGAAATGCATTATGGTTAGAAAGATGTTTTAAAAGTAGAATATAATGATACACACAAGTATCACTCAAAATTGCACGGTGTTCCTTTTACGTCGCGAACTAACACGGTCGGCCATTTATGGGAGTCAAAAATTTGACCCCCATAAATGGCCGACCGTGTTAGTCGACGAGGTAAAAAGAAAACCGTGCAATTTCGAGGCATATTTGTGTAGATCATTGTATTCTACTTTTACAACATCTTTCTACCCATATGCATTTTATAACAAACGGTTACAAACGCTTTTTCAAAGACAAACTCGACCGATCCAAGGCAATGTGTTCCTTTAAGTTGAGTTGTCAGTATCATATAGTGATATGTATTGTGACATCACACTTTGCTCAGCAGGGAAGATGGAACGGCACTTATGATCAATCTTTTTTCTATGAATTGATCCCAGGGGATTAGTTTTCACAAAAAGCTAAGATTGATCTTGAGATGAGTTGTCAGTAACACCATAGTGATTTGCAATGTGACATTACACTTTACTAAGCAATTTAGATTGATACACAGCTTAAAGACACTGTACACTATTGGTAAATGTCAAAGACTAGACTTCACAGTTGGTGTATCTCAACATGCATAAAATAACAAACCTGTGAGAAGTTGAGCTCAATCGGTCGTCGAAGTTGCGAGATATTAATGAAAGAAAAAAACACCCTTGTCGCACCATGGTCGCACGAAGTTGTGTGCTTTCAGATGCTTGATTTCGAGACCTCAAATTCTAAATCTGAGGTCTTGAAATCAAATTTGTGGAAAATTACTTCTTTCTCGAAAACTACGTTACTTCAGAGGGAGCTGTTTCTCACAGTGTTTTATACTGTCAACCTCTCCTTGTTAAATTTGCCTTTTAGGCTCATCTAATGGTCTCCACATCATAGTTGATTTCATGAAACTGTACACCAGGAAATTACATTCTTTGAGGCAATAGACAGCAGGCAGCCCCCCGGATACTATATTATGGCTTATTCGTTCATGTCAGACTTGCCTCCTCAACATATTAATCATATAAATAGGAGACTTTCGAGCACTAGTTGGCAGCAAACTACTAAGTAAATCGTTTTTTTTCCCGAAATATTATACACAAGTTCAACGTAAACAATGGAAATTGAATGTACATTGTACATGTACCACGTACACAATGGCCCCAATTTTTTAATAAACAGGTTTAAGAAAACAATTCTGCGCAAAATATGTGGGTTGGGTTGGGGGTTTTTCAGTAGTATTTAAAACCAATTTGTTTTTAAATGCCAATATACAATGATATTGTTTTAGGTAAGTTTTCTGTCAATTACCTGCTTTAATACTTTGATAAACTTTTGATTGTTTTCTCCATTCAGCATAAATGTGAGAAGTACTGGGCTGAAGAGAATGAGAGGAAACAGTTTGGGGAGATCACAGTCACACTGGTAAGTACTTAAATAAATATTTTTTTATGTCGTAATGTTTTTCTGTAATTTTGAACAAGTATATTTATTTTCTTATGCCCCGTAATTTTAAACGCAATTCAGCCTCTGGCTGCCAAGTTTGATTGTTTTCTTTAAACCAATAATAAATACGTATTCAGCATGGGTACCAGGCAATTATCTCTTCAAGCAATTTTGTATTTCATTTTAGTATTTAGACTGAATATTTTTAATGCCTGTCTGTTGTTTTTTTTTTTTTGTCTTCAATAAAATCTTGAAAGTACTGAGAATACCACACATCAGTGTGTGGGTAAAACCTAATAATAATCTTTATCCCTGATGTAACTATAAATTGTTGCAGTACAGCTGCTAAAATAAAGAATTCAAACTGCCTCTAGCTACAGGGCAGCCTTGGTGGTCTAGTGGTAAGACAATGCTCTAGAAACGCAGTGTCGTTTGTTAACATTATACTCTATATGTATCTTTTAATTTTCAGTTATTTCTTATGGCCCACCCACCCACAATTTTCTTTTGAGAACAAAATATATTTTTAAAAGCATTCTGAATGGCCCCTGAGTTTATTGGAATTCTAAGTATCGCCCTGATTGTTTGCAAAATCTCCCCAATTGCAAGATAGATGTAAACATTGCCAGCTCTGTATCACACCCTTACTATGGCCCCAGTGTCTGAGTGCATCGGAAGGAGATGGAAGGCACAATAAAGCTGGCTTCTGTTTAAATTAGATGAGACTCCCTGCAGCTGCACGGTTGGAGAAGTCATCTCTAATAAAAATGAACTTCTTTTTCTTTTACTCTGACAGATTAGACAGTTAGGCGTGACGCCAGACTTTCTAATTCGGACGCTCAAAGTCAACAATCAAGTGGTATGTTTTTAAACTGTATTTAAAAGAAATATATGCTAGGAACATCAGAACTAAAAGGCACTGGACACGCTTGGTAATTACTCAAAATATGTATAAGCATAAAAACTTACTTGGTAACAGGCAACGGAGAGCTGTTGATAGGAAAAACATTGGGAGAAACGACTCCCTCTGAAGTAGTGAGTTTTTGTGAAAAAGGTAATTTTTCACTGAAATATTTTAATCTGAGAAAGACTTCAGCCTCATCTGAAAGCACACACATTTGTGTATAAGTTTTTTTGTTTTTTTTTTTCGTTAGTTTCTTGCAACTTTGATGACCCAATTGAGCCAAAATTTTCACAGGTTTGTCATATGTTGGATACACCAAGTGAGAATACCGGTCTTTGTCAACTACCAAACAAGTCCAGTGCTTTTAAGAATCTCTTATTTTGTGTTCAATAATAACTCATGAGAATGCGTTATTTGCACTTTAGATGTTTTCTTTTCAAAACTGGAAATGATCTCGTTCATGCTGGGATTTTAGGGAGAGGAAACAAAGTGAAGAAAAAAGGTTCGGGATTTTCTGTCTGATGGCGATTAAAGAACACAATGACTCAGACATTGACTGTCTACAAGTCAGGTGTACATCCAACTAGTAAATGATCACAGGAATCCATTGTGTTGAATGGCAGGATGGGGCAGAGTTCAGTTTTAGATGTACCTCTGTACATTACACTTTTTGAGCAGTGCCCAATTTCAAAAAGCTGTTGAGCAGAAAATACTACTTAGCTAAATTCTTTGCTTAGCAAGACGTAAGTAGGGCACCTGTTGCAACAATGTAAATTGTTTTGCTGCTTACTAGTCTCTGTTAAGCAGGATTTTTGAAAGGATAAAACCTCAAGACAGAGGAAAGTCTGTGTAGGTTTGTTTGTTTTGGCGGGGTTTCCTGCCATAGGAACAGGCCACAACCCCCACAGAATGATGTATACATGTAGATAATAAACTTGCAGTCAATGTCTTTCCACCACTGATTCAACCCCATTAAATACAAAAGTATACCTTTGGTGTTTTTGAAGCATGCAATTGATGTACATAATAAAACTAACTTGTTAAAGACACTGGACACTATTGGTAATTGTCAAAGAAAAGTCTTCTCACTTGGTGTATCTCAACATATGCATAAAATAACAAACCTGTGAAAATTTGAGCTCAATCGGTTGTCGAAGTTGCGAGATATTATTGAAAGAAAAGCACCATTGTCGCACCATGGTCACACGAAGTTGTGTGCTTACAGATGCTTGATTTCGAGACCTCAAATTCTAAACTTGAGGTCTCGAAATCAAATTCGTGGAAAATCACTTCTTTCTTGAAAAATACGTCACTTCAGAGGGAGCCGCTTCTCACAATGTTTTATACCATCAACCTCTCCCCATTACTCGTTACCAAGTAAGGTTTTATGCTCATACATGTAATTATTTTGAGTAATTACCAATAGTATCCACTGCCTTTCATGCAGTTCTTAATATCTCCCTCAAAAGTGTACAAAATTTCCATGATTGCAAGTTTCAAAAGTTGGTAGCTCTGGTACGAACCGGGCTAAGATATCAAATTTTATATTATAAGAAGCAGGAAGAAACTTAATTCTTTATCAAACTTGGTTTAACTGTTTTCATTTTCTTCTGAAATGATTACACAGGAGGAAAGAGTTATAAACCAGTTCCACTACACGGCGTGGCCGGATCACGGTGTACCTAAGACTGTGCAGCCCATCATGGATATGATTAAACTATTCAGGGAGTATTTGCCCAATGAAGACCACCCGGTGGTCATGCATTGCAGGTAAGCCACATTCACAACAATGGACCTTTCCTTTGTTGGTAAACAAAGTGCGCCGATTTAGAAAAACACTTAATCGTTTAACAAGTATTTTCAACATATTTATAATTTTCTGCAAACTTTCAATTAAATAAAATACCTCCAATTGTTTTGTGTCCAATAAATTCAACACTATGTTTGAATATTTTGTGTGACATACATGTACATTGTAGTTACAGACATTTGTATCTGTTTTTGCTTTGCATTGATGGTTTTCCATAGGTTTCCATGGCAAAAACTTGGGCTGTGACATGTCACAAGAAAGGTCTATACACCTTTATGATAATGCCATCGTCTTGGTCTAATTCCCTGTATCCAATAATAGTAATGGATGCTGGTATTCATTGTACAAAAAGAAACAAGACCATTTCTCCTTACAGCCTCGGTTTGGTTACATTGCACGTCTTTCACCTTAGAGAATAGGTTTTGAGGAAACCAGTAACATAGGAAATCTTAAAGAAAACCAATATCAACATTGGCTATTGGACATCTTCATTCATACCAGTTTTCCATTTTGCAAGGCTATCACCATGACCAAACAACTAAACAACTATTTAGGCAAAATGATCAGTGATCTGAAAAGTTTATTACTTGTCATAAAAATTTATTGGAATTTTTAGTATCACCAAAAGAAATATTTAACGATACTAGCTTTGATTGTAATGAAGCGAAGCCTAAATAAACAGTCTTTGGAAGTAAACATTTTATGACATATTTGTGTCATGTATCATTTGTATTAAATAAGATATTTTTAGCCAAATGATTGCATTGGTTGATTTTCAAAGAAAGTCATTTTTTTGGTTCAGAACTTTGTCTTTGAGCTGACAAAATTTGACTTACAATGCTGTTTGAAAACTACAAAAAATCGCAAAACATTTGCATGCCATGGAAAATGCACAGAATACATGTAACATGTAAACTAATATGTTTTCTGTTACGTATCAAATATCTCGATGTTATTACTGTAGTTTGATTCAGCATTTGAGTCATCCTTGTTGGGATGTACTCAAGGCTGGTGGATATGAGATAATGTCGGGATCCTGACAATAATTCATTGTAGTTTTTTGATGAACTAGCTCCCCCATATATCACTTATTTTTAATCGATGTCATGCAAAATTTGTTATCGGTTGTTCATAAGTCTTGAGACCCAGATGGCCGATTGATCTCAAACTTCTACAGGTTTGTCAGTATATGTATATGGTGGATGTCACTGCCAGCAACTGTTTTGATAACAGAAAACAATTTTGTAGGCTAATGTTCCTTTAAGGATTGTCTTAACTTGGACGAACAATACTTGTCCTGATTGAGTTAAGACTAGTCTTTACTCTTTGTGAAATCCACCCTGTTCATCTTTGTAATACATGTAAACGTATGAGCACAGTTATTACAGAGTCAAGTCCACACAACATGTGTGTAATATTCTTAAGCATGTGAAACCTCTGAGCCCCCACGTATCCAAATTGGCCGTTTGGCTTGCCATGGCAACCTGTTTCCCCCCGAGGGTGTCTGATTTCCTGAGTTGGGGAAACTTGTTTTATTTATTTCCCGGTGAGTGTGCAAGCTGATAGTCCAAATACTGAGCTTCCCATGTGGGGGGGAAGACGTAAGAGTGAGACATAGGGAATTGAAGGGAGGGGGGGTACTGGCTGGCTGTTCTGACCCCTTTTCTTGAAGTGATGATGCGCAGTTAAGAGCAGCGCTATCAATTAAATATCGAAACTTGTTGGGATGTTTTTATTTGCAGCTGTCTTCCTAAAACTGTCACTGTTGGTTATAATTATATTTATTTTTTACAGCTTGGACATGACTTTGGCTTGTCACTTGATTTGGTCATAAATCTTTGTACTTGGAGATAAATATCAAAGTTATTCAAATTATGTTTATTACAAGTACAAAAATTACATGTACTTTCAGCATAGTGAATAAATATGTAAAATGCGATAATTTGTGGTACTTTAGGCTTTCTATTTGTATTTTTTTTTATTTTGTTACACGTCAATAATTTGTTTGCAATGCTTGAAAAAACTAGGTAAGAAATAGAAATGTCTTTATTGATTTTTAAATTGTACATGTTGTCATTTCATGGAAAAATTACAGTTCAGGACTTGATCTTAACTTGTAAGAACTTGATAGTCTAAGGCCGTTAAATCTTGCATCGGTAAAAGCTGCTCATGGCCACTGTCGTCTTTAAAATTGATCTAGTATTAGTAATCAACTATGACTCAAAGAATCAAAGCTCACGAGTTCATCCATGTTCACAATTCTTATGTGTTATTTATTCTTCTTTCAGTGCTGGTTGTGGGCGGACAGGTACAATGATCTGCATTGACTTTGTTAGAGCACAGATTAAAGCAGGGGTAAGCCTCAGATAATATGATATCCCAACTTTCTAGCCAAAGGACTTGTAGTATGCAGTGATAAAGAGTAACTTTAAATGGACCTAATAGTCCTTCATATATAACATTGATGACTAAACTAGGTCTATGCCAAATGTTCCTTGAAAAGACAAATCAACTTTGGTAGACAAATTGCACACTGCATGATTGTCTTCTTGGCCCCTTATTTAACCGGGGTTTAGTCGCTTGGGCTTAATCAGACCAAGGCTGTCTTTAAGACTGTTGAGCCAAGTCTAGATTAAGCCTCATATCCCTTGGGTCAAGTGCCAAGTCTCAAGTCATTGAGGGCAACTTGCAAGCCTGGAGATTTTAGAGGCAAGCATCAGCTCAGGTTTTAAGAAAGTTAACATGGCATGTTCTGTTTTAGTCTGGAATATTAATTATTAGTGCGTTTTAGATCGGAAAAAGTCTGTCTTAAGCCCTTTAAGCCGATTCGTTCTTCCTGCGAGTGCTTCGTGCGAAGTAAATTTGATGTAACAGCTCTGTTTTCGCTGCGAATGCAAGAGTTCAGCAAGTCTTAACTCTTCCTAAAATTTTCATTGCGATTTTACAGTGCCAAAATTTGCTTTGCATTCAAATTTTGCTTTGCAAGTACGAATTAGGCTTAAACTCTGTTTAAAGAGCCGTTGCTCTATCACATTGGCAAAAGCGTACTGCGTTGGCGCTCATGCGTTGGCTCACAAATGACGAGACATAAAAACAAGTGCATAAGTTTACAGTGCAGTTTAAAGGAAGTGGACACTATTGGTAATTACTCAAAATAATTATGAGCACAAAACCTTTCTTGGTGACGAGTAATGGGGAGAGGTTGATGGTATAAAACATTGTGAGAAACAGTTCCCTCTGTTTTCGAGAAAGAAGTGATTTTCCACGAATTTGACTTTGAGACCTCAGATTTAGAACTTGAGGTCTCGAAATCAACCGTCTAAACACACACAACTGTCGTGTGACAAGGGTGTTTTTTTCTTTCATTAATATCTCGCAACTTTGATGACCGCTTGAACTTTCACAGGTTTGTTATTTTATGCATATGTTGAGATACATCAACTGTGGAGGCTAATCTTTCATTACCAATAGTGTCCACTGCCTTTAAAAGAAGAATAAAATCATGATGAGTGGAGCTACATCAGCTGGTTATCCCTCATACATGTAGCTGCCTTAAATGTGTCGAGGGATGAGTACACAGCTGGATCATTCTGTAGAATATTCCAATTCTGAATGGTGCAGAGAAAGAAAGAGTTTGTGCACAAGACGTAGCTAAGCATTTCAAAATGTTTATTACCAGATTAGTTTACCAGCCATAATACCATGTCACGTATGCTACATGTATCTGTGACTGGTTTACCACTGATTGTTGATTAGCAGAACAAGTTCAAGCAATATGCTGAAGCAGCACGATGAAATTGAGCCCAACTGGTTTGTTTAGTTGTATACATCTTCTAAAAAGAGGAGTCTTTCTTTACTTCTATCGGACATTTTATAAGTGTTTCTTAAATTTGATTCTTCCTATCAGAAAATTGGTGCTGACTTTTGTCTGTATGACATCATTAAGGAGATGAGGAGGCAGAGACCTGCTATCGTCCAAACCAGGGTAAGATTTAATCTGTCGTTTTAGAATCATGACATCTCTTTGCCTTCCTTTTTTTATTCAATGGGAGACTTTTTGAAAGCTCTGCCACTAAAGGGTAGCAGACCTACCAGGTAAGGGTGCACAACTCCTATAGCAAACAATGGTAAATGCTAAAAGTTCAAAAATACTCAAAAAATATTTAGAAGCCTCTCAGCCTCTGGAAAATTAAATCAGATACATTGTCATACAACTAAATTTCAGATTACTTCCCAAGTTTTGGTAGGTCAGCATTTTGGAATTTTTGCTAATTACCCTAGATGAAACACTCCCCAAAACTCATGCACACCGGTTAATATCCTTGGGCAACTCGTGTCCAGAACTTCCTGTTCCAGAACAGTTTGGTTAATGCTGGCAATGTGTTATGAAAAATACAGTTTGGCTAAATCTAAAATACAAAATCAAAAACACGCAAAACACAAGGTATTTGCTGTCAGTGACCGTCACTCATGCTTCTACTATTCCTAAGTTGTTGACATTACCTGGTGAAGAGCGCCCTCTCTTGGTGATTGGCAGATAGTCTAAAGTTTCCCATTGATACTGTTGTCTTATCATTGTTGGTTGAGTGATACTTGGCTTTGCCTGGATGTGGCTCTCGCCACAGTCAAGCATGGTAATGTTCAAGGTAATGATATATTATTATTATCATTATTTTTTTTATTGGGCATTCAAACAACAACACAATCAAACAATACAGAGCAAGGCAGTAAGGAAAATGACACTAGAACATCCCAAAAAGCCAGCAACACTTGCCAGGAAATAAAAAAGAGTTAACCTAACAACTGTGGCCTGGTGAGCTTTGTTTCCTACATGTATGCTACTGGCTTTTAGAAAACATCGGTATGAGGATACGCTGTTCAACTTTAATCTGAAAGCTAACTGATTATAAAGTGCATACAACAAACAATTCCCTCTGAAGCATGGCAGAGCTTGCTGGGCTACACGGTCATGCCAAACTAAAGTTAAAAGTCTAATTTAATTCATCATTTTCTTATTGTTTGAGTTCCACACGGCAATAGTGCGAGTTTTAGCACAGACCTTAAGCAAAATACATTGTGGTACATGTACTCCGGTTTCTTACCAACTCATCTTACCAACTCATTTTATACCCTCCTTACACGTGTCTTGCATTCCTTCTGCCTCAAGATTTGAATCAGGTCAATGAAAGAACTTGTAATTTTCTCTGCTAACGTTCCTGTTCCTCTTTCCATACTTGTACATGTACACCCCAAAAAACTTAAGTAGACTTTTATAGTCACATGATGGGCGACTGTTCACAAAACTATTTTCAATCTTTATTGCAGGATCAGTATGAGTTAGTTCACAGGGCAGTGGCTTGGCTTTTCAGAAAAGAACTTGGACTTCCACCAAATCCAAAGGACTTCGGACATCTTTATGAGAACGTCAAACTGCAAGCAGAGGTAACAACAACAACACTATATAAACCCCTCGTATTGGCCACCATTAATAAGTTCAAACAATGGACACTTTACGCGCAATGCACTGGACACAACTCTCAGCCAATGATAGGTCTTCATTTACCTCAGTAAAGGCGCTGTTTGGGTCTTCTAGGTAATTTTCAAGGGGTCTGTAGTAAGCTTGGGCGATATCATGATATTATCGAATATCGCAATATTAATTTGGACACAATTTCGATATCGGATGGATTTGGTTTTAATCGAAATATCGATAAATCGCGATATATCACAATAATTGCGATCGATATATTGATTAAATATCGCGATGTATTTGCTAGCTGAGACATCTTGCACCCCATAGGTTTGGAGTAAAACCAAAAGAATAGGTCATTAGAACACCTCTCTTATGCTAGGACTGTCTCTTCTACAACTTTCACTTGGAGTTTTAAGACTGATGATGTCAAATTTCATTAATCGCGATTATATCGAATATCGCGATATATTGTCGGCGATATATCGTGAATAAAATAAATCGATATCGCCCAAGCTTAGTCTATAGAAAGAGCATGATTGTTACATTGTTATCTGAAATTTACAGCCTCAAATTTACAGGTTTTTCAGTCCCTAACTGATTGCATGTGTTTCCCCCATTGGTGTTTTCCCACCCTGTCATTGGCGCTAATTGCGCTGTTGGGTACTCATCAATAGCTTTCTGTATGATGTCTCTGACCCATCTAAGTTGTAATTTTGTTTTTTTAAACATTGTGTCAATGTTTTTATGTTTATGCTTACAATTTGTTAGACTTGTATTCTTTGTATTTTATATTGATTTTTCTTGTCAAGCGTTTTGGTACTATTTGGTGTGAAGCGCTAAAAGCTGTGTTTTATTCTTAACATTTTTATTGTTCTCCCCAGGGTCCACGTCTGCCACCAGGAGCAGCTAATAACCTAAGTCCAGAGATCAAACCTCAACCGTTTAAAGTAAGAGTTTGTTTTAGTAACATAAGACCAGGCCTTAGATCATTTTACCGAGACAAAGTCAAGGTAAATTATCAAGAACCAGGGACTGCGGGTTTAAACCACTAGTTGAAAATGGATTCAACACACTTTGTTTCCCGTTCAAAAGTTTTAGTTGTTAAATGATTTCTTTCAACACAACACCCCTCCATCTAGGAAATGGTAAGGCCCTCGGGTAAACAACTCCTTATAAGGAGATGCTGTGTGCGTCGGGCGTATCGCGTGATGTTGCCCAATTGTTTCAGCCGTTGCTCTCGACCAATAGGAATGAAGAAACTGTCTTTTAAGCACAGGTGCAAGCTTGCGTGTCACGCCCATCTTTCAACACTTTGTGTTATATCATCCGTTCAAACAACCCCCTCGTGATGCCCTCTCGACCAATCAGAATGGATAAACTGTCTTAGGTACATTGTATTTATTAATGTTTATTATCTAACACCCATGCTGATCCTTGCCATTTGATTGGAGGATTGTCCTTCACGCGTTAGCAAATAAAAGTACTATTGCACACTTCATCACTCAGCATGCATTTTTCGTTCATCCAAAGTGCTCAAAGACCATTATTTCTCACTATCCCAACATATGCATAAAATTACAAACCTGTGAAAATTTGTGCTCAATTAGTCATCGAGTTTGCTAGAGAACAATGAGGAAAAAACACTAGTAAATTCACCTTTGATGAATAGTATTTGTTTGGATTCAATTTTTAGTTGTCCCCCCCCCCACCTTAATTATGAAGCGTTCCTTTAAAGGCAGTGGACACTATTGGTAATTACTCTAAAAAACTGTTTGCATAAAAACTTTCTGGGCAACAAGCAATGGAGAGCTGTTGATAGTATACAACATTGTGAGAAACGGCTAGGTCTGAAGTAACATAGTTTTGAGAAAGAGGTAATTTTCCAGGAATTTGATTTCTGAGACCTCAGAGTTAGATTTTGAGGTCCCAAAATCAAGCATCTGAAAGCACACAACTTCGTGTGACAAGAGCGTTATTATCTCGCAACTTTGACAACCACAATTGAGTTCAAATTTCACAGGTTTGTTATTTTGTGCATATGTTGAGATACACCAAGTGGGTAGACAGGTCTTTGACAATTACCATTAGTGTCTAGTGTCTTTAAGTGGAGATATGTCAACCTTTTGTTTTGCAGTTAAGTCCCAAGCAACGAAGACACAAAGACATGAAAGACAAAGACGACTCGGGCCATAACTATGTAAACCACTCGATAGCAGGAAAAGGTATTGTTGCAGGATGTGATTTCTTCAATTTTATCCAGTTATCTTTTTTTTTTTTCGTTTTTTTTTTTGGATAAATAAAACAAACAAATAATAATAATATATAAATAAAGCAGACCCCCCCAAAAAAAATAAAAAAAAAAAAAAAAAAATTATATGAAATTTCTATTATTATTGGGTTTTTTTAAACTAAGATCAAATCAACAAAGACATGAAGATAAAACCATAAAGAATGCCTCAAGATTACAAAGCATAAATGTATGTAAGTAGGCCTCATCCTCTCGCAAGCTTTCACGCTTTGCTCTCACAGATCAATTTTTTTTTACAACAGTCTGTCACATCCACTATGTCTATTTTCCTGAGTTGCCTGGCTTGGCTGGATGGTTGGTAATGTGTGTCCCTCCTAGGGAGGGTGTGATTGGCCTTGTTGTTGTATAGAACCAAAAGGTCAGCCACTTTGAAAAGGACTTTGTGTCACTGTTGGCTTTCCCTGCCAGGTTTCTCGTCTGTTGTTTTGATTCTTGCGCTTTTGTGTATCACTGGAGGTTGTTTCTGCATTTTCCTGTATCTGCCGGGCCGGGTTAATCAGTACTTGCTAGTGTTTTAACATATATGTAATTTTCTTGCCTGTTTGTGTAGATCTTTTGATTTGCCATTTTTAAATGTGATATTTTATGTTTGCTGGCACAAAAAAAAAATGAAATGAAATGAAACAAAATGAAATACATAATCATCTTCAGCATTACTATCTTTAGGTGGTCTCTCTAGGCTGAGAGTTTGCTTAAAGGGTCAGTGTTATGAAGACTCAAAATGTTTGGCTCTTGTTTTTTTTTTTCTCCAAAGTTTCCGATCAGAAAAAACTTGTAGAGAATTCTGTGGGTATGATCACGTGATCACCAACCTCGTTCCCGAGGCTGATCGATCTTTCCCCAGCAAGTCTTGCTCGCTCATAACCCACTGGAATTGGTTCAATAAAATGTGCAAGAATCGGGCAAAATTTAAGAGGCGTGATGCCTTCGGATAGGGCAGTGTTGGCAATAATTCTTTCTTGTTTGTAATGAATATAGTTGGACAAATATTTTTAAAGTAGAGTACAATGGGTCACATCATTATCCCTGGAATGTATGTATGTTTTGTGTAATTTCATGAAAGAACACATGCATGCTACTTATCAGCTGATCAGTTGATTTTCTCTCTTTCTTTTCAAAAATGCTGTAGAAAACTGAAAAACACAGTACAAAAGTTCAGTGTGATCAGCCATTCCTCTTTTTGCAATTAGAAAGCTGTATGTTTGAGATCACTGCCTGCTAGTTTGTATAACCAAATTTTCATTTGAGCTTCATTTACATTTCTAGGTTTGCCCGTCGATGGAAGGTCAAGCCCACCGGCGGCAAAGGTCCTGAAGCCTCCCTCGTTGCCCACCAAGCAACAACGTGATGCAGACAGTAACGAAACCATTTATGCAAATGTCCAAGACAAAGTAACCTTAGAGGAGAAAGCAGCTGATGTCTCGAGCCCCCTGACGCCAAAACAGAGCCCCCTAGCTCAGGAGAGATTCGAGAGTGGCTACAAGACCACTCTCGCCGCTTTCAAGGATTTTGAAATTCCACCAGTGCCTCAAGCTCGCTCTGCCCCACCCAAGTCAGCAGATCAGGTCAAACCATCGTCGCCTTTCAAACTGGCTGGCAGAACTGTCCAAATCTCCAAATCTATTGATGATCAAGGCGACCCTCAGAAGCCTTTGCGATCATCGAAGCCCATGCTCAGTGAAAAACCTCAAATGAGCGAAAAACCAGTCAAGGTGCTTCCCGTAGCACGTCCTAATATTCCTACAAAACCAGCCATCGGAAAGAAGAAGGAGACGGATAACCAACCGGGTAGGGTCTCTGGATTGAGGAGGCGACCAACTAGCGAGCCGGTCAACGGTAACACGGAGGAGCAGGGGAAAGTACCACACTTAGGGACTGCTCAGTTTCAGCAGGCCAAAAATCTAATCCAGGCAACTCTGCTCACCAAACCAGAAAGTGATTCTGGAAAGGACAAAGATCCTAAGAAGGGTAAAGATGGGAGGGACTCCAAGGGTGGAACCAGACCCACCTCTGCCCCTCCTAAACCACCCGTCGCAGTCATTAAACCAACACCAACGAACAAAACCACTAAGTCGCAGACTTATGAGGAAGTGGGTGATTTAGGTAAGAGCTTCCCGTGTCAGGTCCAGCCGGTTTCCATGGTGAAGCTTCAATCTCACAAGGACAAGGTGGAGTCGAAGAACGCCGGCAAGCAGGACTCGAACCCGAGCCAGATGCAGCGGAGGAAAACAATGGAAGGATACAGACCTAAAAAATCAGTGCCTGACAACGGCAACTCGGAATACAGCTATGCAACTCAACCAAAAAGCGTCATCGAAAAACTCAAAGAGGCTCAGTCGAGACCCCAACTCAGAACTGGGTTAGCCCAGACCTATGCCTCAGCCTACGCTGATCCTACGGAGGAGGGTAATCCTAAGGAGTTGCCTAAATCTCCAGGTAGCTCGCAGGGATCAGACTATTCGTATGCATGCGGTGTGCAGATACCCATAACGCCTGGCAAGGGCAGGGAGAATGTGAAGAAGTTCTCCATTGATAGAAGTGATCCTAGTAGGTCTTCGGCGGTATCAGCATATGAGGTCATTGAGGTGGGTGGCCTTGCTGGCCAAAGGTCAGTCGAACAAGAAGAATCGCCTGTGTTTGATAAAAACATCAGCTACGATTCGCAAGGTAAGGATTCAAACACTGCCAAAACTTCTGAAACTGTTGTCTGCTTTCTTTACATTTTAATAGTCAATGCTTCATTTCATCTACATTATAAAGGCCATGTCACAAAGGACAATTCACAGGCAACCAGTTCCATACATGTATGCCTGAGCATCATCTTTTAGTCCATTGTAAAAAAACGCATCCTTAACTGTGTCTTCATCATGCAAAATGGTGTCTGTGCTTTTAATGCCAACTTCTGTGTTGCTGAACAGTAGCTATAAATATGTATCGTAGATCATGCCCTGCTTCATACATGTAGTCTATTAGGGGTGCGATTCACTTGGTTTGCCAACAATTTTGAAAGGAACGAGTTGTGTGCGCGACTGTACTTCTGAGGTGTTGGTGGGTGGTTTTTAAAAAAATGGCGGACAACAACATGATACGCAGGCGATATTATTTTCTTGCCATGAACATAGTTAAAGTGTGGTTTGGGTGGTTGACTACACAATCGGTGAAGTTGAAATAACAACTATCGTAGATGTCATGTTGAACACAAGATAACTAAAATATAACTACAATACAGCAAAAACAAGCGTACAAAAAAACTACTTATGATACGTGTCGCCATATTGATATGTCAAAGTGCGCAACCAATCGTTCCAATTGCAAAGTTGTTTTGGCAAACATTTGCTATACGTTTGTGCGAGTGGAATGCACGTACCCCTGGTGTGAATGTTTTTTGCTTATTCTGCTTCATGTGCTTATCATAAATGCGACATGATCCCATCTTTAAAACAGGGACACAACCGACATCGCCCGGTCAGCCCAGGGAGTCCATCGTGAGCGGTTCCTCATGGGCGTCGTTTACCGACAGCGAGTTTGACTGCACCGATGATGAGAAGCCTCCCGAAGTGCCTGTGAAAACATCGGCATCGTTTGAGTACCACGATGGTAGTTATCCAGTCATTGAAATCATTTCAAAACACATCATCATGGTGATAAGGGTAAAACAAGCGTAAAAAAAAACTACTTATGATACGTGTCGCCATATTGATTTCAAAACACATCATCATGGTGATAAGGGTAAAACAAGCGTTAAAAAAAACTACTTATGATACGTGTCGCCATTTTGATATGGTAGGTCAATGCTAGGTTGCTGGGCAAAGAAATAAATGTGTGTGTATTCTAGTATGACACCTGCTTCATACTTCCTGTGAATGCAAATGCGATACAAATTTTGACAGCGGATGTTTCGCAGCGAATGTTCCGCAGGAGTTGAATACAGTTCAACTGTTGCGAATTTATCGATGCGAATTTATCGATGCGAATTTGTGACGTCAAAATGTGCACCGAGCTTTAGTCATCCAACATGTCCAATATAGCATTTCTGAGTCCCATGTGCAACAGGGCCAAAGCTCGAGTTGGGTATGGAATGTGATGAAAGTTATTTTCCGGGAGCTTTTTTTTTAAATTCTTCTTCCCAAGATGAGGGCCGCAGCTAGTTTCTCTACTCTATGGCTGAAAGTAATTAATAGTTGTTTTTACAAAACTTAAAGCCAAATTTAGTAAACAATTAGTTGTAGCCATAAGGCATTCAAGCTAGTACTTGTATGGTGGTGGTGGTGCTGCATATGAGTTATCTTAAAACTTGTCTTTTTGTGCTCATGGTTAAAAGCAGCTTTTGGAAAGGTGATACAAAAGGGTGATACCTTGTTTGAGGCATTACCATTAATCTTTTGTTTTTACAGTCTCTTCCTGTACATATGTACGTGGAGCATGTCAGCAGATGCTCTGGGGAAAACCTCTATTTGTATATATATAAAACATAACTGTTGATTTATTTCATTTGTGTATCAGGTGAAGAGGGTGATGATCATGAGTCTGGATCTGGGGGAAGGTGAGCATCTAATGAATATTCGTGTGTTCAATGATGAATATGCATTAGTATATTCTCATATGCAAATGAGTTAAGATTTGAGGCTTTGCATGGTGGAGACACATAAAGAAGCCCTTATGCACTTTTTGCACAATTTTGAAAAGAGTTGTACCACCTGACTGACTAATAGATTCTTCTAAAGATCAAGGCATGATATTCTTCCTACTGTAATCTGAATGCCAATTTCTTTTACCTTTGGAAAAATCAGGAAAATTAAAATTTAAATAATAGCCTGAAAATTCTTTTAACGCATGTTACAGTGTACGTACATGTAGTTCAACACTTGTACTTAATAACATTTTCCTACTTTCTTTCTAAGGGTTCAGTATCATGCCTGAAGATCCAAGAAGGTTTTTGTTATATTAGTGGGTGTTTGATCATTTTGCACATTTTTAAGGGAAACTATAATTAGATAACCGTTGTGGCCTTGACATTTCGAACAGTATACTCTGCTCAAACAGTATGGACTCTTGTTCTAAAGGAAAGCAGAGTATACCATTGTTCAAACATTGAGACAACGACGGTTCTTCTCGGAGGCGACACTCACCCAAAAAGATTTAAAATGGTTGTACCCGCAATTTTATAGTTACCTATCATCCACACCATGCAAAGCTTCAAACATCACTTTCATGTGCTATATCAGAAGCCATTGTTATTGAAATTGTATCAATTCAACAATGCATTACAAAATATACTTTTATGTTAAAGGAACACGTTGCCTTGGATCGGTCCAGTTGGTCTTTGAAAAGCGTTTGTAACCGTTTGTTATAAAATGCATATGGGTAGAAAGATGTTGTAAAGGTAGAATACAATGATCCACACACACAGGCCTCGAAATTGCACGGTTTTCCTTTTATCCGTCGACTAACACGGTCGGCCATTTATGGGAGTCAAATTTTTAACTCCCATAAATGGCCGACCGTGTTAGTTTGCACAGTAAAAGGAAAACCACGCAATTCCGAGGCAAACTTGTGTGGATCATTGTATGCTACTTTTAAAACATCTTTTCAACCATTTGCATTTTATAAAAATTGGTCACAAACGCTTTTTTATAGACCAACTCGTCCGATCCAAGGCAATGTGTTCCTTTAAATGAGCTGAAAGAGAGGCCGATTGATTGAAGTTGTGTTGTTGAAGTGTGTTATTTATCAATGAAAACACTAACGTTTATTATTCAATGTTATTTATATCATTGTTTTTACCCCTCCCCTGGGGTTATGGGGGTATGTTCCTGACTGGAATTAAACTGCCAGTTATCTGCTCACGTTTTAAAATTGCTATTTTGTTTTCATTGTATCACAGCATGCAAAAGAGAAAGCGTATTTTTCTTTGTGTTTGTAACTCCTCGAGTCAGACTACTGTTCCCTAGCCTTAGATCACATGAGTTTATTCTCAGGTTCCTTGCCGTTCGCAAAAGCGGTGTTATTACTATTTTGTCCACAGCGACACAGAGGGCGGCCGAGCTCAGTGTCCTCCGCGTTCTTTTTCTAAGGCTACGTCAAGTAGCCTAAACTCTCATGGGTCTTTCTCAGGATCCTCCCTGTTCCAAGATCTGATAGCAGATCTACCCTCACAGTTGTGCCTGTTTGATCTTGATGCTTCTTCTTCTTCTTCTTCTTCTTTTTCTCTTTCTTCTTCTTTTTTTCTTCTTCTTTTTAACAAAACAAAATGTTGGTTTATTTAAAGCAATTTTTCTCTACCGCCCATGCGCATGTCATGTGTTTGTATAGTGACTCTCGCTCAACCCATATGTTGTATCATGTGTATTGATTTTGTTGTGCATTTCCTTATTCAATTGAAACTTTCATTTATATTGATTAGACAATGAAGGTACAATTGCAGAGGCAAACAAGTTTTCCTCTTCTTTTTTTATCCTTTGTGCCACTAGTATTATTATAACTATTATCAATGTGGTAGATTTGAAAATATGCGATTATAATGTTGGTACAATGATCTGTAGTCCCTAGTTGTGAGGCAGTAATGTTACTAGACAACTGTTATACAATATGAAAGTAGTGTTGGCTTAGTTTAGACTGTGGGTTTCTCCCTGTAGAAGCAGACGATTCTTTAAAAATCAGATTAGAGACGAGCAGGACTAATATTAATTAAGCAATAGTCTTGATGACAAAGCTGATGCAACATGGCACAGTTTCACGGCTCTGCTTACTGTTAAATTCTGCGCTTACAGCTCGTACTATCATGCGCTTTACAAGCTCAGAATTTCGCAGTGTGCAGTGCCATGAAACCGAGCCCTTGTTTCCCCAGCATTTTCTTAAAAGCAAGCTGTTGTTTATTTATGTATTTATTTTGTCCTCTCTCAAAAGGGAGATGTGGAACTTTGTAAAGAAATTAATTATCTTTTATCTTTGCTGTGAGCTTACCAGAAACATGTACTTCCTGAGGAGTTTTGTTCATTTGTTGCAATTTTGTATTAATTTTTTTCCCCTGCACAGATCCAAGCCGAAGCTCTCCCAGTTTATACTGAACCAGAGAGACAAACTGGCAACGCATAAAGAGAAAATTGAAAGTAGAACAAAAGGTTTCTTTGTAAAGGTAATTGTGAAATACACACACAGTCATGTACACCATTGTCTCAGTGCTATGGGGTTATTTATAACAATTGCATTTTAACGAAATGTAACACCCTGGTTTTTGCAAATACTTTGCCCTTTCCATCAGAACGACTACATTAAGTCTGAACAAATAGTGAGACTTAAGTGTCGTGGTCACGACTATTGATTGCAGGTTGCGACTACCGTTTTTCAACTACTTGGGCAATTCTGCGGCTACACTACTACAGAAATAGTCGCAACTACCTGTTTGGTGAACCAATTGTGCCGCTGACGACTATTTAACGACAACATAATTCACTTACAAAACACAGTCAGACATCACTGACACAATCCTATAATCAGTGTGAATTTTGCTATATTGCGCAAACAATATGCTGCAATGCATCAAGTGATGTAAAAATACGTTGTGGCTAGTGTTGAAGTTGCTACTATTTGAGGCAGGACTAGTGGAGTAGCAAGTTTCACTAGTCGCCAGAGTACATATCAGATTTATAAGGGCAACCTCCCAAGGAGTGAACGAAGAATGTGATGTGCTACAAAGACACATGTACATGGCTTAGGGGAACATGAGTAATGTATCCCACAGGGTACATCACCTTAATTGTGCCTTCCGTTTGTCATTTCCACTGCCTTGTACAATATTGGAAATAGCCCCGGGTATGATGTATTAATTATGCAGGTACGTGGTGGATTGATTTATGTTCCTGCAGTGCGATGTGCCGCAGTGAACACACTTTACATCACACCCTTGAATTTTCCCCTAGCAAAACAAATTTCTAGGTCAAAAAGGGGTCGGTGTAGCTGGGCCAATGATTTGGAATAAATTTGTGTGCTTTCAGATGCCTAATAAAAGGCTTCATGCCTGAAGTCTTTTAATATTAGAGTGAGAAATAACCTCTCTCTCTCTCAAAACTCTCCATTGCTTGTTTGTTCCAAGTAAGGTTTTTACTCTAACAATTGTGTTGAGTATTTACCAATAGTGTCCAGTGCCTTTAAAGGGTGGCTTGTATGTAACTTTCCCCCACTTTCATGATGACTCGATCTATTGTAAACTGACTCACAAAACTGAATTTGACCTTTGTGCCCCTCTTTAAGTTTTTTCGCGTTTTTTCTTCCATTATTATCTCGCAACTTCGACGACCGATTGAGCTCAAATTTTCACAGGTTTGTTATTTTATGCATATATTGAGATACACCAAGTGAGAACACTGGTCTTTGACAACTACCAACAGTATCCACTGTCTTTAAAGGCACTGGACACTATGGGTAATTACTCAGAACCTGAATTTGACCTTTGTGCCCCTCTTTAAGAATGTTTGTCTTTTTGTGATTCTCATCCAGATTGGAGATGTGGTGAATAGGAGCTCGAGTAACCCATCGTCTGGTACCCGCTCTTCTCCTCCATCTACCTTATCAACAAGTCCACAACAAGCCGCTCTGGTGTCTGACCTCAACGAAATCATAAGTAAGCAATTTAGGAATTTTTGAACAGTAACAAAACACTTTACATGTGGGACAAAATTTACAGTGTTTCGTTATTGTGGTTTTTTGTTTTTGTCTTGTTTATATGCCCTGTCCATTGTATATTGTAATAGTACCTGAATTTTATTCTTATTTGTTGCAGAGAAAACATTGCGGGAATATGAGCCAACATACAAAGATGGTCCCACGATGTTCAACAACTGCGACATCAGTAAGTATTTTAATATATATATGCATCGAGGATAGAGAGTGTATATTTCTAGGGGTGGAGATTTATGTACATGCTCACACCACATACATGTAATAATAAGCACCATTACTAGGCAGTTTGATCCATTGAAGATAATATAGCAAGATTTTTTAACTGTTCCTTTTTTTGTTCCTAGGTTTTCCGAAGCGAGTACAGAAGCCAAAGTCCCCGCCCCCAGTGCCAACCAGTTGGATCAAGTCAGAGACACATAGTACCACAGTACAGCTATGAGATAGGCTCATAGTTTTAAAGCTTGCTTAGCATAAAAAATAAAAAAAAACTTAGCACTGAAGAGGGTTGCCAAATAACTGTACACCGGCCGGTAAATCAAAGCTTGAGTTTCACAAAAATAACAAAAACTTAACATCACCAAACTTCACTTTTACAAAACCGCTACTATTCAGTTACTCGGCTCTAGCTTGTAGAGGTCTTTGGTGTGAATCCCACCTGAGTAGAATGCCTGTGCTGTTGTTGTTTTTTTATCCCATATCGGTGTATGGTTAAAACCACATTGGCTGCCAGGTTGGCGAAGTGGTAGCTTTCCTCGCCTTTCACCCCGGAACCCCAGTTCAGTCCCACTGTGGATTGGGTTTTCAGTCCCTACCTGATTGCGTGTGTTTTACCTTGGACTCTTTCCAGGGTTTTCCCTCCCACTTCCATAACTGAAACTTGATTCTTTGTCTGCTCTCCATTGGGTTCTTTGCTAGTATAGTGATTAAGTTCACTTTTCTGAGAGTCCTTGGCTTCAAAACCAGAACTTATAAACACAATGAAATTATTGGACTTGTTCTGTTGTTAGTTTACCAAATCTGAGGCTGGAAATCACTTAAGTGGAGCAGAGGTCAATAGTTCATTCAAGCCCTCAGTCATTCATATAGTCACAGTGTCTTTCCAGCACATTGTAATGTCAATTATGATGATGCACTGACAAGCGAAATTTTACAAACAGGTCAGATATTCTTCCCACTTAAAGGCACTGGCCACTAATGGTAATTACTCAAAATAATTGTTGGCATAAAAACTTACTTATGGTAACAAGCAATGGAGAGCTGTTGAAGAGATAGAGTTGTGGGAGACTTAAGCCCTGAAGCCATTTTTATGCATCTGAAAGCAGACAAATTTGTGCAACAATGTTTTTTTTTTTTCATTATTCTCTTGCAACTATGACCAAATGAGTCAGAATTTTCACAGATTTGTTATTTTATGTATGTTGGGATACACCTAGTGAAAATATACTGGTCTGTGAAAGTTACCAAACATGTCTAGTGCCTTTATTGACCAGACTTAAAAGTCTTTCAGATTTGTTCGCCCTTCTGGAAAAAATATTGTTTTACAGAAGGCTGTTAATAATGAGGCATGACAAGTCTATTATAAGAGCTTTCACTCTGTGGACATTTAGTTCAGCCCTTGTACTCAAAAGTGTTGCTACTTTTTCCCCCAAGGACCAAATATTACGTCTGTACAAAGACAAATTTTAAAAGAACACGTTGCCACACAAACATGCCTCGAAATTGCCGGTTTTTCTTTTACCTCGTCGACTAACACAGTCGGCCATTTATGGGAGTCAAATTTTTGACTCGCATAGCTGGCCGACCCTGTTAGTTCGCACAGTAAAAGGAAAACCACTCAATTTTGAGGCAAATTTGTGTGGATCATTGTACTCTACTTTTAAAACATCTTACCGACCATATGCATTTTATTTTAAAAAACGGTTACAAACGCTTTTTATAGACCAACTCGTCCAATCCAAGGCAATGTGTTCCTTTAATTCTTTACTATATGGACATGAACTTGCACTGTTACAGATATGAATGTTTATCTCATCCAACAGGGTAGTTTGTAAACTGCTCTGTAGATTTGTGTAAAAATTCCAGTGCCTGTTACAAATACTCCATGTCCACAGATAAAAATGGGTAGAATCCTAAGTTTTTTCCAATGGGAGTAACGAAAGGAAAAATGATGTTCAGTATGTGCCCTGTATTTTTGTGTGCCTTTTGTAACAAGGAAGAGGTCAAAATTTGACTTCATATTGATATGTAGGTGTGCTTTGTGGCAACAAATCTTTACAGGAAAATACACATGTGTATATCAAATATGTTTCTTACAAGAGCTTTGTTTTTGCTGGCAGAAACAAAGTCAACGATACATTGACCAGATTTTCTTAATTTTTATAAGTTGAGTTTAGTACACTGACTCTTTTGACCTGTCTTCAGTCTCAGGTCAATTGTTTTAGATCAACAGTCCGCAAACTATGGGTCGTGAAAAATATTCAGGTCAAACTCTGCCAGAGATGCTATAAATTAAATTTGTTAAAACTCTTTTGATCTTTAAAAAGGCACTGGACACTATTGGTAATTACTCAAAACAATTGGTAGCATAAAAACGTACTTGGTAACGAGCATAGGTGAGTTGTTGATAGTAAAAAACATTGTGAGAAACGGCTCCCTCTGTAGTAACGTAGTTTTTGAGAAAGAAGTAATTTTCCACTAAAATATTTGAATTTGCTTTTGAGACCTCGGAATTAGATTTTAAGGTCCCAAATCAAGCATCTGAAAGCACACAAGGGTGACAAGGGTGTTTTTTCCCCATTTATTAGCTCGCAACTTGGACGACCAATTGAGCTCAAATTGTCACAGGTTTATTTTGTGCATACATGTACACCATGTGAGAAGACTGGTCTTTGACAATTACCAATTGTGTCCAGTGTCTTTAAAACACTTTTGATCATTAACTAATAATTATTTCTAATAATATAAACTACTTTTATAAATGACCCATATTTCAAGATTAATCTGTTTGTATTACTCTACCTCGCTTGGCAGGAGGTTGGTTGCGATCATGCCTGAAATTTTCAATGGGTAGCCAGCCTTAAAGTTTGCGGACCGCTGTTTTAGATTTGTAACTCCTGATCTTGTGTAAGAAGTTATTTGATTGACTGTAGTGTGAGGCCTGTGATCTTATCATAATCCCATAACGAAAAAATAGTTAGCGGCCTAACGTTTCGACCCTAGCAGAGTCGTTCTCAAAGGCTAAATGACAGGACAACAAACAGAAACAGGTACACTGGTGTTACAAAAAAAAAACTGTTTATTTTGACTAGAAGTTTTGTTTGTGTTTTTAACGACGGAAGAGAGAAACTAACATGACTAACAACTTGAATGAGATGGAAGTAAACAGATTTATTTTATTTGACAATTTAAATAAACAAATTGTTATCGACCACTATGTTTTGGTTTGTATTTAGGCCAGTAAACTAAGACTAAACCAGATTAGCTGTAAATACAAGTGGTAATTTAAAAAATGTGCTTGGTGTAAGTGGATTAAAGCAGGGTAGCTGGTTGGAGATAGAAAGGTGAAAATTGAAAAAGCTGTACATGTACATGTGATAAATAAACCAGTGGAAGGGCTTTTCAAAACTGTCATACCTCGACAACCAATAGCCTGTGTAAGTCTTGCAACACAAAGGTCTCACAGCACATTTTTCTGCCCTCCAAAAAACACTGACAATTAAAACGTACAAGTAATCAATAAGGTTTAAATCAAATGAAGAACTTTATAAGAAAACAAAAAAATCATCAATGACAAGTAAAACAAAATGTGTAAAATAATCATGAAATTAAATTTTTAAAAAATGTACATGACAGGTAGCAGTTTGCAAATCAGCTTCTATTCATACAGTAACCCCCTACTCCAACCAAAAGAAAGGCCTTCCTTGTGCTCCTTGGTTTTTATATGACGCTGTAATCAATTTTGTGTTTTTTTTATACTTTAAATTACAGATAGAAAGTACAGAGGGACTTTGCGTGCAAAATTTTTTTTTATTAACTCTTTCTATCAAGTCAGCCATGTTTAGGAATCAAAGGGAACTGAAGGTATTTAATTACTTGATCATGTTTCTTTCGGACAAATGTTTTGATATAGCATGTTATCATGATGCGATATATACTATATATTAAACAGATGTATAGCAATTTGAACAAATAAAAATCGTGTAATATATGCCTGTAATTTTCTCAATTGAAAGGAAAAAGAAGAATGAAAATATGTCTATTGAAATGTAAAACAGTATTTCTGATCAAGAATATACTTTGATTTATATTTTGAGTATACTGTAAAGTAGTATAGTAGAGGTGTATTTTTGTACTCAGCATGCTCACTAATGGATAAGTAGTGATATAGCTTTTTATGTAACCAGAATAGTTAGTTTATAGATGAAGGGTTATGAGTTAGGTATTGGGCATTGAGACTTATTGTGAAGATGGGAGCAACTCAGCAAATGGGAGTGCCTTTTTTTTAAAGTTCTTCTGAAGTTTGACGCTTACTAATGGTTGATTTCATTGCATCTGAGGTATTCACTTTATGTTTTTGGAACAATTTGAAACACAAGTATATCTGTGTTGTATACACTCTCTGGACATTTCTTTGTTCTATGCACTTAAGAGGCAACATGTTCTTCGATCAACACTGTGAACAAAAACACTGTGAACAAAAACACTGTGTATACATGTTAAAGTCCACATGGCGCTTCAAGTTCCTCATTATCTATTGTTCTCAGTCCACACTATGTTAACAAAAAAACAATAGCCATTTTTTGGACACATGTTTGCAGCCCTCCTACCTGGTAAATCCAGGTGTTTTTTGAGATAATGACCAATAAGTTTTTAGTTTTGGCTGTGACGATAAAAAAGAAAGGTCTATAAGTATGTGAACAATGGATTTGTGATGAGTGGGATATCTGCTGCCACCTGTGACCTGTGACATCACATGTTAACAAAAGAGCCAGCTAACCTGGACGCAAGGCTGCGGACTTCCTGCTGGCCTGATTAGAAGCACCATAGGAAAAAAACATAAAATCTTATATTTTATGGAGATTGCACTATCAAATTTTTATCAACTTTTGATATGATGCAATGGGGCACATCTCAAAACTTGTCAAGCTTTACTTTCGTAACTCTTAGATTTATGTGGAAATTATGACACAATGCCAACATTCCCATATGACCAGAACCTGTACAGTATCTTGCCTGCCATACTAGCCAAGAATTGTACAAGGTTCAACCTATCATGAACAAATTTCACATGCTCGTAGTTTCCCAAAACTGGTCTCCCCTGTAGCTGCATGGTGGTCATAGTCTACCAGGGTTAGACGTCAAACTTGCTCTAGAATGGAGAGGTTTAAGATAGAGGAAAAGTGCTCCTGTTTTTTTGTTTGTTTTGTGTTTGGAAGAAGACATGGTTTGGAGAGGGAGACTGCATAAATTTATATTAAGTTTGACTTTTATATTATTGAGCATGAATAAATATGAAATGATGTGAATTTTAAAGTCACCTGGAAATAAAACAACTGTTTCTTCAAACATTAGAGTATAATGTTTATGAACAATAAAAAAATATTATGTTAAAAAAGAATTGTTTTGGGGGTGACTCCACCTTTTGTGACGTCAATCGAGGCAGACTTTGCCTCGATCTAACATCAGACACAGGTACGTGCAAGTACATGCAAGTCCTAGTCGTGAGTTTGTACGTTTCGAAAACAAGTTTTTTTCTTACATTTTTCCGGCAATGTTGACCAGGTGTATTGCTGCTGGATGAAACAAAACAACTAAAGATGGGGTCAATTTGCAAAGTGGTCTTTTCCAGCGCTGTGCTTCGAGAATCCGAAATATCGCGCCTCGATTGACATCACGAACAGCGCCCTCTCGGGTATGGCCTACTCTTAAATTTGTAAATAAAATGGAAACTAATTTTTTAGAACCTTAATTAACTGTTTATTCATATTCAACTCACTAGGACACATATTTTAGTGGCAAAAGCTTTATTTTGACAGAATACCACTTCCAGGTGACTTTAATGATATGAACTAATATTGCCCTGTACTCATGGAAAGTGAGTGTAAAGGCCTGGTCACAGGCCCCGATAACGAGGAAAAAAACAAGATTGATAAAAATGCACACCCTCGATTGGTTGAAATGCTCCATGCACAATACGCCAATGCTCATTCAACCAAGGGAGGGCGTGCATTTTTATCATTGTCGTTTTCGTTCTCGTTATCGGGGCCTGTGTGACCGCGCCTTTAATAGGTCTCAAATTCACAAATCATTGAATTGAATCATGAGTTTTCCATGCATGTATTACCAAAGTCGGTTTTATTTTGACATCACACTATCCAAACTACATAAATTGAGAATCTTTTGGTGTATGTAATGGTCGTCTTTATTAGAAGAGAACAACTTTTTTGTATGCATATTATGTGAGGGAAAAAAAGGTGGTTTTGGTTGTCACGCAATTCCCTGCTGTGTGTGAACCGAAGTACAAGTGTGTGAAACCATTAATTTTCAAGGATAACAAAATCTGGAAAATTTTGAATCGCCTCTTAAATACGTCAACCCTTCTGTGTGAGTGCCAATACTGTATTGTTCAAATTGATTTCAGAAAAGCTGGTTTTGTAATTATGCACAATGTGCCTTTATATGTACAAAGTAAAATGGCCGATATCATTATGTCCCTCCCCCCTTTTAATTTCGCTGCTTTTTATATATATATATTATCAAACCGAGTATGCAATTTGTGATATTTTTTTCAAGGTATGCTTTTTGTATTGTTTATAAAAAGGGTCTTCATTGTTTATATTATTGAAAGGTAGTCTTTGAACTGAATCTTGTGGAATTGTAGTGGACCTATTAATCACTCTCAACGTGTATACAAATTTAAAATGATGAAAACATTTTCATTATAATACCACTTTCACATCATGTGTAATTTCTTAAATCAAGTAATTATATTTAACAAGATTAAATTCAATCGCTGGAAGGCCTTACTTAGGGATTTTGACTATATGTAAATTTTCGAAGTGCTGATATTTTTTAGGGTGAACTTACATTGATTTCTGTCTTGCTTCAGACTGAATAACAATAAAGAAATCTTGATATATATTTGAGTGATCCAACTGAGATATTTATTGAACAGTAAGATACGTGGGATGGAGTAAAGTGTTCACGATAGAGAGCAATATTGTTTGTCACAAATGTCTTGTGTGACAAGATGGAGATTCTCCTCCTCCCAACCCCCCCCCCCCACATGGAGTATAATTCATAACTGTGTCGATAGTAATTTAGTGACAGGCATTTTATACTTGGTGCGTTTCCCCCAAGGGTTTCATAGGGAGCCGTTGTTTTAGTCATAAGTCTTTTATGTGACAAGCATTGTATACTCGGTGCTTTCATGAGTGTTCAGTTGAGCAACCATTTTGGTTGTTAATATTTCAGTGACGGGCACTTCTCAAGTTTTTATCGGAGCAAGTGTTCAGTCTTTAGTCTTAAATGTGATAAGCACTGTGCTTCCCCGAGTGTTCAATTGAACAACCATTTCAGTTAATATTTCAGTGACGGGCACTTCTCAAGTTTTTATCGGAGCAAGTGTTCAGTCTTTAGTCTTAAATGTGATAAGCACTGTGCTTCCCCGAGTGTTCAATTGAACAACCATTTCAGTTGTTAATATTTCAGTGATGGGCACTTCTCCAGTTTTATTGGAGCAACAGTTTCAGGCTTTAGTCATTTATGTGACAAGTACTTTATTCTTGGTTGTCCCCCTCCAAGTGTGTTCATTTCAGCAACTGTCTCCGTCTTTGGTAATTTTTAGTAACCAGCAATTTATACGCGCGTTCTCCACATCAGTGTTCACCGGGAGCAATCGTTTCAGTCATTCTGTGTTTAAGAGGCAGGCAGTTTAAAGCCGAATGTTCAACAGAGCAACTGTTTTACTTGTCCATAGGATTTTAGTGACAGCCATTTTATACTTGGTTCTTTATGTAACAAGAGATTTCCCAAGTGTTCAATTTAGCAACCACCTCGGTTGTAAATATTTCGTTGATCGGCACTTTATACTCTGGAGTGTTTATCGGAGCAACTGTTTCAGTCATTAGCCGTTTGTGTGACAGGTCCCTCTCTTGTCTTTTAAATTAATGCATAATATTATATGGCGGAGGGGTAAAAACCTCTATCCTAAAGCGTACTTCACAAACTGACAAGCAATTGAAAAACAAAACTCATGTTCTCCATGTTTTATTGGAAAAACTCATGTTCTCCATGTTTTATTGGAAAATTACACCCAAAGAGAATGGCACAAATATTTAAAACAGGCTGGTGAAAATGTTTTGCATATCGTAAACTGGTCCATGAATTATTTGCAAAGGACATTTTAGAAAACAAGTCCAGGTAAAAACTTCCAGAACATTTGTTCTAAGAGTATAAAGAAACATACCAAAAGTAGGGATCTTGACTTAATACCTTTCAACTGAGTTCTGTCCTGGGTCCAATTTCATGAATCTGCTCACCACAAAATGTTGTGCTTATGGTGCCATTGAAGCACATATCTCTATCAAGGCCATAAGCACAGAGTTCCACAGTAAGCAGAGCCATGAAATTGGACCCTGCTTAGTAGTAGTTTAAATAATTCATTCTAGTGGTTTATGAAAAAGGAACAATCTTTACAACGCGGCAGAAATTAACCAACAATTTTTTTTCCAAATCAAGCACATGTCCATTTTATCAATGATTCACAAGTACAACTAAAAAATTGCTGAATAAAAACTCAATGTCTGTGATAATTAAGCTCTCGTTGGTTGTGAACCTTGATCATATACACTGCTATACTACATTGGCAATGCAAAACATAGAACTCTGCAACTTGGCTTCACCTATTCTTCAATGTTTTTTTTTATATTTTATTCTTAATCAAACTTAATCTGGACCCCATTAGAATTGTTTTTCATTGGAAAAAAAACAAAAAAACATTTTATTTGTAATCTGGGAAAGAATTTTTAAAACAAAAAAAGCTGAGATTGTGAGATTGATTTAGGCTTGAATCTTGCTCTTTGCTCGGTAGGCAGAATACCATAGTAAGACAGCCAGGACGGATGCAATAACTTCAGTGCCTACCACTGGTCCGTGAAACACTCCCTGCAAATATCGAAAAACAAAGTATGAATTGGTGATTGGAAACGGGTCATATTAAATGTTGTTAGAATAGTTCTTCCAACGGCCGATTGTTGTTTTCAGACTCTGTTTTAGTTCGATACCAATGTAGCTGTCAATCTGCTTTAGAAAGTCCCAAGTCATATCAAGGGAGGTTATGGTGTGTTATTCAGGCCTGTATGCTTCGTTTTTGAAAGGGCAAGGGCACCAAGGCGTTTTCTCCTTGGTAAAGGGCACCCCCTATGAGGAAATGACATATTTCTACTAGAGCATGGAGGCAATCGCCTTTGTTGCCTCCGTGAAGTATCAGGTCTGGTTATTGCTGAGAGGTCAAGCGCACCAGACTCAAACTCTGGTGTTTCTGATTATTAGAGTGTGGGCTCGAGTCCCATTCTTGAAACGTGTGTCCTTAAGCAAGACAGTTGACCACTGTTTGTTTGTCCTTCGGATGGGGTAAAACACAACATGTCCTGTGTGTTATGTTAACGTATGATGAATTCAGGACGTAGTCAATTCAAATGTCATCAAGAAAGTCCGGATTTACTCAAAGCTCAAAGCCTAAGCTTACCTGATGATTGACGTTGATTGTGAAGGCTGGCTTGACTTTAGTAGAATCGTCTCCAGCTCTCATGGCCTGTAGGATGAAAAATGGTTTTAAAATTCAATAGTCATGATAATATAAATATGCATGCCTGATACTTCATGGAGGCAATGAAGATGATTGCCTCTGTGCCCCCTGGTCACTACCTTGGTGCCCTTGAAATGCTCCAGGTGCCCCCTGGTCACTGCATTGGTGCCCTTGAGATGCTCATAAGGTGCCCTTTACTTTACCCAGAAAAAAAATGCCTTGGTGCCCTTGCCCTTCCAAAAATGAAGCATACAGGCCTGAATATGTGTACAGCACAACAAACACAAAGACACAGTCACAGTGTGCCAACATAAAATTCTAAGTTACACATCTATTTTGAGCAGTTCAACATTATTCACTCTCTCAATACGACGCGCATTCGTAGCGGCTCAGTAAACTACACCATGCCTCTGGAAAGCCACCAACAGCAGCTCCAAAGTCAACACAGTTAAGAAAAAATACATTGCAAGGTTTAATTTAGCTTAACATCAAACAGGATTTGATTAAACACTCGTACTGTTAGGAAGATGTTTTTGTGTACAAACAATTGTCACAGCTAAAAAGTATCAAGTATAAAAACACAGTCACACATTTAATAATAAGATGTGTAAATAAGGTTTGCGGTGACACCATGTACAAAAATCTCTGGTCAGTGGTGTTTAGAAGAGCTGGTTTGTTGTCTGCTCAACGTTTCGATCAGTATACTTTGACTGTCTTCTAGAGAATACTAAGATCAAACAACACAATCTTCAGGAGATAGATAAGAACAGAACTTCTATTTTTTTTTCAAAATGGTCTATGTAACTTCTATTCAATAACTCACCTTCCTCAGTGCACTGAATCCTTCTTCATCGTAGAATTTCACCTCGTAGTTACCCGATGGGGCATTCTTGTGCTCTTCAGTCCAGCTAACCTGATCATTACAAAAGCAAATCAAGTCATTATTACTCTATCACTACAATAATAACCTGGTACATCACAGTTTTATGGGGCTAGAGCTTTTGCAGTGGCAGCAGCAGAATTATTGAATAGTCTTCCCGACAACATAAAACAAGTACACAATGTACAAACAGGGAACTAATTCAATACAACGCAAAACCCCATTTATTTTTGCAATAGCCTTCAGTGTTTCTTACTGTGTCAACTAAATTTTCCTTCTCATGAAATTACTTGTCTCTAATTTCTTTATATAACTTCTCCATTGTCATTTATAAGCGCATGGAGACTCCTCTTTGAATGTGGTTTGTGCTACACAAGAGTGGTTCACGTTATTACGTTTTTACAGAAAAACTATATAGCGTAGCCTTTATCAGAGGATGAAAACATATTTTATCAAGATTTTAATTATTTCAAACTTCATTTGGAAAAAATTAATACATGAACCTGTTTTTGAAATACTTTACCTGATATTGGTTGTCTCCTGATCGTGAAACTGGGAGTTGTTTACCAGCAGCCTCAGCATTTAGGAATAAATTCTGAAGAAATTATAGGGGAAACAATTTTATCATTGCAATTTGGATATAGCAAATGGAAGCGAATTAGAAATTAATTTGTGCCTGATATTTGGTCCTCAAACATTTCGCAAAATTAAGTATCACAATAAAAATTAAAAAAATTGAGAATGAGAAGAAGATAAGTTTTCAGATGCAGCTCTTTGTTAACAATTTGATCAGGGTTAATTGTCAGGGTTTGCCAAATTAACCTTCTTACAACCTTAGTGACTTGCCAGTAGGACCAGTTTTAAAACTTGTCATTTGAGTAGTTCTGTCAGCTTTTTCACTCGTCGAATCATATTTCAAAAGAAAACGGAATACTGACAGCCTGAACTTTCTAATTACTTTGAGAGAATTGTGATTGGTCTTAAGCGTTTTTACTGACATTTTAGCCAGCTGACCGCTGGCAAGGGAAAACGCTGTATGTTTTAATCAATGCACTTCTGGTGATTTCGGTCTTTACCTTGGCGTTATTTTTGCAGTTGAGAGTGAATTCAATCAGAAATACAGTTTCAGTTGAGCTGGATCCATCAGTGGTTGTGTATACCTTGTGGTCTGTACTAGCTCCAATGCAGGTATCACCTTTAAAACAACATAGATTTAAAAAGTGTCTTTAGCTCACGTACAGTAGAAGATAGTGGCCTACTATTTTCCCTATGAAAATGATGAATCCAGATTCCTATTTGAATTATACCTTTTTTATTGGACACGCTTTTTGCTAAACAAAAATAACAAACTTGTCAAGTTAATAAGCGTCCTTGTATGCTTCTGCATAATGTTTGAAAGCAAAAGCATTGGTTTACATTTGAGCACTTTGCCTGCTAACTGCTTTTTAAACAAAATCATTTTGCTTTCATTTTTGCACTTTAATTTAAATAATTAAAATTAAATATGAATGACTATGACTATGACTATCTTTTCACTGTACTACAGTAGTGTTTGAATGGGATGTTTTATGCAGTCGCTCATATGTGAATCTGAGCCTCCATTATGATGTTATTATCAGCGTTATAATTTTCTCTAACTTCGTTTATTTTTGTGTTCACGTTTTCCACTCACTTGTCCAGTTGTTGTGTGGGGCAGTCCTCCTTTCTTTCTTCGGAATCCAAATAACATTTCTCACTTTTACTTTTAGAAGTCGCTAAGTGGATAAACACGACGTCTTTGTACTTTTCCTTAAACGAAAATTACTCTACCATAATCAATCAGTTAAACAAATTTATTCAGTAACCATACTTTAACTTACCAAAGATGAAAATTGGACCAGAAACTAGCAGCAGGGCCAGCAGAAATTGCACACTGGAAGCAGCCATGTTGAAGAGAGGACACGTCGACATTACGCAAACGTTGAGGGCGCAAACAGATTAGTCCAGTGGATCAACGAACAAACAGCCGTTCAATAAATAAACACGTTTTGGAGACGCTCGTTTGTAAAAAGTTATCGACGGCTGTTTTACGAGAGCAATACGAACAAAATGGCCGAGCCTGAAGGTGAGAAAACAATTCTTGGTCAGGAAAAGAAACCGTTTTCATTCGTTTTACTGAAGAAAAAAGATGCGAAAGTCTTGGAGAAGAAAGAGGTCAAAGAAACTGACTTTGTTCATGCGTTAGAAGGAAAGGAAGTTAAAAGGTTGGTGTCAATACAGAAAAATAAAGTGCATTTACCGGTATTTATTTTAAATCAAAGTTTTGTTTGGCCTGTGTTAAGAACTTGAGTGTTGTTTCTTTCATTTCATGATTCCAATTAGTCCTAGGTGACTGGGTCTACAGTATGCCATGGCGTTGCTTGTTGTTTAATTATTTAAGATCAGCAGATTCAATTTTCAGGTCATGTTATGATGGCTGGTCAATTATGGCCTTAAATATAAAATATAGACTTGACACTTGATTTGACTCATCTTTGCATACAAATGCATTGCATGGGGATGTATGTACCAAGTTCATGTAGTATACTGTGTGTGTCCGCAAGGAACAGTTCAGGCAACCATTATAATTTATAAGAGTAAGAGTAAGACTAATAAAATAAGAGAAGAAATGGATGGCCAAGTTTCTTTCTGGTAGTGGCTGCTGAATGCGCCACAGCACCTTCCTTGTTCAGTTGTTTGCAAACCCTTAGTTTCATACAATTTTTACAACTTTTTTATACACAAGTACACAAGTTGATTTTGGTCTCATAAACAATATCTCAACTCAAAGACCTGTCTGTTTGATAACATGGGCTTTGTTTGAGATGCCCATCACGCCCTTAGCTAAAGCTGTTGCACAACAAAGAAGATCCCCACCAAAATTTAAGAAAGTAACCCAGAAGGCCAGACACACTGAACAACATGTGCCTCTCCTTCGTCACATTTTGTCACATGGACATGTGGACTCTGTTTCAATTTAAATTGACAGGAAAAAACAAATAAACACCCCAACAAACAGACAGACTTGGTATTTTACTAACTGCAAAGATTTGTCTGTACCTGAAAATTAAGATTTGACATCAAGAAAGTAACAGTCTAGAAATCACTCATGAATTACTTAACTTTTATTTTTAAAATTTTATTCACAGCACAAAACCCAAAGAAAAGGAAAAGCTGCTTGTCATCCCGCTGATAAAACGCAATGATTATGGTCGTCATGGAAATAGACAATCAGATAAGGGTGAGAAGTCGGATGACAAGCTAACATCAAACCAGATTGGACAGCCCAAGGTGCAAGACGGTGAACAGCCAAAATCTGAGATTGGTGAAAAACCCAAGGAAAACAATCTTGAAGATGATGCAGTCAAAGAAATAATCAAAGGTTAGAATTTTGAAATAATATCGTTCGTACATGTTTAATGACCGAGGATCATATCACACAAGGCAATTTACAAGCAATTCACATTTGAACGTTCACATATTTGTCTTGGGGATCGTAAGACATTGTTAACAAAATAACTCATTATGCTACCAAAGTGGTCCTATAGCATGCACTGCAGTTAGTTGCTTCCAAGTTGCCTATAGACGATATGACCTCTGACGTCACACGAAAACCATTACATGATTCGCGCGCATACCGCCGTGCAAAACCCTTTGTGTTTTGGCAGCCAGCTAGAAAGTATATGCAATCTTACCATGACTACGTGTCTTTTTGCCCTGCTAAACATATACAGTGTTTTGTCAACACAAGGCCGTTTAAATGTAAACTTAGGTCTCATCGTCTCACCCACCCATCTAACTGTAAGACACCCTTACCCGATTCAATACTCAATCTCTCAGCAAGGACTATAACTAAGATGAGTAGTCCCACCCTTCCCACTTCCGAGTGAACCTTCTCATGTTCTCACAACTCAGAACGTATTTGTAATCACCCAGAGTTTGATAACTAACCTTCCAACCACCCCTAGGAAATAGAGCCTCCCCTATACCCACAGTGCAGCTCAGCCCTACCACCCATCCCCAGGAATTAGAGCCTCCCCTATACCCACAGAGCAGCTCAGCCCTACCACCCATCCCCAGGAATTAGAGCCTCCCCTATACCCATAGTGCAGCTCAGCCATACCATCCATCCCCAGGAATTAGAGCCTCCCCTATACCGACAGTGCAGCTCAGCCCTACCACCCATCCCCAGGAATTAGAGCCTCCCCTATACCACAGTGCAGCTCAGCCCTACCACCCATCCTCAGGAATTAGAGCCTTCGCTATACCCACAGTGCAGCTCAGCCCTACCACCCATCCCCAGGAATTAGAGCCTCCCCTATACCCACAGTGCAGCTCAGCCCTACCACCCATCCCCAGGAATTGGAGCCTCCCCTATACCCACAGTGCAGCTCAGCCATACCACCCATCCCCAGGAATTAGAGCCTCCCCTATACCCATAGTGCAGCTCAGCCCTACCACTCATCCCCAGGAATTAGAGTCTCCCCTATACCCACAATGCGCTCAGCCCTACCACCCATCCCCAGGAATTAGAGCCTCCCATATACCTACAGTGCAGCTCAGCCCTACCGCCCATCCCCGGGAATTAGAGCCTCCCCTATACCCACAGTGCAGCTCAGCCCTACCACCCATCCCCAGGAATTTGAGCCTCCCCTATACCCACAGTGAAGCTCAGCCCTCAACACCCATCCCCAGGAATTAGAGCCTCCCCTTTACCCACAGTGCAGGTCAACCCTACCACCCATCCCCAGGAATTAGAGCCTCCCCTATACCCACAGTGCAGCTCAGCCCTACCACCCATCCCCAGGAATTAGAGCCTCCCCTATACCCACAGTGCAGCTCAGCCCTACCACCCATCCCCAGGAATTAGAGCCTTCGCTATACCCACAGTGCAGCTCAGCCCTACCACCCATCCCCAGGAATTGGCACCTCCCCTATACCCACAGTGAAGCTCAGCCCTCAACACCCATCCCCAGGAGTTAGAGCCTCCCCTATACCCACAGTGCAGCTCAGCCATACCACCCATCCCCAGGAATTACAGACTCCCCTATACCCACAGTGCAGCTCAGCCCTACCACCCATCCCCAAGAATTAGAGCCTCCCCTATACCCACAGAGCAGCTCAGCCGTACCACCCATCCCCAGGAATTAGAGCCTCCCCTATACCCACAGTGCAGCTCAGCCCTACCACCCATCCCCAGGAATTACAGCCTCCCCTATACCCACAGTGCACATCAGCCATACCACCTATCCCTAGGAATTAGAGCCTCCCCTATACCCATAATGCAGCTCAGCCATACCACCCATCCCCAGGAATCAGAGCCTCCCATATACCCACAGAGCAGCTCAGCCATACCACCCATCCCCAGGAATTACAGACTCCCCTATACCCACAGTGCAGCTCAGCCCTACCACCCATCCCCAGGAATAAGAGCCTCCCTTATACCCACAGAGCAGCTCAGCCATACACCACCCATCCCCAAGAATTAGAGCCTCCCCTATACCCACAGAGCAGCTCAGCCGTACCACCCATCCCCAGGAATTGTAGCCTCCCCTATACCCACAGAACAGCTCAGCCCTACCACCCATCCCTAGGAATTAGAGCCTCCCCTATACCCACAGTGCAGCTCAGCCCTCCCACCCATCCCCAGGAATTAGAGCCTCCCCTATACCCATAGTGCAGCTCAGCCCTACCACCCATCCCCAGGAATTACAGCCTCCCCTATACCCACAGTGCACGTCAGCCATACCACCTATCCCTAGGAATTAGAGCCTCCCCTATACACATAATGCAGCTCAGCCATACCACCCATCCCCAGGAATTAGAGCCTCCCCTATACCCACAGTGCAGCTCAGCCCTACCACTCATCCCCAGGAATTAGAGCCTCCCCTATACCCACAGAGCAGCTCACCCCTACCACCCATCTCCAGGAATTACAGCCTCCCCTATACCCACAGTGCACGTCAGCCATACCACCTATCCCTAGGAATTAGAGCCTCCCCTATACCCACAGTGCAGCTCAGCCCTACCACCCATCCCCAGGAATTGGAGCCTCCCCTATACCCACAGTGCAGCTCAGCTATACCACCCATCCCCAGGAATTAGAGCCTCCCCTATACCCATAGTGCAGCTCAGTCCTACCACTCATCCCCAGGAATTAGAGTCTCCCCTATACCCACAGTGCAGCTCAGCCCTACCACCCATCCCCAGGAATTAGAGCCTCCCCTATACCTACAGTGCAGCTCAGCCCTACCAACCATCCCCAGGAATTAGAGCCTCCCCTATACCCACAGTGCAGCTCAGCCCTACCACCCATCCCCAGGAATTAGAGCCTCCCCTCTACCTACAGTGCAGCTCAGCCATACCACCCATCCCCAGGAATTGGAGCCTCCCCTATACCCATAGTGCAACTCAGCCCAACCACTCATCCCCAGGAATTAGAGCCTCCCCTATACCCATAGTGCAGCTCAGCCCTACCACCCATCCCCAGGAATTACAGCCTCCCCTATACCCACAGTGCACGTCAGCCATACCACCTATCCCTAGGAATTAGAGCCTCCCCTATACACATAATGCAGCTCAGCCATACCACCCATCCCCAGGAATTAGAGCCTCCCCTATACCCACAGTGCAGCTCAGCCCTACCACTCATCCCCAGGAATTAGAGCCTCCCCTATACCCACAGAGCAGCTCACCCCTACCACCCATCTCCAGGAATTACAGCCTCCCCTATACCCACAGTGCACGTCAGCCATACCACCTATCCCTAGGAATTAGAGCCTCCCCTATACCCACAGTGCAGCTCAGCCCTACCACCCATCCCCAGGAATTGGAGCCTCCCCTATACCCACAGTGCAGCTCAGCTATACCACCCATCCCCAGGAATTAGAGTCTCCCCTATACCCACAGTGCAGCTCAGCCCTACCACCCATCCCCAGGAATTAGAGCCTCCCCTATACCTACAGTGCAGCTCAGCCCTACCAACCATCCCCAGGAATTAGAGCCTCCCCTATACCCACAGTGCAGCTCAGCCCTACCACCCATCCCCAGGAATTAGAGCCTCCCCTATACCCATAGTGCAACTCAGCCCAACCACTCATCCCCAGGAATTAGAGCCTCCCCTATACCCACAGTGCAGCTCAGCCCAACCACTCATCCCCAGGAATTAGAGCCTCCCCTATACCCACAGTGCAGCTCAGCCCTACCAACCATC